>NC_134399.1:221056997-221397054 GCF_050003625.1 Haematobia irritans | reverse complement strand
TTTCAAATTTCAGGCAAATTGGATAAAAACTACGATTTCTATAAGCCCAAGACCCCAAATCGGGAGGTCGGTTTATATGGGGACTATATCAAAACCAGGACCGATATAGCCCATCTTCGAACTTGACCTGCCTGCAGACAAAAGACGAGTTTGTGCAAAATTTCAGCACGATTGCTTCATTATTGAAGACTGTAGCGTGATTACAACAGACAGACAGACTGACAGACGGACATTGTTATATCGTCTTAGAATTTCTCCCTGATCAAGAATATATATACTTTATATAGTCGGAAATCGATATTTCGATGTGTTATAAACGGAATGACAAACTTATAATACCCCCGTCACCATTCTATGGTGGTGGGTATAAAAATTAAATTTTGTTTGTCATCTCCTCAATTTAAAAAAATTTAATTTTTTAGTTTTATACCCGCTTACAAAGAGGCCGAGGTATTGTAATCACGCTTACGACAGTTGTACTTCATAAATTTACTGTAGATAAATAAAAGTTTTTTGGAAATTTTTCTATAGAAATAAAATTTTGACAAAATTTTCTATAAAAAAAAAATTGACAAAATTTTCTATAGAAATAAAATTTTGACAAAATTTTCTAAAGAAATAAAAATTTGACAAAACTTTCTAAAGAAATACAATTTTGACAAAATTTTCTATAAAAATAAAATTTTTACAAAATTTCCTACCGAAGAAATATTTGACAAAATTTTCGATAGAAATAAAATTTTGACAACATTTTCGATAGAAACAAAATGTTGATAAAAAAATAAAAAAAAAAATCCAAAAGAACAAATTTTTGACAAAATTTTCTATAGAAATAAAATTTTGACAAAATTTTCTAAAGAAATAAAATTTTGGAGCAGGGATGGAAAATACAATTTTAAGAAAAGAACAAAAAGGTATTTTTTGAGCGAAAAGTACTTTTCACTAAATTTCAACAAATATTCTATGGGAAGATTATTGTCAAGAGCTCCTTTATACTGAATTTTAAAGAAAGTACCAATGAATTAAAAAAAAAAAAAAAAAAACAATTATACACAGAACTAAGTTCGGCTGGGCCGAATCTTAAATACCACCACCATGAACCAAATATTAGGGTTTCCTTTGAAATTTCAGGAGGGCTTGAGGACTTGAGGACACTTCCCGAAGATAAATTTAAAGATTTCACCTATGAGGACTATATCAGATTCTGGATTTATAAGAACCATTTTTGTTTGAGTTTTAGAGGAATCATTAACATCTCTTGTAAGTGTGCAAGAAAATTATAAAATAACGTCTTGATTTGAAATCTTAAATCTGTAGAAGTAAAATCTGGAAATTTTACATTGAGTTACAAGCAATTTTCATGATCAGTGCGCCTCCAACACCCTCAAGAAGTGAAGTCGGTCTATATGGAGCATTACCAAATTGGACCGATAAAAACTTAATCCGATACACGTTTTTGTGAGCCTAAAATACCAGAATATTTACAATTTCAGGCAAATCAGATAAAAACTACGGTTTCTAGAAACCCAAGGAATTAAATCGGGAGATCGTTCCTATGGGGGCTACACTAAAATATGGACCGATACTCACCGTTTTCGGCACACCTCTTTATGACCCGAAAATACTTCTAGATTTCCAATTTCAGGCAAATAGGATAAAAACTTCGGATTCTAGAAGCCCAAGACTCCAAATCGGGAGGTCGTTTTATATGGGGACCATACCAAAACATGTACCGATACTCACAAATTTTGGCACACCTATTTATGGTCCTAAAATACATCTAGATTTCCAATTTCAGGCAAATTTGGATAAAAACTACGATTTCTATAAGCCCAAGACCCCAAATCGGGAGGTCGGTTTATATGGCCACCATACCAAAACATGGACCGATGCTCACCATTTTTGGCACACCTCTTTACGGTTCTAAAGTACCTTTGATTTCCAATTTCAGGTAAATTGAATAAAAACTGCGGTTCCTATAAGCCCAAGAAGTAAAATCGGGAGATCGGTCTATATGGGGGCTATACCAAAACATGAACCGATACTCACCATTTTTGGCACACTTTTTTATGGTCATAAAATACCTCTAGATTTCAAATTTCAGGCAAATTGGATAAAAACTACGATTTCTATAAGCCCAAGACCCCAAATCGGGAGGTCGGTTTATATGGGACTATATCAAAACCAGGACCGATATAGCCCATCTTCGAACTTGACCTGCCTGCAGACAAAAGACGAGTTTGTGCAAAATTTCAGCACGATTGCTTCATTATTGAAGACTGTAGCGTGATTACAACAGACAGACAGACTGACAGACGGACATTGTTATATCGTCTTAGAATTTCTCCCTGATCAAGAATATATATACTTTATATAGTCGGAAATCGATATTTCGATGTGTTATAAACGGAATGACAAACTTATAATACCCCCGTCACCATTCTATGGTGGTGGGTATAAAAATTAAATTTTGTTTGTCATCTCCTCAATTTAAAAAAATTTATTTTTTAGTTTTATACCCGCTTACAAAGAGGCCGAGGTATTGTAATCACGCTTACGACAGTTGTACTTCATAAATTTACTGTAGATAAATAAAAGTTTTTTGGAAATTTTTTCTATAGAAATAAAATTTTGACAAAATTTTCTATAAAAAAAAAATTGACAAAATTTTCTATAGAAATAAAATTTTGACAAAATTTTCTAAAGAAATAAAAATTTGACAAAACTTTCTAAAGAAATACAATTTTGACAAAATTTTCTATAAAAATAAAATTTTTTACAAAATTTCCTACCGAAGAAATATTTGACAAAATTTTCGATAGAAATAAAATTTTGACAACATTTTCGATAGAAACAAAATGTTGATAAAAAAATAAAAAAAAAAAATCCAAAAGAACAAATTTTTGACAAAATTTTCTATAGAAATAAAATTTTGACAAAATTTTCTAAAGAAATAAAATTTTGACAAAATTTTCTAAAGAAATAAAATTTTGACAAAATTTTCTAAAGAAATAAAATTTTGACAAAATTTTCTAAAGAAATAAATTTTGACAAAATTTTCTAAAGAAATAAAATTTTGACAAAATTTTCTAAAGAACTAAAATTTTTACAAAATTTTCTAAAGAAATAAAATTTTTACAAAATTTTCGATAGAAACAAATGTTGATAAAAAATAAAAAAAAAAATTACAAAATTTTCCAAAAGAACAAATTTTTGACAAAATTTTCTGTAGAAATAAAATTTTGACAACACTTTCTTTGACTATGGCGTTTACAAAATTGAGATTTTCTTTCTGTTTGTTTCTTTCTGTCTGTTTTGCCAAATTTGTAAAAGACTTTTAGCAAATAAGTTTGTTAAAAACTATCTCACAATATTAAAATATTTTGTCAAAATCATAAGTCTGATTTCGGCTCAAAAATGTCTACTCAAAAGGTACTAAATCATTCATGGGGTACTATGGTACTGAAAAAAATTGAAAAAATTACAATAGTACTGCATTTTCCTTTCCTGAATTGGAGGCATTAATCGAAGAGGTTTAGGCGATTTTTCATATGCGCCCATTAGCCCCGAAGACAACAAATGAAAGGTTATTTGCATACATCCAGAGAAGGAATATGATAACCTCAAAGATGTTTTAAGAGCAAAATGCTATTTTTGGATGGTGACCATGTAACATGTTCGCTGCAACCATGTTATTTTCTCGGAAATTATGTATCTGTTTTCGGAAAGCATGTTATGTTTGCAGAGAAAACAACATTTTTGCGACAAAACATGTTGCATGGTCACCATCCATCATATTCCTTCTCTGGGTGTTGCATCGTTACTGATGATGAAAAAACTGATATGATCACCCTAACCTCGGAGACAAAGCGCATGCTGTGTATTTGGTGGGATCAGGTGTCGTGTAGTATGTGCTGCTGCACCTGAGTGAAACACATACAAACACAGGAGGTTTGTATTGAACTAATCTGATCTGTGATAAACGGCCATAATAATTGGATATGCATGACAAAGTATTTTTGCAACAACGCTCAGTCACATGTTGCAAAATCCATAAAAATGTATTTGGAAACTCTCCAATGGGAATTTTAACACCATCTGTCATATAACCAGGAATTCAAAAATTGAGTCGAATGACAAGGATTGATTAAAAAATCGGGTTTTCGTCTCGATATCCGTATGTTGCCAGAAATATGTCTCTTCGCTTTATAAAAAGAATTGATTGGAGAAATATAATGGACAGTTATGCTGCATTATTAAATTAATTCCTTACCGCATTCAAATTTGTTGCTGAGTTATAAAATAAGAAGAACCATAATACAAACCCTTAGCTACCCTCTTCCACTCTGCCTATATTCCTCTTTCTACCAAAATTGCTCATATTCTACGTATTCATATGTAGATTAATGAAGATGGAATAATTATGCGGTCGCATTTGCCACCGAGTACAGGGTATCCTTTGCCACCACATGACTTTTTTTTTCTATATATGTCATGGCATATTATCTCAAATGTCTGTTTTTGTTGTCTTTTAATTTCAAGGAATAGACATTTGAGGGATGGTGTCTCGTTTTTTTTCTATAAAACTAAGGCCAAAGTTCTCTTTAAGCTGAATTTCCTTAAAATTATTTAAATTTCCTTAAAATTATATAAATTGTTAAACTGCTGATTAAAAACATATTTTGACAAATGAAATTTTTATTCAAAATGGCATTGGGGTATTTTTATTTTTAATTTAGATATTCATATTTCGATGTAAAATCAAATATTCATTTTGTCATAAATATATTTTTTATGCCCATATTCATAATAATTTAGTGACAGTTTATAAATGGAATTTGTATGGTAACAGTAGGTTTAAAGTTTACGTTAACTTTTTATGAATATGGGCGTTAATGTTTTGATATTCCTAGAAAATTTTGTCTTAGCAAAATATGTCTATATATACAATTTTCTGATTTAAATCTATTATACCAAAATTAATGTATTCTTTAACACATTTTTTAAGCAATTATTATATTTTGTGTACCATCATCTCATGATTTTATTGAATACGAAATGGGTTCACGTTGCTGTCGTTATAATATTTTATGCTCATGCTAAAAAACCTTTTACACATTATATTAAAATAATAAAGCTGATATTGTAGACTGATTCTTGAAGAACTTTAAGCTCTTTTGTTGTAATTAGGATGCATGTCTTGAAACTCATTTTACCATTTTATGCGAGGCTTGTGATTTTATTAAATAAAATGGGGTAGGTATTTGGAAGAATTTTTTTTTTTTTAATAATAATGACCTGCGCCACACTGTGGAACAGGTATGTGCATATGTTTGCAAAACCCAGAAGGAGACGAGACAAGCACTAATGATCAGTGGCAATAATGATCAGTGTCGGTTTTTGAGTCGATCTAGGTTAGGTTAGGTTAGATGGCAGTCCGATGTATAGGGCTCACTTAAGCTATTCAGCCCATTGTGATACCACAGTGGTGAACTTCACTCTTATCACTGAGTGCTGCCCGACTCCATGTTAAGCTCAATGACAAGGGACCTCCTTTTTATAGCTGAGTCTGAACGGCGTTCCATATTTTTTTTTACCTTCACCGATTTAACTTGCATCTAATTACAAAATGGCGGACGCAGCTCCAGCCCGTGGTGGTTTCCGTGGAGGATTTGGTTCTCGTGGTGGTAGAGGTCGTGGACGCGGACGTGGTCGTGGACGCGGTCGCGGACGTGGTGGCAAAGAAGACTCCAAGGAATGGGTTCCAGTCACCAAATTGGGCCGTTTGGTTCGTGATGGCAAAATTAACTCCTTGGAAGAAATCTACTTCTACTCTTTGCCCATTAAAGAGTTCGAAATCATTGATTTCTTCTTGGGATCGGCCTTGCGCGATGAAGTATTGAAGATTATGCCTGTCCAGAAACAAACTCGTGCTGGTCAACGTACCCGCTTCAAGGCTTTCGTTGCTATTGGTGACAACAACGGTCACATTGGATTGGGTGTTAAGTGCAGCAAGGAAGTTGCTACTGCCATTCGTGGTGCCATCATCTTGTCTAAATTGTCTGTAGTGCCTGTGCGTCGTGGTTACTGGGGTAACAAAATCGGTAAACCCCATACAGTGCCATGCAAGGTTACCGGCAAGTGCGGTTCCGTCTCTGTACGTTTGATTCCTGCTCCTCGTGGTACCGGCATTGTATCTGCCCCCGTACCTAAGAAGTTGTTGACCATGGCTGGTATTCCAGATTGCTATACTTCTGCCCGTGGTTCCACTGGCACCTTGGGTTACTTCGCCAAGGCTACTTATGCTGCTATTGCCAAGACCTATGCTTACTTGACTCCAGATTTGTGGAAGGATATGCCTTTGGGTGCTACTCCTTATAAGCAATTCGCTAGTTTTCTTGGCTGAAAAGCCCGGTGCCCGTCACAACATTGATGCTTAAAGATTTTATCTTTATAGACATTATTTAAAAAAGAGAAAGCTCTATGAGAAGCTTTGAAACACTTAGAAATGTCACCAGCAGTCTGAGGTGGGATAATCCACCGCTGAAAAACTTTTTGAAATCGAACCCACGATCTTGTGTATGCAAGGCGGGCATGCTAACCATGGTGAGTCGATCTAGCACTGTCCGTCTGTCTGTGAACACATTTTTGTAATCAAAGTCTAGGTCGCAGTTTTGATCAAATTATGCACAAGCATCTATTTCGGTCAGAATAGAACTATATTGATTTTGTAAAAAATCGGTATAGATTTAGATATAGCTCCCATATATATCTTTCGCCCGATATAAGCTTATATGACTCCAGAAGCTAGAGTTTAACCTAGATTTTATTTGCTCAAGGAGTACAACTGATAGTAGGTCTGTTACAATGTAAGCAAAGAAGGAGTATGATCATCTCAAACATAAACATGTTTGTACCGTGTTTTGACGGGAAGAATGGAATATTTTATGTTGTTTTGTACATGTATATATTTTCCAAAATCAGATACATACTTTATGAGAGAATAACAGGGTTGCGACAAACATGTTAAATGTTCAGCGTCCAAAATAACATTTTACTCTTGAAACATGTTTGAGGTGATCATATTCCTTCTCTGGGTGTAGTTTTTTTTTTTTTTTTTAATTTGATTATATGTTCTTTACATTGGATTATTTATTTATTTATTTTTTTATGCCCACCACCATAGAATGGTAACGGGGGTATAATAAGTTCGTCATTCCGTTTGTAACACATTGAAATATCGATTCTTGATCAGGGAGAAATACTAAGACGATATAAACATATCCGTTTGTCTGTTGTAATCACGCTACAGCCTTCAATAATGGCGCTATTGAATTTCTAGTCCTGAAATTTGGCACAAATTCGTCTTTTGTTTGCAGGCAGGTCAAGTTCGAAGATGGGCTATATCGGTCCAATTTTTGATATTGACCCCATATAAACCGACCTACCGTTTTGGGGTCTTGGGCTTATAGAAACCGTAGTTT
Source organism: Haematobia irritans (assembly GCF_050003625.1). Taxonomy (NCBI): domain Eukaryota; kingdom Metazoa; phylum Arthropoda; class Insecta; order Diptera; family Muscidae; genus Haematobia; species Haematobia irritans. Next base: position 221,389,570 of record NC_134399.1, on the reverse strand, counting down.
TTATCCAATTTGCCAATCTAGAGGTATTTTGAGACCATCAAAAAGTGTACCGAAAATGGTACCTATCGGTCCATGTTTTGTTATAACCCCCATATGGACCGATTTCCCGACTTCTTGGGCGTCTAGAAAGTGTATTTTCTATCAGATTTGTTTCGTCTTTGTGCAAAAAAAAAAAAAAACAGCGTGTATAAAATTTCATCGAAATCGGGTAATAAATGCGACCGGAGTCTTGCGAACATCAAATACATGGACGGACGCCAAGGCCTAGATCGACTCACGAGTTGATTCTGAGTCGGTCGATATATATTTTATGGGGTCTAAAATCAATATTTCTGGTACGCACATTTTTGGCAGATCAACGTTATTATTCCTTGACCATTATGTGGTTTAGGGTATAATTAAATTAAAACAGATACTCTAAGGCAAACAATATTTTCTTAATTTGCAAATAACCTTTAGCCTATATTTGAAGCTTTATTATCTTTATTATCTTTAATTCAAAAATTCTTAGTTAACGTAAAGATTAAATCTTTAAACCAAGAATGTATTTATTTATTTTAAAGTAAGTTTGTGCTACTTCAAGGTCAACCAATTTCAACGGAGTGACGCAAATTTCACAGATTCACAGATTATATATATATATATATATATATATATATATATATATATATATATATATATATATATATATATATTATATATATATATATATATATATATAATATATACATATATATATATATATATATATATATATATATATATATATATATATATATATATATATATATATATATATATATATATATATATATATATATATATATATATATATATATATATATATATATATATATATATATATGTGATAATATGACACGTTATACAAGATACACAATTTACACGATATTAAGGAGAAATGTCTTTAAATTTTTTCATCAAAAAAAATTCAGTAGCCTTGCTTTATTTTCTTTAAATTAGTATACGAATCTGTGAAATTTGCGTCACTCCGTTGAAATTGGTTGACCTTGAAGTAGCACAAACTTACTTTAAAATAAATAAATACATTCTTGGTTTAAAGATTTAATCTTTACGTTAACTAAGAATTTTTGAATTAAAGATAATAAAGATAATAAAGCTTATATATATATATATATATATATATATATATATATATATATATATATATATATATATATATATATATATATATATTATATATATATATATATATATTATATATATATATATATATATATATATATATATTATATATTATATATATATATATATATATATATATATATATATATATATATATATATATATATATATATATATATATATATATATATATATATATATATATATATATATATATATATATATATATATATATATATATATATATATATATATATATATATATATATATATATATATATATAAAATTCATAGTATGTTTGTTTATTTGTTTGTATGTCCCGGGTAGGCTCGGAAACGGCTGAACCGATTTACTTGAAACTTTTAGACATCGTAGGGGGCGCTCATGTGTGTGGTGAAAATATGGTACGTCATTTTTTGACACCTGGTCGCGGGGGACCTCCCCTTTGTTGGACTTTTTGAAAATTGGACCAATGTTGACCGATTTGCTTGAAATTTCCATTGAAGGTTGGAGTTGGCATCTAGACAAAGATCCGCTACTTTATATTTCGATATTTTGTGGCGGAGGGAACCTCCCCTATTTTCGACTTTTTTTAAAGTACAGTGAAAAAACTAAAATTCTCTAAATTATCTGAGATTTACAGAGAACATGCGGTGAGGTTATGAAATTAATGTGGGGTACCTGACGGCTTCAATGTGCCCGATTTTTTTAATGTGCAGTGAAAACAAAACGACTGAAATTTTATGGAAAAAATGGGTGAGGTTATGAAATTTATATCAGGTTTCTGACTTTTTAATATTTAGTCGGGGAAAAATAAAAGGGCATTGGGAGACATCCGCTTCTCTTAAGTACATAAAGAGAAACAATTAACCCTTTCGACCCCGAATTTTTATAGGTATCGCTAAATTTTTTTTACTTTTAATCATGTTGAAGTCATTTAAGAAGCGTCTAGCCAAAATTTCGGGTCGCCACGCCCATTCGTTTAGGCGGTGGAGAATATTGCCTGTGGGCAACTTTGGGCAATTGTGACTACAAACTATTTTGATTTGTAATGATAGACGTATTACGTTTTATTGGATTTTTGTTAAGTTTTTTGTTATTTTACAGTAAATATATACTTAGCTGCGCGCGTGAGTGGAATTTCAATCACGCTGACCACACATTCACGAAGAAATATTTGTACTCACGCATGCCATGTAGGTAGGAATTCACGGTCACGAAATGAAAAGTCATACTCGCACACGCTCACACATGAACAATGTTTTTGTCTCACGCTTTCGCACGATTCACGACAATTTTCGTAATTCACGACAAATCTCGTAAGTCACGAATATTTTCGGAACACGACAATTTTCGTGGCTCAATAAAATTTTGGTAATTAACGAAATTTCTCGTTACTCACGCTATTGAAATCTTAAGCGTGATTAAATATGTAAAGGTGATTAAAATCGGCGAGCTTGAATTTAATCGTGAACGTGAATTTGTTTGTTATTGTGACTTTTTGTGTCTGTTTTATCGTGAATATGAATTTTATTGTTAACGTGAATTTTATCTTGAGCGTGAGTTGGTTCGTGAGCGTGGGTTGGATCGTGAAAGTAAATTTTTATCGGGAGCGTGATTTCGGAGAAAGTTTACTCACTCACAATCACGAACACAATTTGATTTTTACTCACGCGCCACACATTTTTCTTTAATCCCGTTCACGCACATTCACGAGGTTTCGTTTAAATTTCATTCACGAGATTTTGTTTAAATTTCATTCACGGCTTCGCGTGAATCACGCGTGACTCACGAAAATGTTTTGTTTTTTTTTTTTTTTGTTTTTAACCCATGTCAATTTAACTGGCGGTGTAAAAAACCAAAGTATTATAAAGCGTCAATATTCGTTTTAAAAATTTCCCATCTGTTGTTCCAGAAATATTTTATTTGACATGTACTACAATAGATTTAATAAAAACTTTCAACATTTTAGTTGTAATTTTTGAAAAAGGTCACATGTATAAAAACCTCTTTTAAATTCGCAAATATTTTTTTCTTGAGGTACGTACGTATTAATGAATTTTTTTGCTAATTGACAACCAAATTAGCTGATTTTTCATTCAACTTGAAGAAAACACTTGTAGCTTTCGATACCGTTACAGTTTTATGAACAAAAACAAAAACAACGCTGACAGTGAGTCTCAAAACACAAAAAGTTGCCCACAGGCAACTTTAGGGTCGAAAGGGTTAAACATTACCAAGTTACTTGAAATTTACAGAGGAATGGGGATAGGTAACGATATTAATATTTGATACCTGCTTTTGTGATATTTAGACGGAAGAGGTCCGCCCCTTGCCCTGCTTTTTGAAATTTGGGCTTATAATTTGCGTGACATTTTCTGGGACGTTTACAAAAGATACGCTACATCACTTTTCGATATTTGGTCGGGGAGGAGGACGTCCTCCAAAACTAACGAATAACAAAAATTTTTAAGTTTTCTTGAAATTTACAAAGGCAGTGGGGGAAGGTTATGAACAGGGAGGCAACCTTCCTTGCCCCACACTTGAAGGAAAGTTTCAAGAATTTTCAGGGTGCTATTCACTTCGGTGTTTGTCGATATTGTATCGGGGAAAGTGACGTCCCTTTAAAACAATAGGGCAAAATTTAAACTTCTCCGATCTACTTAAAATTTACAGTGAACGTGGGAGGAGGTGATTAAATTAATACATGATTTTTAAATTAGTATATGATTTTTCGATATCTGGTTGGGGAAGGGGAAAAGTGAAATAAACTTTGTCGATTTAGTTCGATAGAATTTATAGGGACCATTAAGTACTTTGTGAAATTAATATAGGGTACGTAATAGTCTGATATCAGGTCGAAGTGGAGCGAAGGTGGGGAGAGGGTTCCCTTTTGTCCATTTCATTTTTTTTTTTTCTTAAATTGTCCGTAAATGGGAACTCGGTACATAATTTTATGATTTTTGGACAGGCTTCTGCCAGACTTCCTTTTAGCAAAGATTTTAAATTTACATGAATTTGGCGGCCAACGTGGAGGGTGCATCATTTTCCTGTATATGTTCGGAAAAGGGATGTTCCCCATGTCCCACATCTTAACAAATGTTAATGTGGTAAATTTTTTTACTACTTTTGCTTTGTCCGATTTATTGGATGGGAAACAGTAATTCTTTGTATGTTATTATAATATAATGGTTAATTTTCAGGTATGTTGAGAAGAAAGATACCTTTCCTTGACAAACCGCACTTAAAATTCACAAGAAATATAGACGATTGTCCAACTACTTGAATTTAGAACATTATTTAAAAAAATTGGTGGAAAGTTGACTAAGTTAACGCAAAATGTTCCTACAAACACGCTTCGGAAAGCGCAGCGAAGCGGGCCAGGTTACGCTAGTAAATAACAAGTATATACGGCCGTAAGTTCGGCCAGGCCGAATCTTATGTACCCTCCACTATGGATTGCGTAGAAACTTCTAAAAAAGACTGCCATCCACAATCGAATTACTTGGGTTGTGGTATCTTAAAACTTCTTAGCATCGTTAAATTGTGAGTTAGTCCATACGTGGTATATATTAGACAAAAAAGGTATGTATAGGTAAGTCTACAAATAATTACGAATCGATATGGACTTTTGCACGGGACGTAAAGAGCCTGAATTGAAATATTGGGGTCGCTTATGCGGGGGCTATATAAAGGGTGGTTAAATTGTTAGGGCCGATGTTGAATGTGAACCACACCTAAACGCCAAGTTTTTTTCCTAATTTTATTTGACATTTCTCTATTTCAGACTTACTCAATTTGAACCAAGGAGAGATACACAATCCAACAACGTGTTAAATGGTTCCAAGAAATGGCAACAGTAGATGATCAATTTTCGAAGAAAATCATATTCAGTGATGAGGCACATTTTCACCTCAGTGGATTCGTCAATAAACAGAATTGCCGCATTTGGGCGAATGAGAATCCAAGAGTGATTGTCGAAAAACCAATGCATCCACAAAGAGTGACTGTTTGGTGTGGTTTATGGGCTGGCGGCAACATCGGGCCGTATTTTTTTCAAAAGGAGGCCGGTCAGGCAGTTACTGTGAATGGTGTTCGCTATCGTGAGATGATAACGAATTTTTTATGGCCCGAATTGGACGATATCGAAGTGGACGATATGTGGTTTCAGCAGGTCGGTGCCACTTGCCACACAGCTAAGGAAACAATGGTTGTTTTGCGCAACAAATTCAATGGCCGTGTTATCTCACGTAATGGCGATGTCAATTGGCCGCCCAGATCATGTGATTTGACACCGTTAGACTTTTTTATTTGGGCTTGTTTGAAAGAAAAGGTGTACGTCGATAAGCCAGCAACAATTCAAGAGCTAAAGGATGAGATAATTCGGCACATTAACGGCATAGAACCTCCATTATGCCTCAGCGTCTTCGAAAATTTGGACCATCGGATGAAGGTGTGCCACCGAGGTCGCGGCGCCCATTTGGCCGATATTTTGTTCCATATATAATTGAGTAATACCAATATGTCATAATAAAATAAAATTACAATTATTTCCTAAATAGTTTGTGTTTATTCAAAATCAACATCGGCCCTTGAAATTTTAACCACCCTTTACAATTATGAAATTGATATGGACCAATTTTTGTGTGATTGGGGATCGATTTATCTGAGGGCTATATATAACTATAGACCGATATGGACCTAGTTAGACATGGTTGTTAACGGCCATATACTAGCACAATGTACCAAATTTCAACTGACCCGGATGAAATTTGCTCCTCCAAGATGCCGCCATATAAACCGATCTCGGGATCGGTTTATATGGGGGCTATATATAATTATGGACCGATTATGACCAATTTATGCAATGGTGTTTGAGGCCATATATTAACACCACGTACCAAATTTCAAATGAATCAGATGAATTTTGGTCTTCCAAAAGGTTCCGGAGGTCAAATCTGGTGATCGGTTTATATGGGGGCTATATATAATTACGGACCGATGTGGACCAATTTTTGCATAGTTATTAGAGACCATATATTAACACCTTGTACCAAATTTCAGCAGGATCGGATTAAATTGGCTTCTCTTAGAGGCTCCGGAGGTCAAATCTGGGGACCGGTTTATATGGGCGCTATATATAATTATTGACCGATGTGGACCAATTTTTGCATAGTTATTAGAGACCATATGCCAACACCATGTACCAAATTTCAGCAGGATCGGATGAAATTTGCTTCTCTTTGAGGCTCCGCAAGCCAAATCGGGGGATCGGTTTATATGGGGGCTATATATAATTATGGACCGAAGGGGACCAATTTTTGCATGGTTTATAGAGACCATATACTAACACCATGTACAAAATTTCAGCCGGATGGGATGAAATTTGCTTCTCTTAGAGGATCGGCAAGCCAAATTTGGGGGTCCGTTTATATGGGGGCTATACGTAAAAGTGGACCGATATGGCCCATTTGCAATACCATCCGACTTACATTAATAACAACTATTTGTGCCAAGTTTCAAGTCGATAGCTTGTTTCGCACAATGTACCAAATTTCAACTGACCCGGATGAAATTTGCTCCTCCAAGATGCCGCCATATAAACCGATCTCGGGATCGGTTTATATGGGGGCTATATATAATTATGGACCGATTATGACCAATTTATGCAATGGTGTTTGAGGCCATATATTAACACCACGTACCAAATTTCAAATGAATCAGATGAATTTTGGTCTTCCAAAAGGTTCCGGAGGTCAAATCTGGTGATCGGTTTATATGGGGGCTATATATAATTACGGACCGATGTGGACCAATTTTTGCATAGTTATTAGAGACCATATATTAACACCTTGTACCAAATTTCAGCAGGATCGGATTAAATTGGCTTCTCTTAGAGGCTCCGGAGGTCAAATCTGGGGACCGGTTTATATGGGCGCTATATATAATTATTGACCGATGTGGACCAATTTTTGCATAGTTATTAGAGACCATATGCCAACACCATGTACCAAATTTCAGCAGGATCGGATGAAATTTGCTTCTCTTTGAGGCTCCGCAAGCCAAATCGGGGGATCGGTTTATATGGGGGCTATATATAATTATGGACCGAAGGGGACCAATTTTTGCATGGTTTATAGAGACCATATACTAACACCATGTACAAAATTTCAGCCGGATGGGATGAAATTTGCTTCTCTTAGAGGATCGGCAAGCCAAATTTGGGGGTCCGTTTATATGGGGGCTATACGTAAAAGTGGACCGATATGGCCCATTTGCAATACCATCCGACTTACATTAATAACAACATTAATTTCAACAGACGGACGGACATGCTCAGATCGACTCAGAATTTCACCACGACCCAGAATATATATACTTTATGGGGTCTTAGAGCAACATTTCGATGTGTTACAAACGGAATGACAAAGTTAATATACCCCCACCCTGGAAGGTATAATAAAGAGAATAACAAAAAATGAGTAAAGCTGTTTTTTTAATTAGAAAACAAGTATATACGGCCGTAAGTTCGGCCAGGCCGAAGCTTATGTACCCTCCATCATGGATTGCGTAGAAACTTCTTCTAAACACTGCCATCCACAATCGAATTACTTAAGCTGCGGTAACGCTTGCCGATGGCAAGGTATCTTAAAACCTCCTAACAATATCTTCTAAATTGTATGCAAGGCCATACGTGGTATATATTAAATCAAAAAAGATTGATCCAATACGTATATAATTCAGTTTGACAAAGTAGACATAAAATTTTGACAAAATTTTCTACAGAAATAAAATTTTAACAAAATTTTCTATAGAAATAAAATTTTCACAATATTTCCTATAGAAATAAAAATTTTGACAAAATTTTTAAAAAAAAGAAAATTTTGACAAAAATTTCTACAGAAATAAAATTTTAACAAAATTTTCTATAGAAATAAACTTTTGACAAAATTTTCTATAGAAATAAAATCTTGGTAGATTATTTTTGGCTCGAGTGGTTATGAACCGAATAAAATTTGAACAAAATTTTCTATAGAAATAAAATTTTGACAAAATTTTCTATAGAAATAAAATTTTGACTACGATGAAAATTTTATTATGAACCGAATAAAATTTTAACAAAATTTTCTCCAGAAATAAAATTTTGACAAAATTTTCTATAGAAATAATTTTTTTTTTCAAAATTTTCTATAGAAATAAAATTTTGGTAGATTATTTTTGGCTCTAGTGGCAACCATGATTATGAACCGATATGGACCAATTTTTGTGTGATTGGACCAATTTTGGTATGGTTGTTAGCGACCATATACTAACACCACGTTCCTAATTTGACCCGGATCGGATGAATTTTGCTCCTCCAAGAGGCTCCGCAACCCAAATCTGGGGATCGGTTTATATGGGCGCTATATATAATTAAGGACTGATGTGGACCAATTTTTGCACGGTTGTTAGAGACCATATACCAACATCATGTACCAAATTTCAGCCGGATCGGATGAAATTTGCTTCTCTTTGAGGCTCCGCAAGCCAAATCTGGGGATCGGTTTATATGGGGGCTATATATAATTATGGACCGATGTGGACCAATTTTTGCATGATTGTTAGATACCATATACCAACACCATGTACCAAATTTCAGCCGGATCGGATGAAATATGCTTCTCTTAGAGGCTCCACAAGCCAAATCTGGGGATCAGTTTATATGGGGGCTATATATAATTAAGGACCGATATGGACCAATTTTTGCATGGTTGTTAGAGACCATATACCAACATCATGTACCAAATTTCAGCCGGATCGGATGAAATTTTCTTCTCTTTGAGGCTCCGCAAGCCAAATCTGGGGATCGGTTTATATGGGGGCTATATATAATTATGGACCGATGTGGACCAATTTTTGCATGGTTGTTAGAGACCATATACCAACACCATGTACCAAATTTCAGCCGGATCGGATGAAATTTGCTTCTCTTTTAGGCTCCGCAAGCCAAATCTGGGGATCGGTTTATATGGGGGCTATATATAATTATTGACCGATGTGGACCAATTTTTGCATGGGTGTTAGAGACCATATACAAACACCATATCCCAAATTTCAGCCGGATCGGATGAAATATGCTTCTGTTAGAGGCTCCACAAGCCAAGTCTGAGGGTCCCTACATCGATAACAACTACTTGTGCCAAGTTTCAAGTCGATAGCTTGTTTCGTTCGGAAGTTAGCGTGATTTCAACAGACGGACGGACGGACGGACGGACGGACGGACATGCTCAGATCGACTCAGAATTTCACCACGACCCAGAATATATATACTTTATGGGGTCTTAGAGCAATATTTCGATGTGTTACAAACGGAATGACAAAGTTAATATACCCCCATCCTATGATGGAGGGTATAAAAATGAAATAAAAAACTATTTTAGTGATTTAGAAAACAAACAATTTTTACAATAAAGAAACATATATATTTACTATCTAATCAAATCTCATCCCCGATGACTTTATCTCCGTTTCCATGTGTATATTTATACGGAACATTATGTAATTTACCTTAAATTTTTTTTGGTTTGCTTCCGAGAAACCTTTTGATGTACATAATACAATATTACACCATAGTTTCCTAATACGACAGCTTTACCATCATCGTTAGATTATGTAGCCATTGCCATAAGGGAAATTTTGTTATCCAACGCAGTAAGTTAAAAAGTTCATTAAGGCCAAGTATCAGTTTCAATTTAGTTTAAATTTACAAAGTCTCAAACAAACACACACATACGCACACATACTTGGCAGTGAGGTTTGATTTTTGAACTGAACTTTTCTCTCATTAGGTAAGGAAGCGTTGTCGTGGTTAAACTTTAAAACATCGATGTACGCAGTGGGATGACAAAGTCAATAATCTTTCAAATGTGGCGGTATACACACACCCGCACTCACACCCACTTACAAAATATCCGTATTCTATACTGTTATCTGTGATGATATTTTCATGGTTACTGGCTTTTCATAGTCAACACACAAATATCTCCATGCCTTTCCCCTTTGCCAACCTCTGCTGATCACACCAAAAACTGTCGCACTAGAAACACCTTCGAGATACAAACATGAATGAATGAATGAACGAATGAATGAAACTGACATTCGCGTTCTATGCTTTAAAGTGTTTGGGTGTGCGCGTGTGTGTGTGGGTATGTTTGCATTGCATACACGCTGTGATGAAGATGAATGGAGGGTGTAACGATGGTTGGTAACCCGGGTGTTTGTTTCATTATGATGCTGTGATGGTCCCTTAATATTGAAGCGTTTATATAACTATGGGGACTGAGTGTGGGTGTATTAATGTCTGTTTGCTCTATGTATTGTGAGAGCAATAATAGAGAACATATCCAGGGAGTGCAGTGAACCGTAGAAAATGGTTTATGGCTTTTTAAGTCATATGTGGTCTCATGTGCACCCTAAAGGTGAGTATGTTGTAATTCTGCTGCAAAGTAATCCATCCCCCTTATGAAATATACAGTTGTGTTCTATGTGTTTGGCACACATTGCTAAAATATAAATTTTAAAATGTTCGCAGTAAACCTTTAGCTTCGGGCAGGCATATGAATCTAAGTCGGGTAAAAGATATATAGCCCCCGTATAAATCTAAATCTTAACCGATTATTACAAATTCGCCATCCATAGTAGGTTAAAGTGGCATCCCGATTAAGATTCGGGCTCACTTAGACTATTCAGCCCATTGTGATAATGGTCCATATCCAAATTAAACTTAAATCGGAGTAAAGCTTTCGCCTCTGTGATCATATGAGTATATGTTAAATCGGGCGAAATGAATATATGCACCCAGAAAAAAGTGCCTTCTAAACTTAAGGAACAAATTTTCATCAAATTAGTTTAGTCATGTTATTTCCATTAAGGTAAATTTTTGTGTGAAATAATAAAATTTAATTATTTCAGTAAAAAAAAATCCTAAACTGAAAGCAGTTAGGAAAAGTTCATTAACTAGAATAAGGCATGGAATTTTACTAATACTGTTTTCTTTGCTGGGTATAAGAATTTACTACTGAAAAATAAAATTTTATTCACTGATAACAAAACATTCGTAAAAATAAACAAAAAGCGAACTAAAACCAAGTTTCCTCAAATTTAGAAAATTTTCTATAAAATGATAATTCTGACTTCCCTTATTATTAGGGATTTTCCCGGGATGCCGTTCCCGGGAATTCGCTATTTTTTCGCTCCCGTTTCCCGGGAATTAAGTGCGAGAATTCCCGGGAAATTTTCTTTGTAGTATTTTATAGAAAATGGAGGGATAAATACTACAAAAACAAAATTTTTAATACCATTGGGTAAATCATAATTCTCATTACACTTCCAACTTCCACACTGTGGAACAGGGTATTATAAGTTAGTGCATATGTTTGCAACATCCAGAAGGAGACGAGATAGACACATGGTGTCTTTGGCAAAAATGCTCAAGGTGGGCTCCTAAGTCGATTTAGCCATGTCCATCTGTCCGACGATCTAGCCATGTCCGTCTGTCCGTCTGTCCGTCTGTCAGTTTTATTCCAATCGACTTCAAATTTGGCACTAGTATGTGTTTTGGCTCAGAATAGAACCGTATTGATTTTGGATGAAATCGGTTCAGATTTAGATATAGCTCCCATATATAACAGGTTGGCTGATAAGTCCCCGGTCTAACAAAGAAAAACACATTTTTTTGTCAAAATTCGTTTTTATTATTCAACATAGTTCCCTTCAAGAGCGATACAACGACTATACGACCTTCCAATTTTTTGATACCATTTTGGTAGTACTCCTTCGGTTTTGCCTCAAAATAGGCCTCAGTTTCGGCGATCACCTCTTCATTGCAGCCAAATTTTTTCCCTGCGAGCATCCTTTTGAGGTCTGAGAACAAGAAAAAGTTGCTGATGGCCAGATCTGGAGAATACGGTGGGTGGGGAAGCAATTCGAAGCCCAATTTATGAATTTTTGCCATCGGACTTGTGGCACGGTGCGTTGTCTTGGTGGAACAACACTTTTTTCTTCTTCATATGGGGCAGTTTTGCCGCGATTTCGACCTTCAAACGCTCCAATAACGCCATATAATAGTCACTGTCGATAAAAATTATTCCATGCGCATCCCAAAAAATAGAGGCCATTACTTTACCAGCGGACTTTTGAGTCTTTCCACGCTTCGGAGACGGTTCACCGGTCGCTGTCCACTCAGCCGACTGTCGATTGGACTCAGGAGTGTAGTGATGAAGCCATGTTTCATCCATTGTCACATATCGACGGAAAAACACGGGTGTATTACGAGTTAACAGCTTCAAACACCGCTCAGAATCATCAACACGTTGTTGTTTTTGGTCAAATGTGAGTTCGCGCGGCACCCATTTTGCACAGAGCTTCCGCATATCCAAATATTGATGAATGATATGAACAACACGATCCTTTGATATCTTTAAGGCCCCTGCTATCTCGATCAACTTCATTTTACAGTCATTCACAAACATTTTGTGGATTTTTTTGATGTTTTCGTCGGTAATCACCTCTTTCGGGCGTCCACTGCGTTCACCGTCCTCCGTGCTCATTTCACCACGCTTGAATTTTGCATACCAATCAATTATTGTTGATTTCCCTGGTGCAGTGTCCGGAAACTCATTATCAAGCCAAGTTTTTGCTTCCACCGTATTTTTTCCCTTCAGAAAACAGTATTTTATCAAAACACGAAATTCCTGTTTTTCAATTTTGTTCACAATAACAAAAGTTGCTTCACAAAAGACGCTCTATCTCACAAACGAATTGACTTACAGACGTCAAATTTTGACACGAATCATTTGAAGGTTGGTACTATATAAAAATAATATGCATTTAATACTAGCGACGCCATCTATATGTCAGACCGGGGACTTATCAGCCAACCTGTTATATTTCGCCCGATATGGACTTATATGGCCCCAAAAATACGTCTGCCGAAAATGGCGTGCATCGCTCCATGTTTTCATTTAGCCTCCATATAGACCGATCTCCCGATTTTACTTCTTGGTCTTCCAGTAACCGTAGTTTTATCCAATTTGTCTGACACTGAACATCTGGAGGTTTTAGAACTACAAATAGGTGTGCTGAATATATTGTGTATCGGTACAAATTTTGATATAGCCCCCTTATAAACCGGCCTTACGATTTGGGGTCTAGATTCTAGAACCGCCATATAGACCTATCAGGAAAATTGGTTGAAACTAAATGTGAAATTTCCAAATTTTTCTTCTCGTAATCACTTAAATAATGCGGAGTAAAATCTACAGATTTTAGATCAAGGCGTTTTAGATCAAGATGGTTATGATTCCTCTTCCACACAAAAAATTCCATATTAGATTAGATTAGATTCTATAGAAAAAATCATGAACGGCGTAGTCATTTCGAAACGATGCGTTCATGAAAGTGAATCAACACACATGTGTTGTCAAACTCAGAACAGATGGGGTCAATCTGACAACGTAAAAATGACACCATATGTTGTCGAAACAACAACCAGCGTTCATGATCTGAAAGCGTAATTGTTACGAATTAATAAACAAAATTAAAACAAGTATATACGGCCGTAAGTTCGGCCAAGCCGAATCTTATGTACCCTCCACCATGGATTGCGTAGAAACTTCTACGAAAGACTGTCATCCACAAATTTCAACTCACATGGTTGTTAAATATCATATACTACCACCACGTACCAAATTTCAACCAGATCGGATGAATTTTGCTTCTCCAAAAGGCACCGGAGGTCAAATCTGGGGATCGGTTTATTTGGGAGCTATATATTATTATGGGCTGAGAGGAACCAATTCCTGCATGGTTGTTGGACACCCTATACTAACATTACGTACCAAATTTTTAACCGAATGGGAAGAATTTTGCTCTTCGAAGGTGCTCCGGAGGTCAAATCTGGGGATCGGTTTATATGGGGCCTATATATAATTATGGACCGATATCGACCTTTTTTTGCATGGTTGTTGGATACCATATATTAACATCACGTACCAAATTCCAACTGAATCAGATGAATTTTGGTCTTCCAAGAGGCTCCGGAGGTCAAATCTGGTGATCGGTTTATATGGGGGCTATATATAATTATGGACCGATATGGACCAATTTTTTCATGGTTGTTAGAGACCATATACTAACACCATGTACCAAATTTCAGCCGGATCGGATGAAATTTGCTTCTCTTAGAGGCTCCGCAAGCCAAATCGGGGGATCGGTTTATATGGGGGCTATATATAATTATGGACCGATGTGAACCAATTTTTGCATGGTTATTAGAGACCATATACTTACACCATTTACCAAATTTCAGCCGGATCGGATGAAATTTGCTTCTCTTAGAGGCTCCGCAAGCCAAATCGGGGGATCGGTTTATATGGGGGCTATATATAATTATGGACAGATATAGACCAATTTTTGCATGGTTGTTAGAAGCCATATACTAACACCATGTACAAAATTTCAGCCGGATCAGATGAAATTTGCTTCTCTTAGAGGCCTCGCAAGCCAAATTTGGGGGTCCGTTTATATGGGGGCTATACGTAAAAGTGGACCGATATGGCCCATTTGCAATACCATCAGACCTACGTCAATAACAACTACTTGTGCCAAGTTTCAAGTCGATAGCTTGTTTCGTTCGGAAGTTAGCGTGATTTCAACAGACGGACGGACGGACGGACGGTCTTAGATCAATATTTCGATGTGTTACAAACGGAATGACAAAGTTAATATACCCCCCATCCTATGGTGGGGGTATAAAAATATTTCCGCTACCGTGACTCGAACCTGTGTTGCATGTACGATACGCGTTAACAGTCGCCTTAGCACATTGTACCAACGGCGGAGTTGCTATAACAACGTCTAACGATTATTTTAAGACTTTTCGTGGCCAAAGCAAAACGAATGCCGTTCATGAAATCGTGAACGCCCGTGGACGAAATCATGAACATTCCGTTTTGATTTTTTTGTGAACGTTTCCGTTTCATTTTGACAACGTCCGTTCACGATTGTGAAACGCAATTTTTTCTATTAGTGTAAAGCTCAAACAAAACTGGTTCTTATAAATCCAGAATCTGCTCTAGTCTTCATAGATAGAAATTTTAACCCTTTCACTACCGAAATAAACCTAATATTAAAAACTTTAATTTTTCTTCTGTTTTTACTTGTACTAACAGCATGTAGAACAAAAATTGTCATTTTGAGAACGTACCTCAATTACTTCAAAAGCTATATGAGCTTTTTCTGAAAACTTGATTCTTGAATTGTGACCAAATGGCCTTACAAAAATAAGCCCTATTTGGCCTATAATATCTTTCACAGTGTGAGAAAAAAATACAAAAAAGAAACCGTAAAAGTATCAGCTATAGTTTTTGTATAAATCTCCATTTACTAGAAACATACAAAAGAAAAATTGTCTCAAATTTTCGTATTTTTCGTTTATTTTTAAAAAAGTTTATAAAAATATATTTTAGTGCTCACCAATATGGAAAATATTTATAGCTTATTTAGATTAAAGCCTCTACTTTAAAATAACATCGAGAAATAAATCGAAACTAAGTGGGAAAATAGAATTTGGTGTGCTTTTCGAATGTCCTTCTAAGTGGACATCGGTAGTGAAAGGGTTAAATGTATCTTCGGGAAGCGTACTGGTTGAACTCATCTGCTTCAGTGGGTTTTATTTGTCATAAATTGTATATATCATCAAGTAACCCGGTACGACGAAGAATTTTCAACGGCAACTATTATATTTGATTCATGGTGGTGGGTATTTAAGATTCGGCCCGGCCGAACTAAATTGAACACACTTGAAGATGCTGTTAATTGTACTCCTTGTAGGAAACTTGAGGCTAACCAAAAATTCCGACTTCTGGGCCAAAGTGCATATCGGACGAAAGATATGTGGTAGCGATATATAAATCAGAACCGCTTGCCATCTAAATCAATACGGTTCTATCCTGACTGGAGGTGTGCACGTGAATAATATTTTCTCACGTTCACGTACACTCACGACGGAAAAATCTTACTTCACGCACACTCACGCACGATATTGTTTGGTAGGACTCACGCTCACGAAAAGAAAATTTGTACTCACGCACGAAATGTCGTGACTCACGAATAATTTTATGACTAATTTACCTTAGGGATGTGTTTAAAAACATGAACATGATTAAAATCGAGGGCGTTATTAAACTCATAACATCCAAGCAAAAAAAATTGGAAGTTCTTCTAAAGGCACAACTTTAAAAGCACTTCCAAAAATGTCCTCCCAAAGATGTTCTTTATTTTAAATTGACTCATTTGAGTCAATTTTTTATAACTCGCTTTTTTCATATTTTGTATGGTAAATTTAAAATTTTTTTGTTTCAAATGGGTTAAAAACAGATTAGAAATTAATAAAATAGTGCAAATTATTTAAATTTTGCCGAAAAAAATGCTAAATCGTTCCTTGAAAAATTGCGAATTTTTTAAAATATTTGATGCCAAACGTTCCAGACAAGCGTTATAATGCATTAAAAGTCATAAAACATTTTAAAAACTATTTATTCGTCAAAATATCACAAAATTTCTTTATTCACATTCAAATCACTGGATTCGCATCACACCTTAAGAAGTGATGCAAATTCAGTGCAGCGGCTGTTGAAATGGTGGGCATCCGTCCTATGACAAGGACGTGCCAATTTTGCACCACTTCCGGATATAAAAAAAAACATTTTCACTACTTCTTTGGCGACGCTTTTTTTGCTGGGATCCCAGGTGTCACTATAATTGTAAATGAATTCATCGCGTAAGCGTTTTATGTCCGTGGGCGGGATTTTTTTTTTTGGTGAGCGTATTTTTCCGAAATTCGTACTCACGCACATTCACGATGAAATTATTTTCGTGACTCATGCTCACGCACGACTTTTGGTTTGTTAATCACGCTCACGCACACTCACACCGTTGCAATCAGCGAAAGTTTTCGTGATTCACGACAATTTCGTGTCACGTGCTCACCTCTAATCCTCACTCAAAATACAAACAGGTGCCGAATTTGAAGGCGATTGGACTAAGCTCGCGATAAAGACTTTAATTACAAAAATCTGTTCTAAGATTCTCCATTTCACTTTTACCAGTTCGATTGGCTGTGAATTTGCTCTTTTTCTTGCCACAGATGTCCATGTGACTCCACGTAGCCTGTGAGTTTTATGGCATAATATAATATTTTGGTTTAGGCGGATGTCCTTTTTGTAAGGTGGGTGTAGAACATATGTTTTTTTCGGCTGCCATTCATATGAACTTTAGCAAAATTTCTGTCAAAATCATATGTCTGGATTAGCTGGCAGAATTTTCGCTTCTACAGCTAACATAGACACAGCAACTCCCAAATTACAAGAATGCAAGTGGAAAGATTTTTAAGCCACAAAAAAAGCAAATACATTTTAATATATTTGGTGGCGTGGTAAATAAAGGTAAAAAAGTGATCCTCCAAAAATGAGGCCAATAAATCATAACTTAAGTTAAGGTACAGGTAATACTAGCTACGTTTAAAATGCCAGTAGATTGGTGGCCAAAGTGCTAGATGATTTGATTCTGCGTAAATTTGACAAATTGACTTGACTGCTGTATTTGTAAAGCATTTTGTAACCACTTATAAATGATTTTTCTATTTCACAATTTTATTTTGAGTGATGATATTAAATATCCGCTGATTTTTTGTTTATCAAATATTTATAAAATATTTTTAACAATTGTCAACCATGACTTGGGTGGATTCACTTTGATGGTGTTCTTTAGAAGTTGGTCTTAAGAATTGCTTGAGGAAAGGACATTGAGCAATACATAGAGTATATGGACATGACTTTAGGGATATTAGTAAACCAATTTCCCCATCCAATATGTGGTAGAGATACACACACATACATACATATGCAATATACAATAATACATTCCCATTTACAACAAATCTCCCCGGAGGCAAACAGCAGGCAACTTAAATGAAATTCCAACAGAGTCAGAGAACAAATGATTACAGGTTAGAATAGAACATGCTGTGAATTTAGGGACATTTTTTATGTCATCAATCACAATGAATTTAAAGAAATCGTGGAAAAAAAAACCAACAACATTATGAAGTAAAGAAGTAAATTTAGTTTGGCAATTATTTTTTGTTATCGAAAATTTTTTCCAAGCACCACTCTAAGGAACAGAGTGTGATAACTTTGTGCATATGTTAGTAACTATTATATCCACCATAGGGGTATATTAAGTTTGTCATTCCGTTCAAAACCCATCGAAATACCGATATCGGACTATATATATTTGATCAGGGAGAAATTCTAGGTATAGGTATAAAATTAACAAAATTTTCTCTAGAGATAACATTTTGACAAAACTGTCAATAGAAATAAAATTTTTACAAAATTTTATATAGAAATAAAAGGTTGACAAAATTTTTTATAGAAATAGAATTTTGACAAAATTTTCTACAGAAATAGAACTTTGACAAAATTTTCTATAGAAGTACAATTTTGAGAAACTTTTCTATAGAAATTAAATTTTGAGAAAATCGAAAAATAAAAACAATTGAAATATTTATTTTATATGGTTACCAGGATGGCTTAAATTTGGCAAATTTGCCAAATAAAATTTTGAGAAAATTTTCAATAGAAATAAAATTTTTAGAAAATTTTCTGTAGAAGTAAAATTTTGACAAAATTTTCTATAGAAATAAAGTTTTTACAGGTCAACAATCCAAATAAATAATCAAAATTTCCTATAGATATAAAATTTTGAGAAAATTTTCTATAGAAATATAAAATTTTGAGAAAATTATCTGTTATAAAAAATTAAGCTGTTAAATAAATTTTGAGAAAATTTTCTGTTAAAATAAGTTTTGGACAAAATTTTCTATAGATATAAAATTTTGACAAAATTTTCTATAGAAATTAAGTTTTGAAAAGGTTTTCTATAAAAATAAAATCTTGCAAAAACCAGGGCTGTGGAGTCGGAGTCTGAAGATTTTTCTGGAGTCGAAGCCGGAGCCGTAGAAATTTTGCTCGACTCCGACTCCGCCAAAAAAATTTCAAAAAACACTTCATATCTTTCTAACTAAAGAAACATTTCGACAAATTAGATTCCATTAGGGTTTTCAATCGAACAACGAAAAACGAAGTACTGGATTTCAGGCCATTCAAAGTGTATTTATATGGGTGCAATTTCACGGGGATGTAAAAATTATGTTTGACTAGAATATGGGCTGAATTGGTCAATTGCATTGTCCATTTTGAACATATTAAAATATCGATTTTTGACCCTATATATACTCTTGATAAAGGTACAATTTTAAGGCAGTATATCAGTAGAACCTAACGTTCTGAATTTTTGGCAGGCATGTCGAGTTTGAAGATAGGTCATACCGGACAATTTTGTGATATACTGTTAAAATGAGATTTAGGTACACCATCCAGAGTCGACTACAAAGTCGGAGTCCGAGTCGAGGCAAATAAGAAATGTTGGAGTCGGAGTCAAGCAAAATTGACTCGACTCCACAGCCCTGGCAAAAACATTTTTTTTGTTACAAAATTTCCTATAGATATAAAATTTTGAGAAAATTTTCTATAGAAATAAAATTTTGAGAAAATTATCTGTTGAAATAAATTTTGAAAATTTCTTCAGTTATAATAAATTTTGGACAAATTTTTCTATAGATATAAAATTTTGACATACTTTTTAATAGGAATAAAATTTTCTATAGAAATTAAATTTTGACAAAATTTTCTATAGAAATAGCATTTTGAAGAGGCTGTCTATAGAAATAAAATCTTACAAAAAAGATTTTTTTGTTTCGTATTTTTACGAATATAAAACTTGTAAAATTTGTTAAAGTAAAAATCCAAAGTTAAATCGGGCTAAAGAAAAATGTGTAAGCACATAAGCCTTGCTGCTAGCAACATTCAAGACAATTATAGTTGTCTTTTCAAAATACACCAATTCTTCTATGTTTTGTTTTTAGCTACTAATGAAAGGTCAAATAAGGTCAAAGGTTTAAAAGAAATTAAAAAAAAAAAAAATAGAAAAACAAAAAAAATTGTAAAATTGATTAAAATAAGTGTTCGAAATTAAATTGAGACTAAGAAAATGTGTAAGGACATAAGCCTTGTTACTAGCAACATTTAAGCCTTTTATAGCCACTCATTGGTGTCCTTTCGAAAGACACAAATTCTCTTGTTGCTGTTAACAACAATTGTGTTATGTCCTTTGGTGTCATTAATCGTGTAAGCAGCTCATCTGGAAGCTTTGCAACACGCAGGATATACACGTGTTGACAACCGAACAGCCAGGATACACTGAAAAACAAAATGTTTATGAAGGCAGTTACAAAATTAATTGTTTATTTTTAAGTTTTAATTAAAACTGTTTCAATCGTAGGAACGATGGCAACAATCCCCAAAGCCATTAAAAAATATTTTTTTATACACTTAGAAATCTAATAGATATAAAGTAACTGCTCTTATTGCTTCATGTTTCGATTAGAAATAATAATAAAAATAAATAATATTTGATTCAAAATTATATTCAATGAATTATTACATAATTCAATATAAATTTAAAAAAAAAATTAAATTGATTATAATATTTATGGAATTTTTTCCGTGTAGTATCCTTGTATTGTTTTGCTCCATGAAGTATAAAACTGCAACATGACATTCAATGGTTCCTGTGGAGGGATTTAAGTGTCACTAAAGTATTTATTGCTTCCACAACCATGGAGCTTCCAGATGTCCTTATTTAACCATGAAAATAAAATGAATTAAAATGAAATGACCAAACGCTTATATGGAAAGAAAACTATTGAGGAGATATATAAAGTTTTTTTGTTGTCCTTTTTTTTTTTTGCTTAAACCATATAAAATCCTGGATTTTATAACCCATGGAAAATCCATTAGCCTATCTTTTTGCCACAGAAAATTGGTTTCTTATATCTTAAGCTATGTTTCACCAACGAAAGAGAATTGTGGACATAGTTTTTTCTAACAGATCTGGTGTACAGAAAAAATTAGTTAGTTATATAGTGTAGCCACGGTTGCTACTTGATCCAAAAATAATCTACATAAATATGGAGAAAATTTTACTAAAAAACCAAAAATAAAAATATATATATTTTGCCAAAATTGTATTTCTATAGATTTTTTTTTTTGAAATTTTTATTTCTATAGAAAATTTTGTCAAAATTTTATTTCTCCATTCGTTTTGTTTTGTTATTGTTGGCTTTTTTCTTTAAGCATTGTTGTTGTTTTTATTGCAGCTTAAAACCATACATTGACTAAACTACAAGTGTAGCTAAACCTACAGAGGAAAAAAATGCTTGTCAAATTTATTTGGGCAAAGCCCTATAGACTGCAAGATGGTTGGATGGACGCACGTTTCGGAATTACCACATTCCTCATCAGCATCCTCTACTTGCAGCAAAACTATCAACCAATTATCAGAATAAATTCAGGCAGTTCATTAAACCCAACAATGAACCACACTTGAACCTTCCGAAAAAAGGTTTTGCATGATAGCCGGCTTATGCCGAAATAAATTCGTACAAACATAGGAAAAGAGATATGTTTGTACGAATTTATTTCCATCTTGAAGTCTATAGGGCTTTGCTCAAAAGAAATTTGACAAACATTCTTTTCCTCTGTTGGTTAAGCTACACTTGTAGTTTAGTCAATGCATGGTTTTAAGCTGAAATCAAAAAACAACAAAATTTTATTTCTATATAAAATTTTGTCAAAATTTTATTTCTATAGAAAATTTTGTCAAAATCGTATTTCTCTAGAAAATTTTGTCAAAATTCTATAGCAAATTTTGTCAAACTTTTATTTCTATAGAAAATGTTGTCAGAACTTTATTTCTATAGAAAATGTTGTCAAACTTTTATTTCTATAGAAAATGTTGTCAAAATCGTATTTCTATAGAAAATTTTGTCAAAATTATATTTCTATAGAAAATTTTGACAAAATATCGTATTTCTATGGAAAATTTTGTCAAAATCGTATTTCTGTAGAAAATTTTGTCAAAACTCATTTCTATAAGAAATTCTGTCAAAATTTTATATCTATACAAAATTTTGTCCAAATTATATTTCTATAGAACATTTTGTCAAGATTTTATTTCTATAGAAAATTTTGACAAAATATCGTATTTCTAAGGAAAATGTTGTCAAAATTTAATTTCTATAGAATATTTTGTCAAAATTTCATTTCTATAGAATATTTTTGTCAACATTTTATTTCTATAGAAAATTTTGTCAAAATCGTATTTCTATAGAAAATTTTGTCAAAACTATATTCCTATAGAAAATTTTGACAAAATATCGTATTTCTATGGAAAATTTTGTCAAAATTCATTTCTATACGAAATTCTGTCAAAATTTTAGTTCTATAGAAAATTTTGTACAAATTATATTTCTATAGAAAATATTGTCAAAATTTTATTTCCATAGAAATTTTTGTCAAAATTTTGTTGCCATAGAAAATTTTGTCAAAATTTTGTTGCCAAAAAAAATTTTGTCAAAATTTTATTTCTATAGAATATTTTGTAAAGATTTTATTTCTATAGAAAATTTTGACAAATTATTGTATTTCTATGGAAAATTTTTTCAAAATCATATTTCTATAGAAAATTTTGTCCAAATTTAATTTCTATAGAATATTTTATCAAAATTTTATTTCTATAGAAAATTTTGTCAAAATCGTATTTCTATAATTTTCTTTTTCAAAATCGTATTTCTATAGAAAATTTTGTCAAAATCGTATTTCTATAGAAAATTTTGTCAAAATCGTATTTCTATAGAAAATTTTGTTAAAATGGTATTTCTATAGAAAATTTTGTCAAAATCGTATTTCCATAGAAAATTTGTCAAAATTTATTTCTATAGAAAATTTTGCAAAAATTGTATTTCTATAGAAAATTTGGGTTAAAAATTTATTACAATAGAAAATTTTATTTTTATAGAATATTTTGTCAAAATTCTATTTCTATAGAAACTTTTGTCAAAATTTTATTTCCATAGAAAATTTTGTCAAAACTGTATTTCTATAGAAAATTTTGGTAAAATTTTATTTCTATAGAAAATTTTGTTCAAATTATATTTCTTTAGAAAATATTGTCAAAAATTTTATATCTATAGAAAATTTTGTCAATATTTATTTCTATAAGAAATTCTGTCATAATTTTATTTCTATAGAATATTTTGTAAAAATGTTATTCTTATAGAATATTTTGCCAAAATTTTAATTCTATAGAAACTTTTGTCAAAATTTTATTTCTATGGAAAATTTTGTCAATATTTATTTCTATAAGAAATTCTGTCATAATTTTATTTCTATAGAATATTTTGTCAAAATTTTCTTTCTATAGAAAATTTTAACAAAATATTATTTCTATAGGAAATTTTGTAAAAATTTTATTTCTATAGAAAATTGTGTCAAAATTTTATTTCTATAGAAAATTTTGTCAGAATTTTATTTCTATAGAAAATTTTGTCAAAATTTTATTTCTATAGAAAATTTTGTCAAAATTTCTTTTCTATAGATAATTTTGTCAAAATTTTATTTCTATAGCAAATGTTGTCAATATTTTATTTATATAGAAAAATTTGTCAAATTTCTTTTCTATAGAAAATTTTGTAAAAATTTTATTTCTATAGAAAATTTTTGTCAAAAACTAATTTTTATAGAAAATTTTGTCTAAATTTTATTTCCATAGAAAATTTTGTCAAAATTTTATTTCTACTCAAAAATTTTTGTAAATTTTATTTCTGTAAAAAATGTTATAAAAATTTTATTTCTGTAGAAAATTTTGTCAAATCTATCATTTTTTATTGAATTGTACCAACTGTGGCATTCGTGAGTGTAGCTTTATGAGTTGTAGTATCCTTTTTCTTTCTTTTGGTTGATCTGAAAATATTTTGATCTTTGCTGTAAATTCAATACAATGTTTTTCAACTCCCACACACACCCAAGATATCTCTTTATGCACTTTCCAAAGATTTATTTATAGTGCACATTTTAACAAGATGCCTTCAAATACAAGGAATGATACAAGAGCTTAGCAATTGAAGACAGAAAAAAGAAAAGCGTTGGAGTGATTGATGATGGGCACGTGTAAAGGCCATTTTGCTTGTGCTTTGTTGTAAATAACGATTCGTGTTATAGTCGATTTTTTTGCATTAATTTTTTCATTGAGACTCATTTCCATGAAAGTTATTTTTAATTAAAAATAAAAAAAAAAACCAAAAAAAAAAAGAAATAGACGAAAAAAATTGTACCTTATAAATACCCAAATAGAGCATTGATCACAGGCAATATTTGTGGAAGTTTACCTGAAATGATAGAAACAGTTTTTTTGTTTAATAAAATAAATATAGCTTAAGTTTATAGCTTTAGCCGGATCGAATAATAGTTTCATACACAGAAAAAAATTTCCGCAGTTTAACTAATACTTAATTTAACTTACACCCAGAAAAAATGGGCTCTAATGCCAACTGAACTTTATTTTAGTTCATGAAGATTAGTTGATTTTAGTTAAAGTTTACACAATATGAGTAAATGTTCCTTATTTGAATAATTTTTTGCTAACTTTAATGACTTGAACTAAAAATAAGAAAAAAAGTTGTATACAAATATAGTGCACAATTTTACTAAAAAATAAAATAGTTCATATTTTCCTAAAACGGCGGCAGTTTGCTTAAACTGAGTTCATATGTCTCTCAAATGAGTAATTTTTACTAAAATTGTACCTGTCTCGAACTTCGTATCGCAATCGGTTCAGATTTAGATATACCTCCCATATATATGTTTCATCCGATTTTGAAAAATTTGCCCTAATAACTTTATTTTTGACCCTAATTTACTAACCGATCTTACTCAAATTTAGCACAAGGTAATCTTCTGTAATGTCAGCCAAAAATTCAAAATATTATCCGAATCGGTTCAGATTTAGATATAGCTCCCATGTATATGTATACTTCCTCACGAATAAATATTGATGTTCCCCCATACCCATCCGATCGACAGCAATGTATTGATTTATATTCTGGTATGTTATATATCTGACAAACCTCACTTTTAAACCACGTTTCTTGCACTGCAATTAATGCAGGCAATACAGAAAACTTTGCAATTAAACTTTTAAATTTGTTGAATTTTGTAACTGACGAAATGCTTCTTATGTTAACACAGATAAATTTAAGAGCTGTATTATTTAAAAAACGAAATTTGTTAAATTCATCTATATTCGAAAAATAGTAATTATCTAACATAGAATCAAAATAATAATTCAAAATAATTAGTTCATACTTCTTGTCTTGATATGGATCAATAAAGAAATCTGTGGCCTCGCGACGTTACGTTTTGCACTGTGCATAGTCCTTTTCATTTGTTGCTTTAATCTTTTGTTCCCTTTCTTTTGTTTTTTTTTTTTTGCCCTAGCATTTATAACCATCATCATCATGGGGTTAGGCAGCCTTTATCTGTTCCATGTGTTTCGTGTCATATTTCAAATCTCAATTTTACGCACATTCACCTTTGATCTCTGGCAATTGATTGCCAATTTCGCATTGACTTTGGCTCATATACATTCAGCCATGTGCCTCATCACAATTCAGTTGACTAAGGTTTCATTAACCTCCCGGCAAAGTTTTTGATGTCTTTTCATTCATTTCGTTTTTCTGCTGATGGCTCAGACAAGAAAATGTTCGTTGGGCTTAGAGTTGGGAGGTATTGGGAACACAAATATCTCGAAATGGGATGTGTTTCGACTACAGCAGACATTGTTTAGGTCGCACACCATTTTGCACTTTCATATCGAAGATGACAAATTGGTATTAAATCCATATCGTTGACCTTTTTATTATATGGCATTATTATGAAAATAATCAGTTCTGGAGAACATTTAACATAAAAAATATTTGTTCACACATTCTTTGTTTTATATTTAACAGAATGACAATGGACAGAAAAACGCACATTTTATGAAAAAAATTTAATGTAACAACAAACAAAATATTGTCTACAAAAACTGGTTATATTCCCACCCTGGCCACATTTGAATTATTTACATATGCTCACCTTAGGAATTCTCTCTAAGTTCTCAGAATATTTGACGCATATTAATTCAGCTATATCAACCTATAATCTTTAAGAAATTCATACAGATTCAAGAAACATCTCACAATCTTATCTTCACTTATTTGTCCCAGTATCAGCGAGTAAAAAGTCTCTTTACAGAAGAAACCCATTTTCATAAATTTAGCTTTTTAGAATGGGGGTATATTAACTTTGTTATTCCGTTTGTAACACATCGAAATATTGCTCTAAGACCCCCTCTAAGACTAAAGGGTGATACGCTCAAAATTTGGTCAATATAAACTTGACGTATTTCTTTCAATTTTGCATTTAAAAAATCTAAACATGCCTCAGTTTGAAGGTGTGTGTGTGTGTGTAGAATGTTGCTCCTATTTTGATTTTGGAATTCACTCTTCAGTTGTCAAAATGCCGTCCAAGCAAGAAGAGCAGCGTATCAAAATTTTGCTCGCGCTTCGCGAAAATCCGAGCTACTCGCACGCAAAATCGCTAAAAGTTGCCAAATCAACCGTTACAAATGTAATTAAAGTGTTTGGGGAACGTTTGTCGACAGCCAGGAAGTCTGGATCGGGGAGAAATCGAAATCCGGAAGCCGCTGAGACGACAAAGAGAGTTGCCGGTAGTTTCAAGCAAAACCCTAACCTATCTCTCCGAGATGCCGCAAATAAGGTGGCTGTATCGTCTACAACCGTGCATCGAGCCAAAAAAACGAGCCGGACTATCGACTTACAAGAAGGTAGTGACTCTAAATCGCGATGATAAACAAAATACGACGGCCAAAGCGCGATCCCGGAGGCTGTACACGACGATGCTGACGAAGTTTGACTGCGTGGTAATGAACGACGAAACCTACGTCAAAGCCGATTACAAGCAGCTTCCGGGACAGGAGTTTTATACGGCAAAAGGAAGGGGAAAGGTAGCAGATATTTTCAAGCACATAAAACTGTCAAAGTTCGCAAAGAAATATCTGGTTTGGCAAGCCATCTGTGCCTGTGGCTTGAAAAGCAGCATTTTCATAGCTTCCGGGACTGTCAACCAAGAAATTTACGTGAAAGAGTGTTTGAATAAACGTCTGCTGCCTTTCCTGAAGAAACACGGTTGTTCCGTACTGTTTTGGCCGGATTTGGCATCTTGCCATTATGGTAAAAAGGCCATGGAGTGGTACGCCGCCAACAACGTGCAGGTGGTTCCCAAGGACAAGAACCCTCCCAACACGCCAGAGCTCCGCCCAATTGAGAAATACTGGGCTATTGTCAAGCGGAACCTAAAGAAGACCAAAAAAACTGCTAAGGACGAGCAGCAGTTCAAGGCAAACTGGCTTTCTGCGGCGAAGAAGGTGGACAAGGTGGCTGTACAAAATCTGATGGCAGGTGTCAAGCGTGAGGCCCGGCAATTCGGATTTGGAAAAGCGAAAGCCTAACTGAATATTTTTCCTGAATTTTATACTAATTGAACTTGAAAAAGAAATTTAATTTGATTTTTTAAATAAACGATTTCACCGATTTACACGCGTTTTCCCATGACCAAATTTTGACCGTATCACCCTTTATATATTCTGGGTGGTAATGAAATTCTGAGTCAGTCTAAGTATGATGTTCATTCGTCCGTACGTGGTGTTAGTATATGGTATCTAACAACCATGCAAAACTTGGTCCATATCGGTCCATAATTATATATAGCACCCATATAAACCGATCCTCAGATTGGAACTTCGGATCCTTTTGGAAGAGCAAGTTTCATCCGATCCTGTTGAAATTTAGTATGTGGTGTTAGTATACGGTCTCTAATAACCATGCAAAAATTGGTCCATATCGATCCATAATTATATATAGCCCCCATATAAATCGATACCCAGATTTGACCCCCGCAACCTCTTGGAGGAACAAAATTCATCCGTTTCGGTTGAAATTTAGTACATTACGCTAGTATATGGCCGCTAACAGCCATGCAAAAATTGGTCCATATCAGTCTATAGTTATATAGAGCCGATCTCCAATCACACAAAAATTGATTCATATCGCCAAAAATTATCTACCAAAATGTAATTTAATTTTTTTTTCAAAATTTTATTGCTATAGAAAATTTTGTCAAAATTTTATTTCTATAGAAAATTTTGTCAAAATTTTATTTCTATGGAAAATTTTGTCAAAATGTTATTTCTATAGAAAATTTTGTCAACATTTTATTTCTATAGAAAATTTTGTCAAAATTTTATTTGTATAGAAAATTTTGTCAAAATTTTATTTCTATAGAAAATTTTGTTAAAATTTTATTTCTATAGAAAATTTTGTCAAAATTTTATTTCTATAGAAAATTTTGTCAAAATTTTATTTCTATAGAAAATTTTGTCAAAATTTTATTTCTATAGAAAATTTTGTCAAAATTTAATTTTTATAGAAAATTTTGTCAAAATTTTATTTCTATAGAAAATTTTGTCAAAATTTTATTACTATAGAAAATTTTGTCAAAATTTTATTTCTATAGAAAATTTTGTCAAAATTTTATTACTATAGAAAATTTTGTCAAAATTTTATTTCTATAGAAAATTTTGTCAAAATTTTATTTTTATAGAAAATTTTGTCAAAATTTTATTTCTATAGAAAATTTTGTCAAAATTTTATTTCTATAGAAAATTTTGTCAAAATTTTAGTTCTATAGAAAATTTTGTTAAAATTTTATTTCTATAGAATATTTTGTCAAAATTTTATTTCTATAGAAAATTTTGTTAAAATTTTATTTCTATAGAAAATTTTTGTCAAAATTTTATTTCTATAGAAAATTTTGTCAAAATTTTATTTCTATAGAAAATTTTGTCAAAATTTTATTTCTATAGAAAATTTTGTCAAAATTTTATTTCTATAGAAAATTTTGTCAAAATTTTATTTCTATAGAAAATTTTGTCAAACTGAATTATATACGTATTTTATCGGCTTTTTATACCCTTCACCACTATTGTGGTACAGGGTATAATAAGATTGTGCATTTGTATGTAACGTTAAGAAGGAAAAGTCTGAGACCCATCGTTTAGTATACCGATCGTCTTAGAATTAAATTCTGAGTCGATTTAGCGATGTCCGTCTGTCTGTCTTTCCGTCCGTCTGTTCATGTATTTTTGTGCGCAAAGTACAGGTCGCAGTTTAAGTCCGATCGTCCTCAAATTTAGCATGGTGTCGTTTTTTGGAACAAAGACAATCGCTATTGATTTTGGAAAAATCGGTTCAGATTTAGATATAGCTGTCATATATATTTATCCCCGATCTGGTCATAATTGGCGTGTTTATCAACCGATTTTCTTCAAGTTGCGTACATCCGAATATTTTATGAGTCTCGAAAAACTTGCAAAATATCAGCCAAATCGGCTCAGATTTAGATATAGCTCCCATATATATCTTTCGTCCGATTTAAACTCATATGGCAACAGAGGCCAAAGTTTACTACTGATTTTCGTTAAATTTTGCACAGAGAGTAGAATTAACATTCTACCAATGCTTGGTAAATTTGATTGAAATCGGTTCAGATTTAGATATAGCTCCCATATATATCTTTCGTCCGATTTGCACTTATATATGGCCTCAAAAGCCAGAATTTTGCCCTGATTTGCTTCAAATTTTTCACGAGAGGTACTTTTCGTTATATGTGCCAAATTTGCTTAAAATCGGTTCAGATTTAGATATAGCTGCCATATATATCTATCGTCCGATTTGGGCTTATAAGGCCTCAAAAGCTAGAGTTTTGACCTGACTTGCTTCAAATTTTGCATATGGAGTACGTTTAAAGTGTGCCGAATTTGGTTGAAATCGGTTCTGATTTAGATATAGCTCCCATATATATCTTTCGTCCGATTTAGACTTATATGGCCTCAAAAGCCAGAGTTTTGCCCTGACTTGCTTCAAATTTTGCACGAGAGGTACTTTTAACGGTGTCGTTATGTGTGCCAAATTTGGTTAAAATCGGTTCAGATTTAGATATAGCTCCCATATATATCTGTCATCCGATTTGGGCTTATATGGCCTCAAAAGCAAGAGTTTTGCCTCAAATTGTGCACATGGAGTACGTTTATTAGTGTCGGCAAGTGTGCCGAATTTGGTTGAAATCGGTTCAGATTTATATATCATATATATCTTTCGCCCGATGTACACTCATATAACTATATATAGCTCCCATATATACGTATACCAGAGTTGGGGAAATATGGTAGACTGTTGCATATTTTAGACCCATTTTCAATGGGATTTTACTCCAATTGACTGGATAGTTTCCACAGAGAATACAAATATGGCCAAAATTCCCACACTTTACACAAAATTTTGTGATGATTTCCCCATATCTTAGACATATCCTACACACTGTAATGCCAGAATTTCCACAGAACGGTTGAGTTTTGAATAAGGCTCCAAGTCGCCCGACTTGACCAAATAATATATCACAACCCACACTTGACCACATATCTTGGCGAGATCTAACCAATATTCTTGTAAAATCGCCACTACTGAGTAGCAAAAATTGTACATTTTACTCTAATTGTCCTATATCTCGAATACATATGTATCGCCTGATAAATCATAAATCTCTTTTTTACAATTGCATTAAAATTTCTCTCGCTTCATATTTCCTATATTTATACCCTTCACCACTACTGTGGTACAGGGTATAATAAGTTTGTGCATTTGTATGTAACGCCAAGAAGGAAAAATCTGAGACCCATCGTTTAGTATACCGATCGTCTTAGAATTAAATTCTGAGTCGATTTAGCGATGTCCGTCTGTCTGTCTGTCTGTCTGTCCATCTGTCTGTTGATGTATTTTTGTGTGCAAAGTACAGCTCGCAGTTTTAGCCCGATTGTCCTAAAATTTGGTATAGGGTCCTGTTTCGGCTCAAAGACGATCCCTATTGATTTTGGAAAAAATCGGTTCAGATTTAGATATAGCTGCCATATATATTTTTCACCGATCTGGTCATAATTGGCGTGTATATCAACCGATCTTCCTCAAATTCCGTACATCCGAATATTTCAAAAACTTGCAAAATATCAGCCAAATCGGTTCAGATTTAGATATAGCTCCCATATATAGCTTTCGCCCGATTTACACTCCTTTGCCCACAGAGGCCAATTTTTTGCTCCGATTTAGTTGAAATTTTGCACAGGGAGTATAATTAGTATTGTAGCTATGCGTGCCAAATTTGGTTGAAATTGGTTCAGATTTAGATATAGCTCCCATATATAGCTTTCGCCCGATTTACACTCATATGACCACAGAGGCCAATTTTTTGCTCCGATTTAGTTGAAATTTTACACAGGTAGTAGAATTAGCATTGTAGCTATGCGTGCCAAATTTGGTTGAAATCGGTTCAGATTTAGATATAGCTCCCATATATATGTTTTTCTGATTTCGACAAAAATGGTCAAAATACCAACATTTTCCTTGTAAAATCGCCACTGCTTAGTCGAAAAGTTGTAAAAATGACTCTAATTTTCCTAAACTTCTAATGCATATATATCGAGCGATAAATCATAAATAAACTTTTGCGAAGTTTTCTTAACCACCATGTACCAAATTTCGGTTGAGATTTAGATATAGCTCCCATATATATCTTTCGACCGATTTGGACTTATATGGCCCCAAAAGCCAGAGTTTTGCCCTGATTTGCTTCAAATTTTGCACAACGAGTACGTTTAATAGTATCGTTAAGTGTGCTTAATTTGGTTAAAATCGGTTCCGATTTAGATATAGCTCCCATATATATCTTTCGTCCGATTTGGATTTATATGGCCTCAAAAGAGTTTTGCCCTGAATTGCTTGAAATTTTGCGCAAGGAGTACGTTTTATATTATCGTTAATTGTGCAAAATTTAGTTGAAGTCGGTTCAGATTTAGATATAGCTCCCATATATATCATTCGCCAGATTTGGACTAACATGCCACAGAGGCAAAAGTGCTACTCTGATTTACGTGAAATTTTGCAGAGGAAGTAGAATTGAACTTGAAACTTTGCACAGGCAGTAGAATTAAGGTTCTGCATATGCGTGTTTATTTTGGTTGAAATCGGTTCAGATTTTGATATAGCTCCCATATATATCTTTCGCCCGATTTTCCGTCATATGACCACAGAGGTCAAAGTTGTTATCCGATTTACGTGAAATTTTGCACAGGGAGTAGATTCAACATAGTAACTACGCATGTGAAATTTGATTGCAATCGGTTCAGATTTCGATATAGATTCCATATAT
Organism: Haematobia irritans; assembly: GCF_050003625.1. Lineage (NCBI taxonomy): Eukaryota > Metazoa > Arthropoda > Insecta > Diptera > Muscidae > Haematobia > Haematobia irritans. The sequence continues at coordinate 221,357,026 of NC_134399.1, read as the reverse complement.
ATGTTTTTCCCATTTAGGCAAAACTGGCCGAAATACCTACATTTTCCTTATCAAATCGCCACTGCTAAGTCGAAAACTTATCAAAGTGACTCAAATTTTCCTACTACTCTATTACACATCTATCGGCCGATAAATCATAAATACACTTTTGGGAAGTTGCCTCAAAATTGGTTCATATTTAAATGTTTCCTATATTTTTTTTACTAACATTTTGTTCCACCTCAGCGCATTAGAACTCTGTACAGATCTGCTCAGATATACAGAATATATGTGTATGGATTCATATAGCATCCAACACATTGGACGAATTTGATATGGTATCGAAAATGTGGACTTACAAAGTGGTGAAGGGTATAATATAGTCGGCCCCGCCCGACTTTAGATTTTCCTTACTTGTTTTTACTAACATTGTCATCCCAGGACGTTAGATGATTTAAATTTTAATTCTAGAGTTTTTGTAGAAGTACGAAAAATTGTTTCCATTAAAATTATTTGTATCTGGAAATGCAAACTTTTATATAGCTCCCAGAAAATTTTGAATAGTTGAGATGGTAACACAAATGTTTGTCTACATAGTGGTGAAGGGTATAATATAGTCGGCTCCGCCAGACTTTAGACTTTACTTACTTGTTTTTGTTTAATATATTCCCCCTATGGACAAACTTACAATTTAGAAGACGGTGTTAAGAAGTTTTAAGATACCTTGCCATCGACAAGTGTTACCGCAAACCAGGTAATTCGATTGTGGATGACAGTCTTTAGTAGAAGTTTCTACGCAGTACATGGTGGAGGGTACATAAGATTCGGCCTGCCGATCTTATGGCCGTATATACTTGTTTTTGCTCAAAACCACTATACATCGATGATTATTTAAATAAATCTCCTCTTCTTAAAAAAAATGTTTTTCTTTACTCATGAAAAGCATAATAATGTATTCCAACTTTTAGTTATCTTTAATCGAATTTAAGATTAAATCTGTCCTCAATGATATCATTTCTTTGTGGCCATTGAAATGTCTCTCCAGAAAATTGATTTATAACTCCATTGACGTTGTACAAAACCAAACAAATGTGACCAAAAGAGAGAGAGAGAGATAGAGAGTCCTCGTAGTGTAGTATCCTTTATGCATGATTGCAGTTCATTTTGTTATTTTACTTTCAACATCTTCGAAGGCACACTCATAATTCAGACAAAGATTCATAAAAAAGTGACTTCCATAGTGTAAGATGTACCAGTTATATGGGCAGACAGACACAACAAGTCGCCAGACAATCTTTTTTGGAATTCAAACTTAAGGTTTTTTCATGAATATTTTTTTTCTTATTCTTTATGCCATATTTTCGTTGATCATATTGATTTTTTACAAACACAGATTTTTCTCTCAACTACACCGAAGAAGATGTACTTAATTTAAAAGATTTGCGAATTAAAAAGAAGATTTGCACACATCTTATCTTTAATGCTCATCATTTTTTTTTGCACTTAGGTAGTATTTTTATATCGCATGATAGATGAATACAATATGAAAATAAAGTATAGTTAAACGGAACTTTAAATTTTTTTTCAAAATTCAAAAAATCATTTTTTTTTTAAATTTGGAAAGGTTGACCTTTCAACTTTCTTAAAAGCTTTAAAAGTCCAAATTTCGAAATGAAATTTGGAAAAGTCAACTTTTTTGATGTATCGACTTTTTTTAAAAAGTGAAGAATTGGCTTTCAAAATTTGAAACAATCAACTTTTAAAATTGTCGGCTTTTTCGATTCGATTTCGAATGAAAGATTGGACTTTTAAGTTTTAGCCAATTTTTTACAATTTTAGAAATGTCTTCTTTTATAATTTTCAACTTTTTTTAAAAATTGGAAAAGTTTACTTTTTAAGTTTTCCAATTTAAAAAAATGATTTTTTTTGAGTTTTAGAATTTGCGGAAAAATGAAATTTTTAACTTTTAGGGGTTTTTTTTAATTTCGTAATTTTTTCTTTTCGAACTTTCAACCGCATCAAGAGGTTTTAAACTTTTTAAAATATGAAAAAGTACACTTTTCGACACTTCAACTTTTTCAAAATTTGAAAACGTAAATTTTTCGAGTTTTCACCATTTTAAAATTTTGAAAAAGTCAATTATTCGACCTTTTGAAGATTTAGATTTTTAAAAATTTTGGTTTTCGAAAATTTGGAATTATTATTTTTTAAGTTTTTTATACCCTAAACCATATAGTGGTCAGGGTACACAGAAAAAAATATCACCAAAATATTTCCAATTAAAAAGTTAATTGACGTTGAAAATTTTTTCAATTAATAAATTAATTGATACAATTAACTTTTTAATCATGATAGAAACATTAAGTTAATTAAGTCAATGATTGACATTTTTAAAATGTTTAATTAAAAAATTAATTGATACAATTAACTTTTTAATCCAATTCGGAAGACTACTTCAGTTAAAAAAGTGCTGATGTTTTTTTACTTTTTTAATTAAAAATGTATTTCAAACAATAATTTGTTAATTCAAATAAAACTCTAAGCCAATCTAACTAAGTAATTAAAAATAGTTACCTTTTTAAAAATAGTTACCTTAATAAATTAATTGCGTTTTGCAATCAACATCAATTAAATTTTTAATTGAATCAATTAAAAAATTAATTGAATTTTGCTGAAAAAATCAATTAATTTTTTAATCAAGAATTTTTTCTATGTCCAATTAAAACTGTGATTGATACTATCATTTTCGTGATTGAAGACATTTCAATTAAAAAATTAATTGGATCAATTAATTTGGTGATTGAATCAGAGAAAAAATTTTTTGTGTGTAGGCAAGGTTAGGTTAGGTGGCAGCCCGATGTATCAGGCTCACTTAGACTATTCAGTCCATTGTGGTCAGGGTATAATAAATTTGATCGGCCAAAAAATGTGCCTACAAGAAATTTTGACTTTAGACCCCATAAAATATATACCGATCGACTCAGAATCACCTCTTTAGTCGATCTAACGGGGTGTACGTCCGTCCGTCTGTCCATGTGTTTGTTGTCCACAGTATTCCGGTCGCAATTTTTTATCGATTTTGATGACATTTAGTACAGGGTGTTTTTTGGATCCAAAGACGAACGCTATTTGAGAAATCGGATCAAATTTAGATATAGCTCCCATATATATGTATCGCCCGATTTCGACAAATGTGGTCACGTTGCACTTTTTAAACCCTTCACCACTACTGTGGTACAGGGTATAATAAGTTTGTGCATTTGTATGTAACGCCAAGAAGGAGTAATCATAGACCAACCTTTTAGTATACGGATCGGGTTAGAATTAAATTCTGAGCCGATTTAGCGATGTCCGTCTGTCTGTCTGTCCGTCTGTCTGTCTGTCTGTCTGTCTGTCTGTCCGTCTGTCTGTCTGTCTGTCTGTCTGTCTGTCTGTCTGTCCGTCTGTCTGTCTGTTGATGTATTTTTGTGTGCAAAGTACAGCTCGCAGTTTTAGTCCGATTGTCCTAAAATTTGGTATAGCGTCCTGTTTCGGCTCAAAGACGACCCCTATTGATTTTGGAAAAAATCGGTTCAGATTTAGATATAGCTGCCATATATATTTTTCACCGATCTGGTCATAATTGGCGTGTATATCAACCGATCTTCCTCAAATTCCGTACATCCGAATATTTTATGAGTCTCGAAAAACTTGCAAAATATCAGCAAAATCGGTTCAGATTTAGATATAGCTCCCATATATAGCTTTCGCCCGATTTACACTCATTTGCCCACAGAGGCCAATTTTTTGCTCCGATTTAGTTGAAATTTTGCACAGTGAGTAGAATTAGCATTGTAGCCATGTGTGCCAAATTTGGTTGAAATCGGTTCAGATTTGGATATATCTCCCATATATAGCTTTCGCCCGATTTACACTCATATGACCACAGAGGCCAATTTTTAACTCCGATTTGGTTGAAATTTTGCACAGGGAGTAGAATTAGCATTGTTGCTATGCGTGCCAAATTTGGTTGACATCGGTTCAGCTTTAGATATAGCTCCTATATATATGTTTTTCTGATTTCGACAAAAATGGTCAAAATACCAACATTTTCCTTATTAAATCGCCACTGCTTAGTCGAAAAGTTGTAAAAATGACTCTAATTTTCCTAAACTTCTAATACATATATATCGAGCGATAAATCATAAATAAACTTTTGCGAAGTTTCCTTAAAATTGCTTCAGATTTAAATGTTTCTATATTTTTGTTTTACTAACATTGTGTTCCACCCTAGTGCATTAGCCAACTTAAATTTTGAGTCTATAGATTTTGTAAAAGTCTATCAAATTCTGTCCAAATCGAGTGATATTTAAATGTATGTAGTTGGGGCAAACCTTTATATATAGCCCTCAACACATTTGACTGATGTGATATGGTATCGAAAATTTAGATCTACAAAGTGGTGCAGGGTATAATATAGTCGACCCCGCCCGACTTTAGACTTTCCTTACTTGTTTACTAAGCGATCGTCGTCAAATTTGGCAAAAAGTAATCTTTTGCATCACCCTTTAAGTCTGTAAAATTTTATCGAAATCGTTTCAGATTTCGATATAGCTCTCATATATATGTATCGCCCGATTTTGCCAAATTTGGTCATAAAACCCTCATTTATAAACCGATCTTATTAAAACTTGGCTTAGTCTAATCTTTTATAGTGCTAACAATATGTGCAAAATATCATCAAAATCGGTTCAGATTTAGCTTATATCTCCCATATATATGTATCGCCCTATTTTGCTAAATTTAGCCGTAAAATTCTCAATTAGCAATCGATTGTGCTCAACTTTGGCTAAATGTAATCTTCTATAGCACTAACTGTATGTGCAAAATTTAATCAAAATCGGTTCAGATTTAGATATAGCTCCCATACATATGTACACTAAAAAAAATATTTACGTGATATTAAAGATTACGCAAACTCAATTTTAGGATGCGCAATTTACACACTATTAAGGAGAAATTTCTTTAAAATAATGAAATTTTAATTAAAAGAAAGTTTATAATCATTGCTTCCAAAAATTTTTTCATACATTTTGAAAATGTGTATTCCTTCGTTAAAGTTGCATGTCTTTAAACTAAGGCAAATTTTCCTTAAAGTAAAGAAACACATTTTTGATTTAAGGAAATCGTCCTTAAATTAACTGAAATATTGATTTTTTAGATTTAAGATAAAAACGCTTCAAATATAGGCTAATACTTATTTTGAAGATTTAGCATTTTTGGTTTAAGGTTTTTTTTTTTGGAATTAAGAAAATATTTTTTACTTCGAAGTATCCATCATAATTTGGATTTTTAAACTGGCATTTGTTTGTACTTGAATAGCTTTATTAATATACCGGAAAAATAGAATTAAAATTCTATAAATGAGATCTGTATCCTAAATTTAGTTTTATAGATCCTTGATTTAAAGCCCGATAGGTCGCAAAAAAATTTCCTTATTTTAAAGAACCCGCATCTTTGGCTCGGAATCAATACCAAAATCCTTAAAGGAAGGTCAAAATCTTTGGATTCAAGTGAGTGTTTCGCCCGATTTTGCCAAATTTGGCCCTAATAACCTTATTTTTGACCATAGAGCCCTCATTTATTAACTGATGGTACTTAAATTTCCCAAATTTGGGAAATTTATTAACTTTTTTATTAACCAATGTTACTCAAATCAAAATTTCAAATTTCAAATTTTGATGTACCAGCCGATCGTAGACATGTAGCTCTTAAAAAATAATATTGCCCGACAAATGTGGATTTATTTTCCACAACTAATTGAGCGATTTTCTCTTTCTTAATAATGGACTTTTAATAATCAATCAACTATAGCTCCTAATATGGGACATTTCTGCTCAGATTGTGAAAAGACTCCCAAAAACATGTTCCCCTTTATGTTCTTAAATACGAAAATGCAGTTTATCATCAGAAACAATGTCTATGTTAACTTTGTCATTCCGTTTGTAACACATCGAAATATTGCTGTAAGACCCCATAAAGTATATATATTCTGGGTCGTGGTGAAATTCTGAGTCGATCTAAGCATGTCCGTCCGTCCGTCTGTTGAAATCACGCTAACTTCCGAACGAAACAAGCTATTGACTTGAAACTTGGCACAAGTAGTTGTTATTGATGTAGGTTGGATGGAATTGCAAATGGGCCATATTGGTCCACTTTTACGTATAGCCCCAAATATAAACGGACCCTAAGATTTTGCTGGAGGAGCCTCTAAGAGAAGCATATTAGGTAGCGAAGTCATGCTATGTACATATCTGTCAACCTGCGTATATATTCCATATGCCAGTTAGGAACTTAAGTGCTGAACATTTTTCAGTTATTGTTAACCGGAGAAAAGATATTATAATTTTTTCTTTCTGTTAACTGGCCAACTGAGCTATATAAAAAAAGTACTTTTCGAACTTTACAAATAGTCTTCTTTTATAGTTTTCGGTTTTTTACAAAATTTTAAAATAAATTTTCGAGATTTGGCCTTTTTACAATTTTGCAAAATACGTCGACTCAATTTTTTTTTAATTTTCTCAATAGACACTTGAATTACCCATCAACTGACTTTTAACAAGTATTAGAAACGTTATCTTGGATGATTTTGTAGAAAATTTATCGATACTATCGATTTCACAGTAAATATTTCATTCCAACTAATTCTGTAGAATCGTCACTAGTCATCTTAGGTTACCACATATCATTTTCTGTAACAATTTCTTTTTTATCATAACATAATTTTAGGGATATACGAAATATTGGTAAAGCTTCATTAAAGTGTTCATTGTGCGTGTGTGTGTGTGTACACACATAGTAACTCATCTCTGTCTCTTTACCACTTAACCTCAATGAGAATTATTCATACACACGTCTTCACACATACAATACAATCAAAATATCTCTTATACTCATATCAACCACAATACTGGTGTTATTGTTGCTATTTTTTTCCTCTTTGGCTTTTGTTTTCTCAATAAATTTACTATAAAATTCTGTAAATCCATTTATAACGAATGATAAAATGTTCCTGCTCACATAGCTCAGGGTTTTATTGTACGAGTATTGCATTGCCTTTTTAGATACATAGAAGTGTTTTGTATTTGCCATATGGGTGTGTGGCACGTGGATGGTGATAGCATTTTCAATGGAATTTCTTGTCTATGTAAAGTTTTGTATTTTATATAAGTGTAAGAGAAAAATTCCACAATTTAATTATCATATGAGTAGATATGCGTGGTATTCTTGATAGAATTTATTATTTTTTCTCATGAATAGAAAAAATTAAGCTTTGTACCACTATTAATGCACAGAATTTCCGTAGAATTTTATTTTTAATCCGCGACGTTATGATCAAGGGCTTTAGCATTCGCTACAAACACTCTTATAATAATTAAAGCGAAGTAAAGATTAATAAAACAAGTATATACGGCCGTAAGTTCGGCCAGGCCGAAGCTTATGTACCCTCCATCATGGATTGCGTAGAAACTTCTTCTAAACACTGCCATCCACAATCGAATTACTTATGTTGCGGTAACGCTTGCCGATGGCAAGGTATCTTAAAACCTCCTTACACCATCTTCTAAATTGTATGTAAGTCCATACGTGGTATATATTAAATCAAAAAAGATCGATCCAATACTTATATAATTCAGTTTGACAAAGTAGACATACAATTTTGACAAAATTTTCTACAGAAATAAAATTTTAACAAAATTTTCTATAGAAATAGACTTTTGACAAAATTTTCTATAGAAATAAAATCTTGGTAGATTATTTGTGGCTCGAGTGGCAACCATGATTATAAACCGAATAAATTTTGAACAAAATTTTCTATAGAAATAAAATTTTGACAAAATTTTCTATAGAAATAAAATTTTGACAAAATTTTCTATAGAAATAAAATTTTGAAAATGATGAAAATTTTATTATGAACCGAATAAAATTTTAACAAAATTTTCTCTAGAAATAAAATTTTGACAAAATTTTCTATAGAAATAAATTTTTGGTAGATTATTTTTGGCTCTAGTGGCAACCATGATTATGAACCGATATGGACCAATTTTTGTGTGATTGGACCAATTTTGGAATGGTTGTTAGCGACCATATACCAACACCACGTTCCTAATTTGAACCGGATCGGATGAATTTTGCTCCTCCAAGAGGCTCCGGAGGTCAAATCTGGAGAACGTTTTATATGGGGGCTATATATAATTATGGACCGATATGGACCAATTCTGGCACGGTTGTTAAAGATCATATACTAACACCATGTTCCAAATTACAACCGGCTTGGATGAAATTTGCTTCTCTTGGAGACTTCGCAAGCCAAATCTGGGGATCGGTTTATATGGGGGCTATATATAATTATGAACCGATGTGGACCAATTTTTGCATGGTTGTTAGAGACCATATACCAACATCATGTACCAAATTTCAGCCGGATCGGATGAAATTTGCTTCTCTTTGAGGCTCCGCAAGCCAAATCTGGGGATCGTTTTATATGGGGGTTATACATAATTATGGACCGATGTGGACTAATTTTTGCATGATTGTTAGAGACCATATACCAACACCATGTACCAAATTTCAGCCGGATCGGATGAAATATGCTTCTCTTAGAGGCTCCGGAAGCCAAATCTGGGGATCGGTTTATATGGGGGCCATTGGCGGAGCTAGAAATTTTCTCTGGGGGGGGCTATGCCCCCCCAGACATCCTTCCAAATTTTGTCGAAATTTCCGAAGCGATAAATTACTCCTATTGATAAAACTATACATCCTCAATTTTATTGCGGTGTTAAAGGCAATATGCAGCAAAATCAATCAAAAACAAAAAAACTCAATCACAAAAATTAGTTGTATCAATTAATTTTTTAATTGGCTTTGATGATTGATACTATCATTTTTTTTGATTGAATACATTTCAATTAAAAACAAGTAAGTAAAATCTAAAGTCGCCACTATGTAGACAAACATTTGTGTTACCATCTCAACTACTTAAAATTTGCTGGGAGCTATATAAAGGTTTGCATTTCCAGATACAAATACTTTTAATGGAAACAATTTTTTGTACTTCTACAAAAACTCTAGAATTAAAATTTAAATCGGCTAACGCCCTGGGATGATACACAATGTTAGTAAAAAATATGGGAAATATGAAGCGAGAGAAATTTTAATGCAATTGTACAAAAGAGATTTTTAATTTTTCAGACGATACATATGTATTCGAGATATAGGACAATTAGAGTAATATTTACAATTTTTGCTACTCAGCAGTGGCGATTTTACAAGGATATTGGTTAGATCTCGCCAAGATATGTGCAGGACGACTTGGAGCCTTATTTAAAACTCATCCGTTCTGTGGAAATTTTGGCATTGCAGTGTGTAGGATATGGGGAAATCATCACAGAATTTTGTGTAAACTGTGAGAATTTTGGCCATATTTGTATTCTCTGTGGAAACTATCCAGTCAATTGGAGGAAAATCCCATTGAAAATGGGTCTAAAATATGAAACAGTCGACCATATTTCCCCAACTCTGGTGTACGTATATATGGGAGCTATATACAATCTAAACCGATTTTGAATAAATTTGACATGTATAGTTAGAATAATAATTCTGCTATCTATGCGAAATTTCACGTAAATGGGAGTATAACTTTGGCCCCCCCTGGTCATATGAGTGTAAATCGGACGGGAGATATATATATGGGAGCCATATCTAAATCAGAATCGATTTCAACCAAATTTGGCACAATTACCTATACTGCTAAACGTACTCCTTGTGCGAAATTTGAAGCAAATCACGGCAAAACCCTGGATTTTGAGGCCATATAAGTTCAATCGGACGAAAGATATATATGGGAGCTATATCTAAATCTGAACCGATTTTAACAAAATTTGACACACTTAACGATACTATTAAACGTACCCCTTGTGCAAAATTTGAAGCAAATCACGGCAAATCTCTGGCTTTTGTGGCCATATAAGTTCAAATCGGACGAAAGATATATATGGGAGCTATATCTAAATTTGAACCGATTTCAATCAAGTGTACCAAGCATTGGTAGAATGCCAATTCTACCCTCTGTGCAAAATTTCATGAAGATCGGTAGTAAATTTTGGGCTCTGTGGTCATATGAGTCTAAATCGGACGAAAGATATATATGGGAGCTATATCTAAATCTGAACCGATTTGGCTGATATTTTGCAAGATTTGCGAGATTCATTAAATATTTGGATGTACGGTATTTCAAGAAAATTGGTTGATAAACACGCTAACTATGACCACATCGTAGATAATTATATATGGCAGCTATATCTAAATCTGAACCGATTTTTTCCAAAACCAATAGCAATTGTCTCTGTCTCAAGAAACGGCCCTATGCCAAATTTGAGGACGATCGGACTTAAATTGCGAGCTGTACTTTGTGCACAAAATTACATATACAGACAGACGGACGGACAGACAGACAGACAGACGGACATCGCTAAATCGACTCAGATTTTAATTCTTACCCGATCGGTATACTAAAAGATGGATCTATGACCACTATTTCTTGGCGTTATATACAATTGCACAAACTTATTATACCCTGTACCACAGTAGTGGTGAAGGGTATAATTAATTAGATCAATTAATTTCATGGTTGAAGACAAAAAATATTTTATTGTGTGTGGGAGCCGGTTCCACGACACCGCTATAAATAATCAAATAGCAACTTACCATTATTTAATATAACAAAAAATAAAAGCATTGCTTTAAGTATGTGTTTGAAAAATATTGTTTGTAATTTATTTTTAATTCAAGACAACAAACATATGATTTTTAAATTTTATTTAAAATGTGTGTTTTAAAACAGGACTAGAAATCATAAAGCAAAACATAAACTTAATATATTCATCGTGTATAAAAAATACTAAGAATAAAAAATTAAATAAAAGGCAAAAAATAAATTGAATATTATAAAACGTCTATCTTCGATTAGTTTTTAAAAATTCTCTGAGAACAGAATACAACGAAGCAACTGTCGAGAGCAGCGGTGCCAACTCTGTGGATTTTTCGTGATTTTGACGATTTTAGATGGTAAATTGGGCATGTGACGATTTATGATTTTAATCAACGTAGTTATAAATTGACTATTTTTGAAAATGTGCGTCTCAAGTTTCCTTTTAGTGTTTTTATTACGTGTTTTTAGTTGTAATGTAAATATCAATACTAAAAAATATGCTTAACATACTCTCTCTGCCACAATCTTAATTGGATTAAACACATCGCAAAGCTTGAATTAAAATATAAAACAACTGTAGCTTTGATTATTCTGGGGGGGGGGGCAAGAACTATTCTGGGGGGGCATAGCCCCCCCCAGCACCCCCCTAGCTACGCCAATGATGGGGGCTGTATATAATTATGGACCGATGTGGACCAATTTTTGCGTGGTTGTTAGGGACCATATACCAACACCATGTACCAAATTTCAGCCTGATCGGATGAAATTTGCTTCTCTTTTAGGCTCCGCAAGCCAAATCTGGGGATCGGTTTATATGGGGGCTATATATAATTATGAACCGATGTGGACCAATTTTTGCACGGTTGTTAGAGACCATATACCAACACCATGTACCAAATTTCAGCCGGATCGGATGAAATATGCTTCTCTTAGAGGCTCCGGAAGCCAAATCTGGGGATCGGTTTATATGGCGGCTATATATAATTATGGACCGATGTGGACCAATTTTTGCATGCTTGTTAGAGACCATATACCAACACCATGTACCAAATTTCAGCCGGATCGGATGAAATTTGCTTTTGTTTTAGGCTCCGCAAGCCAAACCTGGGGATCGGTTTATATGGGGGCTATATATAATTATGGACCGATGTGGACCAATTTTTGCGTGGTTGTTAGAGACCATATACCAACACGATGTACCAAATTTCAGCCGGATCGGATGAAATATGCTTCTGTTAGAGGCTCCACTAGCCAAATCTGAGGGTCCCTTTATATGGGGCTATACGTAAAAGTGGACCGATATGGCCCATTTTCAATACCGTCCGACCTACATCGATAACAACTACTTGTGCCAAGTTTCAAGTCGATAGCTTGTTTCGTTCAGAAGTTAGCGTGATTTCAACAGACGGACGGACGGACGGACGAACATGCGTAGATCGACTCAGAATGTCACCACGACCCAGAATATATATACTTTATGGGGTCTTAGAGCAATATTTCGATGTGTTACAAACGGAATGACAAAGTTAATATACCCCCATCCTATGATGGAGGGTATAAAAATAGAAGAATCTCATATTTTTCAAAGCCATGTCGCTGCAATTTTTGTATTGCAAAACATATTAGCTACCCTAATAAGTTTTGCAACCAATTGGAAAGCTAAAAGTGGCTACCGCTGGAATCCACTAACATTTAAAAAATTTTAGTTTTTGGTGCCATTGCTTGTTACAGTGAAACTGAGAACTATTGGTCCCACATCGCTTCCAGAAAAAGGACGAAAAAGTTGAAGGAACACCATAAATGATCCGAAAAGTAAAGGGCAGGTCGGTCGTGAGCTGAACGTATTGCGAGAACGGATGAACACATATTGAAAAATGAGCTAGCTTGGACTGAAGCCAATTCCAAAAAATCCAAAGGCTCACCAATGCACAAATAAAGTTCAAGCTATGTAGCCTGTTACCGAAAATGTTTTTTTTGCGATGAGAATTGAATTCGAAATTGAACAGTTTGTGAACAACTAATTGATCGAATATACCTGCCAAAGAGTTCAGCTGAAAATGTACATTGTACCACAATGTACCATTCGTTAATGGTCGATGGTGTGGGCTGTCGTAGTGGCCGATGATCGCAAGCCACTCGTTTTTATCGAATGTGACGTCAAAAAAATGCCGAATATTATCGGCATTATACTGTCCTAAAGACATTACTCAAGGCATGGACCGGTAAACATTTCGGCCCTGACTTCATTTCTATCATACAATGGCCGCTAAAATCTCTGGATTTCAATCACGACTGCCACTCTTGCCAAAAATAATCTAGCAAAAAATTTTTTGTCATTTGGATTGCAAATGTGTTGAATCTTAAATGTTTTAACGATTTTAGCTTGTACCAAACAAGGGAAAGTTACTACTGCTCCAAAAAAGGAGAACTTGATGCGGTTAAATGTATGAAATAACACAAAAATTAAAATTTCTTAATATATTGAATTTATAGAAAATTTTGTCAACATTTTATTTCTATGGGGAAACTTCTCAAATTTTTATTTAATTTCTATAGAAAATTCTCAAAATTTAAGCTAAAATCAAAAACAACAATAATGATTGAAGACAAAACCAACAATAACAAACAAAACGAATCCATACAAAATTTGGTAAAAAATTTATTTTTATAGAAAATTTGTTCAATATGTTATTCTTATAGAAAATTTGGTTTAAAATTTTTGTTCTTTAGAAAATTGTTTCAAAAATTTATTTCTATGGTATATTTTCTCAAAATTCAATAGAAAATTTTCTCAAAAATTTTTTTCTATAGAAAATTTTCTGAAAACTTTGATTCTATAGGAAATTGCTATTGAATTTTGAGAAAATATACCATAGAAATATTTTCTCAAAATTCAATAGCAAATTTTCTCAAAAATTCAAGTGTATTTCACTTTGGTTTGAGTAAATTACCCGAATTTATTCTGATAATTGGTTGATAGTTTTGCTGCAAGTAGAGGATGCTGATGGTAATTCCGAAACAGCTGTACATCCAACCATCTTGCAGTTTATAGGGCTTTGCCCAAATAAATTTGACAAGCATACTTTTCCTCTGTTGGTTAAGCTACACTTGTAGTTTAGTCAATGCATGGCTTTAATCTGAGATCAAAAACAACAATAAAAATTAATTTCTATAGAAAATTTTCTGAAGACTCTGATTCTATAGGAAATTTCTGAAATTTTTTTTTCTATAGAAATTTTCTAAAATGTTATTTATAGAGAAAATTTGACCAAACTTTTATTTCTATAGAAAATGTTCTCAAAATTGTATTCCAATAGAAAATTTGGTATTCTTATAGGAAATTTGGTAAAAAGTTTATTTCTATAAAAATTTCTAAAATTTTTATTTCTATAGAAAATTTGTTCAAAATGTTATTCCTATAGGAAATATTGTTAAAGTTTTTGTTCTTTAGAAAATTTATTTCTATGGTATATTTTCTCAAAATTCTATAGAAAATTTTTTCAAAAATTTATTTCTATAGAAAATTTTCTGAAAACTTTGATTCTATATATATATAAAAAATTTAGTCAACATCTTATTTCTGTAGAAAATTTGGTAAAAATTTTATTTCTATAGGAAATTTTCTGAAAAATTTATTTTATAAAAAACGTTTTCAAAATTTTATTCCTGTAGGAAATTTGGTCAAAGTTTTGTTCCTATAGGAAATTTGGCAAAATATTTATTGCTATAAGAAATGTTCTCAGAAATTTATTTTTATAGAAAATTTCCTTAAAAAATTATTTCTATAGATCCATTCCCCGCTACTCCGAAGGATGTGTTGACCGTTTGAAGGCCATCACTCGTGCCATGGTAGTCAATGTGAACGAATCTAAACTGATTCTAAAATTTTATGTTTTTGAAGAAGTTTCAATTAAAAATATTAATTTCGTGAAATTTTTGTGTATGGGAAAAAATCGCATTCTAGCTTTAAAGATTTTTCAAAATTTTGAGCTCAAGCCAAAATGTTTTTCTAGTACACAAAGTTTACATATTAAGCGAAATATTCCCAGAATTAATGCATTTATTAACATTATATGATCTTATGATAGCATACACAAATTTTATTTCGTTTGCTAATTTTCCCCAATGTGTAAAAGACAACATGCATCATAAAACTCAAAATTGGATTTGTTTAACTTTGCTTGGCTGTCAGGAGATTTGCTTCATCATCTTTCGTTATAGCAACTTTTCACTTTGCATACAGGAAGGAAGGATATATAAGTGCAGTGGTGGTGATATCATAAGGCATACACTTGGATGAGCATTTGCAATGCAAGGACGTGAGAATATTGTAAGAAGCACTGAAACGAATAAATTTAATAAATGCAAAAATATATATATATATATAAAATATTTAAGGTGTGTGATATGTAGTATGAAAAACAAAATAAAACAAACACTTTTACAGACGATGGAGAATTTTGTAAATATTTGTGGCTCTTACAGTCAAGTAGCTTATAACCAAAAATTTTCTTATGCTTAAATTAATTTATAAGGAAAACTAAAGATTGCTGTAAGGGATTTGAAAGCATAAAATTTGTTTATCTTAGACTTAGAGAATAAAAAATTGTGTTATCCAAGATCATTGCATGCCATTAAATTTCTACTAAATTGATTAGCAATGGCAATATAATGGAGTTGTGTACCACCCCAGAAAAAAGAAAACGAAGTCCATATCGGGCGATAGATATATATGGGAGCTATATCTAAATCTGAACCGATTTCAATAAAATTTGGCACACTTAACTATGCTACTAATTGTACTCCTAGTGCAAAATTTCAACCAAATTTGGCTTAAAATCTGGCTCCTGGGGCCATATAAGTCCATATCGGGCGAAAGATATATATGGGAGATATATCTAAATCTGAACTGATTTCAATCAAATTTTGCACACTTGACTATACGACTAAGTGTTATGTTTGTACAAAATTTCAAGCAAATCGGTATAAAACTCTGGCTGCTGGGTCCATATTAGTGCATATCGGGTGAAAGATATATATGGGAGCTATATCTAAATCTTAACCGATTTCTTCCAAAATGAATAGGGTTCTATTCTGACCCAAATTAGGAACATGTGCCAAATTTGAAGGCGATTGGACTTAAATTGCGACCTAGACATTGATCACAAAAATGTGTTCACAGACAAACGGACGGACGGAGGGACAGACGGACATGGTTATATCGACTCAGGGACCCACCCTAAGCATTATTGCTCAAAAAAAATCCATTTTTCAGTGTATTGAGTACTTTCACTACCTACATATATTACGATGTGCGAATACCAAAATAGCGGGGCCCATTGTGTTGTGCGTATGAACAACAAAATAACGCCAGTACTCATACGCAGGGGTGATCGAAAATTATAGGGAAATGTATGAAGCAATGCAGTGGTTAATCAGTATCTACAGAGATGATGTTTTATCGTCATTTTGATGCTTTTTAGGACCAAAAATGGAAATCGGTGCCATGGCGGGTCTACATCGCGGATGATCGATCAAATCGATGGGTTGAGCGCTCAAAAATGCAGTTGTTTGAGCTCGCATTGTCGTGGTGGAGATTGATCCGTTGTCGGCGGTTGGTTTCCTGATTGATTGGAAGACAACTGCCAAACAAATGGTTGTGTACCGCTCAGAATTGACTGTTCTCTTTTGTTCTAATGGAACGATTGTGACAAGTCCAGTTTTTTCGAAAATTATTAGCTTGGAAGTGCTTCGTAGGCGAGCAATATTTATTGGACGTGGTTTTATTGTGTTAATATTTTTTTTTTTTTTAACCACAACTTTATTTACTAATCTGACATTTATTTGTTATAGTAATTTCACGATTTTGTTTTGTCTCCTCCACAAATCTACTATTTCAGTCTCACATCCATTAAAGACCATTATATGCCATAAAAAGAATAAAAAAATGGGTAATGTGTGGTAAAAAAATGTAGACTATGCCATTATCCATTGCCATTTTTTATTCCCATTATGGGTTGTTATTTACAGTTCAATGATTGATGATGAATACTCAATACCTCAATGTTTTCAATCAAAAAAAGTAGGGTAAACAGAAAATTTCACTTTTGCCAGAATAAAGAGGTTGGTTTGAAAACAATTTCAAACGAGAAGAAAAAACCCAAACGATAGCCAGTGAAGTGCGGGTAAATACAAACAAACAGCACCGTATAAAAAAGCAGCAAATGGTTGATTTACAAGCCGGCTTTCAATAACATTTATTGTAATTAACTTATGATTGCCAAGTCAACAATTTTTGTCGTCATCATCAAAATGATGTTTACATTAACCGTTCAATCAAATCAATAGCTAGTCTAGCAAGAAATTGCTGATAATGCCCATCTTTCGGCCAGACCTATTAAATCGGCAACTTAGAGACAATTATGAAATAATGAATAACATTAGACTTGAAGGATAAACATATATTTTTTATTATTTTTTTATTATTTATTAAAATTTTATAAACTATATAAATTTTAACCATTATATATAAAATAAAACAATTTCGGAAATAATATCAAATTTAAGATTTGTTCGAATACGGTTAACCAGGTGGAGAAATGGTAGATTTTTTTTATTGTTTGTTAGATGGGTAATCTATTGATGTTTTGGTAGAATTTGCAATATGTTCCCAAGAGGTACTCCAATTTTCTATAGCAAAAAAAATTCTAAATAAATAACGTTGTTTGAATATTTTCTAGAGACATAAAATTTTGTGAAAATTTTCTTTAGAAATAAAATGTTATGAAAATTTTCTTTAGAAATAAAATGTTATGAACATTTTCCTTAGAACTAAAATTTTGTAAACATTTCTTTTAGAAATAAAATTTTAACAAAGTTTTATATAGATATAACATTTTATACAGCAATAAAATTTTGACATTTTTTTTTTTTTGTAAATTTAATATCTTTAAATTTATTATGTTCATTGTGAGTAATTTCTCCTCATTTGAAGAAATAGTAACTTTCCCCTGTTGGTGAATATAGAAACAAAATTTTACGAACATTTTCTTTAGAAATAAATTTTTGAGAAAATTGCCTATAGGAATAAAATTTTGTGAAAATTTTGTATAGAAATAAAATTTTTGAGAATTTTTGTTTTTAGAAATAAAATTTTGATAAAATTCTCTTTAGAATCAAAATCTTGAGAAAATTGTCCATAACAATGAAGTTTTGTGAATATTTTCTTTACAAATAAAATTTTGAGAAAATTGTCTATAGATGTAAAATTTTGAGAAAAATTTCTATAGCAATAACGTTTTGATAAAATTGTCTATAGAAATTAAATTTTGGGAAAATTGTCTATAGAAATTAAATTTTGGGAAAATTGTCTACAAAAATAATATTTTGAGAAAATTTTCTTTAGAAATAAAATTTTGATAAAGTTGTCTATAGAAATAAAATTTTAGGAAAATATTCTGTACAAATAAAATTTCGAGAAAATATTCTATAGAAGTATAATTTTGGCAAAATTTTCTTTAGAGATAAAATTTTGAGAAATTTTTTTTAGAAATAAAATTTTGAGAAAATTTTCTAAAGAAATAAAATTTTGAGAAAATTGTGTATAGACATGAAATTGTTTGAAAATTTTCTTTACAAATAAAATTTTGAGAACATTTTGAGAAAATTTTCTTTAAATATACATTTTGAGAACATTTTATATAGAAATAAAGTTTTGAGAAAATTTTCTTTAGAAATAAAATTTTGACCAAATTTTCTACAGAAATAAAATTGTGGTAAAATTTTGTATAGAAATAAAATTTTGAGAAAAATTTCTTTAGAAATAAAATTTCCTTCAGAAATAAAATTGTGATAAATTTGTCTATAGAAATAAAATTTAGAGAAAATTGTCTATAGAAATAAAATTTTGGGAAAATATTTGTATAGAAGTAAAATTTTTACAAAATTTTCTTTAGAGATAAAATTTTGAGAAAAATTTCTAAAGAAATAAAATTTTGAGAAAATTGTGTATAGACATAAGACTGTTTGAAAATTTTCTTTACAAATAAAATTTTAGAACATTTTCTTTACATATACAATTTTGAGAAAATTTTCTTCAAATATACATTTTGAGAACATTTTATATAAAAATAAAGTTTTGAGAAAATCTTGAGAAAATTTTCTTTAGAAATCTAATTTTGTATGGAAATAAAATTTTGAGAAAAATTTCTTTAGAAATGAACTTTTCATCAGAAATAAAACTTTGATAAATTTGTCTATAGAAATAAAATTTTGGGAAAATATTCTGTACAAATAAAATTTTGGGAAAATATTCTGTACAAATAAAATTTTGACAAAATTTTCTTTAGAGATAAAATTTTGAGATATTTTTTTAGAAATAAAATTTTGATAAAATTTTCTAAAGAAATAAAATTTTGAGAAAATTGTGTATAGACATAAACTATTTTGAAAATTTTCTTTACAAATAACATTTTGAGAACATTTTCTTTACATATAAAATTTTGATAAAATTTTATATAGAAATAAAGTTTTGAGAAAATATTATATAGAAATAAAATTTTGAGAAAATTGTCTATAGAAATAAAATGTTGAGATAATTTTCTTTAAAAATGAAATTTTGAGAAAAATTTCTTTAGAAATAAAATTTTAAGAAAATTGTCTATTGAAATAAATTTTTGTGAAAATTTTCTTTGCAAGTAAAATGTGGAGACAATATTCTATAGAAGTAAAATTTTGAGAACATTTTCTTTACAAATAGAATTTGAAAAAATTTTATATAGACATAAAGTTTTGAGAAAATTTTCTGTAGAAATAAAATTTTTAGAAAATTTTCTATAGAAAAAAATTTGAGAAAATTTTCTTTAGAAATAAAATTTTGAGAAATCTTTCTACAGAAATAAAATTTTGAGAAAATTGTCTATAGAAATAAAATTTTGACAAAATGTTCTATAGAAATACAATTTTGAGAAAATTGTGTATAGACATAAGACTGTTTGAAAATTTTCTTTACAAATAAAATTTTGAGAACATTTTCTTTACATATACAATTTTGAGAAAATTTTCTTCAAATATACATTTTGAGAACATTTTATATAGAAATAGAGTTTTGAGAAAATCTTGAGAAAATTTTCTTTAGAAATAAAATTTTGATAAAATTTTGTATGGAAATAAAATTTTGAGAAAAATTTCTTTAGAAATGAACTTGTCATCAGAAATAAAACTTTGATAAATTTGTCTATAGAAATAAAATTTAGAGAAAATTGTCTATTGAAATAAAATTTTGGGAAAATATTCTGTACAAATAAAATTTTGACAAAATTTTCTTTAGAGATAAAATTTTGAGAAATTTTTCTTTAGAGATAAAATTTTGAGAAATTTTTTTAGAAATAAAATTTTTAGAAAATTGTGTATAGACATAAACTTTTTTGAAAATTTTCTTTACAAATAACATTTTGAGAACATTTTCTTTACATATAAAATTTTGTTAAAATTTTATATAGAAATAAAGTTTTGAGAAAATTTTATATAGAAATAAAATTTTGAGAAAATTGTTTTAGAAATAAAATGTTGAGAAAATTTTCTTTAAAATGAAATTTTGAGAAAAATTTCTTTAGAAATAAAATTTTAAGAAAACTGTCTATTGAAATAAGTTTTTGTGAAAATTTTCTTTGCAAGTAAAATGTGGGGAAAAATTTCTATAGAAGTAAAATTTTGAGAAAATTTTATTTAGAAATAAAATTTGAGAACATTTTGTATAGACATAAAGTTTTGAGAAAATTTTCTGTAGAAATAAAATTTTTAGAAAATTTTCTATAGAAAAAAAAATTGAGAAAATTTTCTTTAGAAATAAAATTTTGAGAAATCTTTCTACAGAAATAAAATTTTGAGAAAAATTTCTTTAGAAATAAACTTTTCATCAGAAATAAAACTTTGATAAATTTGCTTATAGAAATAAAATTTAGAGAAAATTGTCTATAGAAATAAAATTTTGGGAAAATATTCTGTACAAATAAAATTTTGACAAAATTTTCTTTAGAGATAAAATTTTGAGATATTTTTTTAGAAATAAAATTTTGAGAAAATTTTCTAAAGAAATAAAATTTTGAGAAAATTGTGTATAGACATAAACTTTTTTGAAAATTTTCTTTACAAATAAAATTTTGAGAAAATTTTCTTTACATATAAAATTTTGAGAAAATTTTCTTTAAATATACATTTTGAGAACATTTTAGAAATAAAGTTTTGAGAAAATTTTCTTTAGAAATAAAATTTTGACCAAATTTTCTACAGAAATAAAATTGTGATAAAATTTTGTATAGAAATAAAATTTTGAGAAAAATTTCTTTAAAAATGAAATTTTGAGAAAAATTTCTTTAGAAATAAAATTTTAGGAAAATTTTCTTTGCAAGTAAAATGTGGGGAAAAATTTTTATAGAAGTAAAATTTTGAGAAAATTTTATTTATCTTTTTATTATTTATTTTTATTTATTTTATTTATCTGATAGACAATTTCTGATATCTACTACTCGGCTGAGAACTATAAAAAATCATCAACGCATTTGAGAACTATAAATAATCATCAACAATTTAAGAACAGACTGCAAAATCATTTTTCTTTGATGACATAAGTTAATATATTATATTTACGTATGTATACAATTAATTTGACTCACCAAATATATACATGTTTTGAGGGAATTAGATTAAGATTTAATAGATTAATATTTAATTTAATTTTAATTTTAGAAATAAAACTTTGAGAAATTTTTCTTCAGAAATTAAATTTTAAGAAAATTGTATATAGAAATAAAATTTAGAGACAATTGTGTATAGAAATAAATTTTCGTTACAAATGAAGTTTTGAGCCAATTTTTTTATAAATAAAACTTTGAGAAAATTGTATTTAGAAGTAAATTTTTTAGAAAATTTTCTTTAAATATAAATTTTTAGAAAATTTTCTATACAAATAAAATTTTAAGAAAATAACATTTGAGAAAAATTTTCTTTAGAAATAAAATTTTCAGAAAACTGTCTACAAAAATAAATTTTTGTGCAAATTGTCTACAGAAATAATTTTTTGTGAAAATTTTCTTTGAAAAAAATGTGGAGAAAATTTTCTATAGAAAATTCATAAAAAAATTCAAAAATTTTTTTATTTGGCAAAATTTCATACAATTTGATAATTCACTTCCAAAACATAGAATTTGGACCTTCAGAATTGATGCAAATTCATTGCAACGGCTGTTGAAATGGTGGACATCCGTCCTATGACAAACCCATGTTAAATTCATCGCTTATGCGCCATTTTGCACCACTTCCGGATCCAAAAATTACATTTTCAATACTTTTTTGGCGACACTTTTTTTGCTGAAGTACCATGTTCGTAAACCAGATCATAATAAAGGTGAAAGCTTTTCCAACATGGGGTGTTTTTTCAACGACAAATATCATATTCGAACCCTTAACCACTCCATGGAGTTGGGTATTATAAGTGCATATGTTTTTACAAATTTTCGACTTAGCAGTGAGTATCAGTAAGAAATAAAATTTTGAGAAAATTTGCTATAGAAATAAAATAGCATATTCTATAGAAATAAAATGTTGACAACATTTTCTATAGAAATAAATTTTTGACAAAATTTTCTATAGAAATAAAATTTTGGCAAATTTTCTATAGAAATAAAATTTTGGCAAAATTTTCTTTGGAAATAAAATTTTGCAAAATTTTCTATAGAAATAAAATTTTGAAAAAATTATTTATACAAAAGAAATTTTGTGTTTGTTGTTGATATTGTTGACCTTTTTATTTTAATTTTTATGAGATAAAAAATTATGAAAAGAAATTTTGACAAAATTGTCTATAGCAGTAAAATTTTCTGTAGAAATAAAATTTTGTATAGAAATAAAATTTTGACAAAATTTTCTATAGAAATACAATTTTTGCAATATTTTCTATGGAAATAAAATTTTGACAAAATTTTCTTTAGAATACAATTTTGACAAAATCTTCTATAGAAATAAAATTTTGAAAAATATTTTTATAGAAATAAAATTTTTGCACAATTTTCTATAGAAATAAAATGTTGACAAAATTTTCAATAGAAATAAAATTTTGACAACATTTCCTATAGAAATAAAATTTAGACAAAATTTTCAATAGAAATAAAATTTTGACAAAATTTTCAATAGAAATAAAATTTTGACAAACTTTTTTATAGAAATGAAATTTTGACAACATTTTGTGTAGAAATGAAATTTTGACAAAATTTTGTATAGAAATGAAATTTTTACAAAATTTTGTATAGAAATAAAATTTTGACAAAATTTTCTATAGAAATAACATTTTGACAAAATTTTCTATAGAAATAAAATTTTGACAAAATTTTCTATAGAAATAAAATTTTGACAAAATTTTCTATAGAAATAACATTTTGACAAAATTTTGTATAGAAATACAATTTTGACAAAATTTTGTATAGAAATATAATTTTGACAAAATCTTCTATTATAGATATAAAATTTTGATAAAATATTCTACAGAAATAACATTTTGACAAAATTTTTGAGGTAAAGAAAAGCAGAGTTAAAAACAACATGTATGATTGAAGAACAAACCAACAATAAAAAACAAAACGAAATAAAATTTTAATAAAATTTTCTATAGAAATAAAATTTCAATAAAATTTTCTATAGAAATACAATTTTGACAAAATTTTCTATAGAAACACAATTTTGACAAAATTTTCTATAGAAATAAAATTTTGACAAAATTTTCTATAGAAATAAAACTTTAAAAAAATTTTCTATAGAAATAAATTTTTGACAAAATTTTCGATAGAGACAAAATTTTGGCAAAATTTTCTATAGAAATAAAATTTTGACAAAATTTTCTATAGAAATACAATTTTTGCAAAATTTTCTACAGAACTACAATTTTGACAAAATCTTCTATAGAAATAAAATTTTGACAAAATTTTCTATAGAAATAAAATTTTTTCACAATTTCCTATAGAAATAACATTTTGACAAAATTTTTGAGGAAAAGAAAAGCAGAGATCAAAACAACATATATGATTTAAGAACGAACCAACAATAAAAAGCAAAACGAAGTAAAATTTTCTATAGAAATACAATTTTGACAAAATTTTCTATAGAAATAAAATTTGGACAAAATTGTCTATAGAAATAAAATTTGGACAAAATTGTCTATAGAAATAAAATTTTGACAAAATTTTCTATAGGAATACAATTTTGACAAAATCTTCTATAGAAATAAAATTTTGACAAAATTTTCTATAGAAATATTTTTTTTGCAAAATTTTCAATGGAAATAAAATTTGCTATAGAAATGAAATTCTGACAAAATTTTGTGTAGAAATAAAATTTTGACAAAATTTTTTATAGAAATAAAATTTTTGCAAAATTTTCTATGGAAATAAAATGTTGACAAAATTTTCTATAGAAATACAATTTTGACAAAATTTGCTATAGAAATGAAATTCTGACAAAATTTTGTATAGAAATAAATTTTTTGCAAAATTTTCAATGGAAATAAAATTTGCTATAGAAATGAAATTCTGACAAAATTTTGTATAGAAATGAGTTTTTGACAAAATTTTCTATAGAAATAAAATTTTTGCAAAATTTTCTATGGAAATAAAATTTGAAAAAATTTTCTATAGAAATACAATTTTGACAAATTTTGCTATAGAAATGAAATTCTGACAAAATTTTGTATAGAAATAAAATTTTGAAAAAAATTTTCTATAGAAATACAATTTTGACAAAATCTTCTATAGAAATAAAATTTTCACAAAATTTTCAATAGAAATAAAATTTTGACAAAATTTTTTATAGAAATAAAATTTTTGCAAAATTTTCTATAGAAATTAAATTTTGACAAAATAATCTATAGAAATAAAATTTTGACAACATTTTCTATAGAAATAAAATTTTGATAAATTGTTCTATAGAAATAAAATTTTCTATAGAAAAAAATTTAAAAAAAAAAATTCTATAGAAATAAAATTTCTGATTATTAATTTTTTCGATTCGATTATTTTGATTTGTTTTTATATATATTTACAATATTTCAGTTAGTGCCACCAACCATCCTCTGAGATTTTTTTTCTTGACTTCCCGTGCTGCTGTTCGTTTGGCAATTTACCGTACACACAAAATCCCAGAAGAGGGTTAGTGGCATTAACTGAAATATTAGAAATAAATATTAAAACAACTCCATAATCAATTGTTTCTATGACCTCAAGCCGACCAATAGTAATAATCAGAATAATCCTAAAATAGGTCAAGAAAACTCAAAAATACGAAATAAAATTTCGACGCAATTTTCTATAGGAATAAAATGTTGACAAAATTTTCCGCCAATCTTCAACATATAGCCATAATATCTTCGAAATATAAAAAAAAAATTTGGTGGTATGCATTAAAATGGATCGATTCAGCTCATCTGCTAGTCTAACATTCTAGGATACATAAACTAATCTCTATAATTGGGAGTTGCTTTTCATTTACAGTTAAACCGTACATTGATCGAATGAATGATACAATGGAATCTAATTTGCGTAAAAACTTATTTAGTTACAAAATTGTTAAATTAAAAAAAAATAGTTTAGCCGGAGTCGAGTAAAATTTGTATCTGTATCTCCGACTCCAGCAAAATCTTCAAAATCCGACTCCAACTCCACAGCCCTGTTTAGTACTCACATTTTTTCATATTTTTAATTTTAATCGGAGTAAGAATTAATAAAATAGGACAAATTATTTAAATATGTTATTGTCGAAAAAAATTATAAATTCTAGAAAAATTGAGAAGTTCGGAAAATATTTTAGGTCAAATGCTTCAGACAAGTTTTGGAATGCATTACAAATCATAAAAAAATACAAAAATTATATATTTTGCAAAATATCACATTTTTTTTAAATACATATCCAAAACACTGAATTGGGATCATACTTTAAGAAGTAATGCAAATTTAGTACAGGGGATATTTTAAATTCATCGTCTCTGCGACAATTTTGCACGACTTCGAAAAAAACATTTTCACTTTTTTTTTTGGCTTTTACCAATGTACGTTTACAGTTTGGAATATGCCATAATCAGCTGGCTTAATCATTTGTGTTATGCTTCGAAATTTTTCTTGTTTTGACTCAGCAAAAATATGCAAATTTTTATGATGATTTCGAATAAAAATTTTCCACAATAATAATAAATATGTTTTCAATATCAGTACCAATTTTTATTATTCCCATACATTTCGCACTTCCTTGGAATTTTGGTTTTTGTTATAAAATTTCCCTGAATATTACAGGAACATCCTGCCACTTAATTTGGATAAAAATGTCAATAAAATGTTACCTTACGATTACAGGAAGTTATTACGATACTCGCGTCAGATGGGAATCCATGCCTAATTACCTGCAAGAAGTAAAAACAACAAAAAAAGTAAAATCAATATTTGAAGAAGACCAAGGTTAGGAAATTTATACTCGTTAATATTAATAAGAGAAAGAGAAAAGAAAAACAAAAACGAATGAAAATGAAAATTTATTATGCAAACAGAGGAAGGGACTGTGTTTGACATTGCGTTTGTGTTGACTTACAATAATGGCATTCAATATCAAAGACAGTCGTTTTGACCCCCTAAGGCAACACGAGTTTATATTATGACACTTCATTCGCTTTACCCGCACTCCGCTCTGTCTCACTCTATCGCCCACGTTGAATCTTTCTATGTCGAAACCATACAAATAGTATTTATGTTCAGGGTAAAGTCATTTCTTAAATGCAAATGACAAAGCAAAAGTTCAAACAATTTTGTTGAAGATAATTTGTTTGATATTGGCGAGTAGAAACTCATTATTCGAATAAAGGCTTTCCAATAAGATGAGCTATTTTGAATAGCCCGCAATTTCGGAAGGTGTAATTTTAGAAGATTTTATTCTTTGCCATTTGTCGGTAGTGAACACAAAACGATAACAAAACCAGTAATTATTCGAAAAGTGAATGCCAGCTATTATCGAAATCTAATTCGCAGTGGTAGAAAACTCTATCGTTAGTTGAATATGTTGCGATAACGGATGTAATCACGGTTGCAACTCGTGCCAAAAATAATCTACCAAAATGTGAATAAAATTTTACCAAATCTCTACCAAATTAAAAAAAAAAAAAATCTTTTGAAGTTATTGGTCAAATTTTTGTGGTTATTATTTCTTTAAAAATTTCGTCAAAATGTTATTTCTATAGGAAAATCTAACAAAGTTTTATTTCTATAAAAAAATTTTGTAAAATTTTTATTTCTATAGAAAATTTTGTTTCTATGGAAAATTTTGTAAAAATTTTATTTCTATAGGAAGTTTTGTCAAAATGTCATTTCAATAGGAAGAGTAGTCAAAATTTCATTTCCATCAAAAAATTTTGTCAACATTTTATTTCAATAGGAAATTTTGTCAAAATTCCACTTCCATCAAAAATTTTGTCAAAATTTTATTTCTGTAGAAAATTTCGTTAAAATTTTACTTTTATACACAATTTTGTCAAAATTTTATTTCTATAGAAAATTTACCAACATTTTATTTCAATATGAAATTTTATGATAATGTCATTTCTATCAAAAATTTTATTTCTATAGACAATTTTGTCAAAATTTTATTTCTACAGGTATTTTTGCCAAAATTTTATTTCTGTAGAACATTTTGTTAAAATTTTATTTCTATAGACAATTTTCTCAAAATTTTATTTCTGTAGGCATTTTTGCCAAAATTTTATTTCTATAGAATATTTTGTCAAAATTTTATTTCTATACACAATTTTCTCAAAATTTCATTTCTGTAGAAAATTTCGTCAAAATTTTATTTCTATAATAAATTTTCTCAAAATTTTATTTCTATATTAGATTTTGTAAAAATTTTATTTCTGTAGAAAATTTCGACAAAATTTTTTTTTTCTATAGAAAATGTCAAAATTTTATTTCTGTAGAAAATTTCGCCAAAATTTTATCTCTATGGAAAATGTTGTCCAAATTTTATTTCTATAGACAATTTTGTCCAAATTTTATTTCTATAGAAAATTTACCAACATTTTATTTCAATATGAAATTTTATGATAATGTCATTTCTATCAAAAATTTTATTTCTATAGAAAATTTTGTCAAAATTTTATTTCAATAGGAAATTTTGTCAAAATTTAATTTCCATCAAAAATTTCGCCAAAATTTTATTTCTATAGAAAATTTCTCCAAAATTTTATCTATATAAAAAATGTTGTCCAAATTTTATTTCTATAGAAAATTTTGCTAAAATTTTATTTTTATAGAAAATATTCTCAAAATTTTATTTCTGTAGGAAATTTCATCAACATTTTATTTCTGTAGAAAATTTCGCCAAAATTTATTTCTATAGAAAATTGTGTCAAATGTTTATTTCTATTTAAAATTTTGTCAAATTTTATTTCTATAGACACTTTTGTCAAAATTTTATTTCTATAGAAAATGTTGTCAAAATTTTATTTCTGTAGAAAATTTTCTCAAAAATTGCATTTCTGTAGAAAATTTTGTCAAAATTTTATCTCTATAGAAAATTTTGTCAAAATTTTATTTCTATAGAAAATTTTGCTATAATTTGATTTCAATAAGAAATTTCATGATAATATCATTTCTATCAAAAATTTTATTTCTATAGAAAATCAAAATTTTATTTCAATAGGAAATTTTGTCAAAATTTAATTTCCATCACAAATTTTGTCAAAATTTTATTTCTGTAAAAACATTTTTTTCAAAAATTGTATTTCTATAGATATTTTTGCCAAAATTGTATTTCTATATACAATTTTGTCAAAATTTTATTTCTATAGAAAATTTTGTCAAAATGTTATTTCTATAGAAAATTTTGCCAAAATTTTATCTCTATAGAAAATTTTGTCAAAATTTTATTTCTGTAGAAAATTTTCTCAAAAATTTTAGTTCTGTAGAAAATTTTTGTCAAGCATTTTATTTCTAAAGAAAATTATGTCAAAATTTTATTTCTATAAAAAATGTTGTCAAAATTTTATCTCTATAGAAAATTTTGTCAAAATTTTATTTCTGTAGAAAATTTTCTCAAAAATTTTATTTCTGTAGAAAATTTTGTCAAAATTTTATTTCAATAGGAAATTTTGTCAAAATTTAATTTCCATCAAAAATTTCGCCAAAATTTTATTTCTATAGAAAATTTCTCCAAAATTTTATCTATATAAAAAATGTTGTCCAAATTTTATTTCTATAGAAAATTTTGCTAAAATTTTATTTTTATAGAAAATATTCTCAAAATTTTATTTCTGTAGGAAATTTCATCAACATTTTATTTCTGTAGAAAATTTCGCCAAAATTTATTTCTATAGAAAATTGTGTCAAATGTTTATTTCTATTTAAAATTTTGTCAAATTTTATTTCTATAGACACTTTTGTCAAAATTTTATTTCTATAGAAAATGTTGTCAAAATTTTATTTCTGTAGAAAATTTTCTCAAAAATTGCATTTCTGTAGAAAATTTTGTCAAAATTTTATCTCTATAGAAAATTTTGTCAAAATTTTATTTCTATAGAAAATTTTGCTATAATTTGATTTCAATAAGAAATTTCATGATAATATCATTTCTATCAAAAATTTTATTTCTATAGAAAATCAAAATTTTATTTCAATAGGAAATTTTGTCAAAATTTAATTTCCATCACAAATTTTGTCAAAATTTTATTTCTGTAAAAACATTTTTTTCAAAAATTGTATTTCTATAGATATTTTTGCCAAAATTGTATTTCTATATACAATTTTGTCAAAATTTTATTTCTATAGAAAATTTTGTCAAAATGTTATTTCTATAGAAAATTTTGCCAAAATTTTATCTCTATAGAAAATTTTGTCAAAATTTTATTTCTGTAGAAAATTTTCTCAAAAATTTTAGTTCTGTAGAAAATTTTTGTCAA
The DNA here is from genome assembly GCF_050003625.1 of Haematobia irritans. Classification (NCBI taxonomy): domain Eukaryota; kingdom Metazoa; phylum Arthropoda; class Insecta; order Diptera; family Muscidae; genus Haematobia; species Haematobia irritans. The sequence goes on along the minus strand of NC_134399.1, from coordinate 221,327,321 downwards.
GCATTTTATTTCTAAAGAAAATTATGTCAAAATTTTATTTCTATAAAAAATGTTGTCAAAATTTTATCTCTATAGAAAATTTTGTCAAAATTTTATTTCTGTAGAAAATTTTCTCAAAAATTTTATTTCTGTAGAAAATTTTATTTCTATAGAAAAATTTCTCAAAATTTTTTTTCTATAGAAAATTTTATTTCTATAGAAAATTTTCTCAAAATTTTATTTCTGTAGAAAATTTCGTCAAAATTTTATTTCTATAGAAAATTTTGTTAAAATTTTATTTCTGTAGAAAATTTCGCCAAAATTTTATTTCTATAGAAAATTGTGTCAAATATTTATTTCTATTTAAAATATTGTCAAATTTTATTTCTATAAACAATTTTGTCAAAATTTTATTCTATAGAAAATGGTGTCAAAATTTTATTTCTGTAGAAAATTTTGCAAAAATTTTATTTCTTTAGAAAATGTTGTCAAAATTTTATTTTTATAGAAAATTTTCTCAAAATTTTATTTCTATAGAATATTTTCTCAAAATATTATTTCTATAGAAAATTTTGTCAAAATTTTATTTCTGTAGAAAATTTTCTCAAAATTTGTATTCCTAATGAACTATTTGTCAAAATTATATTTCAATAGAAAATTGTGTCAAATGTTTATTTCTATTTAAAATTTTGTCAAATTTAATTTCTATAGAAAATTATGTCATAATTTTATTTCAATAGCAAATGTTGTAAAAAATTTATTTCTAAAGAAAATTTTGTCAAAATTTTATTTCTACAGAAAATTTTGTCAAAATTTTATTTCTATAGACAATTTTGTCAAAATTTTATTTCTATAGAAAATTTTGTCATTTTATCAGTTTTTACTACAATTTAAGATATTTCATATAAGTTTCACCTTAAACATTGAATATCTGTTTATTTGAATCACAAGACTATATTGAAAATCCTTTGCTTATATGAAGACCAGTTACTCTTTAAATTGTAAAATGTACTTTGTGACATTTTGAAAAAGACTTACATACTCAGAATTATGGTAAAGAGGATACGACATACATACAAAACAAATGGGTATCCTTATGACAATGGATTCATCCAGATTATCATCCTTTTACTTGTATTACAAGAGGTCTGTATGTCTGTCTGTACATGAAGCATGCAATGTACGAATGAAACCAACATATGAAGTATTTGACAAATATGTGCAAGAAGATTATTTGCAGACTTAAAATTTTGAAATAGAAAAAAGGAAAGGTTTTTTTTTTATAAAAGAAATATTTAAAGATTTAACATTGCAATCCTTTAAGTAGAGTGTTTTTATAGCTTCCATCATAGTAAATTTGTATTTTAAGAGAATAAAGTAAATAACATTGATCACGTTAAAATTTTAAGCCAGTATGACAATCTCGATTGGTCTGTCACCAACCAGTCCAGTCTTGCCAGTATTGGGGATTTTTGGAAGTTGGAGGCTTGGGAATGTGGTGGGAAATTTTCCATAAATTTGAGGATTTTTGTGGGGATTTTTTCGAAATCTTTTGAGTATAATAAATCAGGTTTAGAATAATGATTATCATGAAATTTTGTTATTTTACATTATTAGAAATGATACAAAAGGGTGCAAATGAAACATTTGGATTAGAAACGGACACAGGATTTTATTTTGGGGACCCAAGTGCTAATTTATAATTTTATTCAGCTAGGTGAAGACATTGTAATTTTTTTTAATATGAAATTGTACCCCTCCCAATAAACCTGTTACCATTTATGATCTGTGTGTATATGTATATGTGTGTGTGTGTTGGTTTTAATCTCTGAGTTGTTTTTCTTGTTTTGGTGTTGTTGGGTTTGTATTTTTTTTTTTTTTTTTTTGGGAAATAATGACAAGCAATTACGTTTAATTAGTAACAAAGTATTCCAAAATGAAACTCATTTGGTGCTAACAAACGGCATTGTTATTTCTTCCACCATGTTACTACCCTTCGGGAAATTCAATTTCGCTTTTCCTGTTTAACAAAAAAAACTGAATGGATACTAATTTGGGTTTTATTACTTTGTACTGTCCTTCTTGGAATACATAATGTAAAATATATTTTTAAGTGTTTTTCAATACGCATTTTAATCACCATAAAGGATTAACAGTGGTGACTCGAGAAAAAATTTGATTGATATTTTTAATAATTGGATATATTTGACGAAATTCAATTTCGATATTTGGAGCTGTTTAATTGTAGGTCCTCTTATACGCAATGCAGGCTAATAAAAAACAATTAATATTGAATAAATGAGAATAATGAAAAAAAAAAAAACAAAAACAAATAAGGAAAGTCTAAAGTCGGGCGAAGCCGACTATATTATAACCTGCACCACTTTGTAGACCTAAATTTTCGATACCATATCACATCCGTCAAATGTGTTGGATGCTATATTTAAAGGTTTGTCCCAAATACATACATTTAAATATCACTCGATTTGGACAGAATTTAATAGACTTTTACAAAATCTATATACTCAAAATTTAAGTCGGCTAATGCACTAGGGTGGAACACAATGTTAGTAAAAAAATATGGGAAACATTTAAATCTGAAGCAATTTTAAGGAAACTTTAAGGAACAATTTAATTATTATATATCGCTCGATATATATGTATTAGAAGTTTAGTAAAATTAGAGTCATTTTTACAACTTTTCGACTAAGCAGTGGCGATTTAACAAGCAAAATGTTGGTATTTTGACCATTTTTGTCGAAATCAGAAAAACATATATATGGGAACTATATCTAAATCTGAACCGATTTCAACAAAATTTGGCACGCATAGTTAAAATGCTAATTCTACTCCCTGTGCAAAATTTCAACTAAATCGGAGTTAAAAATTGGCCTCTGTGGTCATATGAGTGTAAATCGGGAGAAAGCTATATATGGGAGCTATATCTAAATCTGAACCGATTTCAACCAAATTTAGCACGGGTAGCTACAATGCTAACTCTACTCCCTGTGCAAAATTTCAACTAAATCGGAGTAAAAAATTGGCCTCTGTGGTCATATGAGTGTAAATCGGACGAAAGCTATATATGGGAGCTATATCTAAATCTGAACCGATTTCAACCAAATTTGGCACGCATAGCTATTATGCTAATTATACTCCCTGTGCAAAATTTCAACTAAATCGGAGTTAAAAATTGGCCTCTGTGGTCATATGAGTGTAAATCGGGAGAAAGCTATATATGGGAGCTATATCTAAATCTGAACCGATTTCAACCAAATTTAGCACGGATAGCTACAATGCTAACTCTACTCCCTGTGCAAAATTTCAACTAAATCGGAGTAAAAAATTGGCCTCTGTGGTCATATGAGTGTAAATCGGGCGAAAGCTATATATGGGAGCTATATATAAATCTGAACCGATTTCAATCAAATTTGACACGCATAGCTACAATGCTAATTCTACTCCCTGTGCAAAATTTCAACTAAATCAGAGCAAAAAATTGGCCTCTGTGGGCAAATGAGTGTAAATCGGACGAAAGCTATATATAAGAGCTATATCTAACTCTGAACCGATTTGGGTGATATTTCGCAAGTTTTTCGAGACTCATAAAATATTCGGACGTACGGAATTTTAGGAGGATCGGTTGATATACACGCCAATTATGACAAGATCGGTGAAAAATATATATGGCAGCTATATCTAAATCTGAACCGATTTCTTCCAAATCAATAGGTATCTATTCTGAGCCAAAGCACATACCTGTGCCAAATTTGAAGTCGATTGGACTAAAACTGCGACCTAGACTTTGATTACAAAAATGTGTTCACGGACAGACGGACGGACGGACAGACGGACATGGTTATATCGACTCAGGGACCCACCCTGAGCATTATTGCCAAAGACACCATGTGTCTATCTCGTCTCCTTCTGGGTGTTACAAACATATGCACTAACTTATAATACCCTGTTCCACAGTGTGGCGCAGGGTATAAAAATATGGAGTAACCAAATATTTTTAATAAGTGTATGGGTCGGGCCTATTTTCTAGTTTTTGATGTATGGTGGATTATTTAGTTTACTGGTTTTCTATACTTTAAATACGAAAGTTTTATTCCAAGCGAACAGAAGGCCCGAAGGTCTCTGTGGTGGAACAGTAGGTCCGAAGGTCTATGTGGTGGAACAGTAAATTCGAAGGTCTCTGTGGGAGAACAGTAGGCCCAAACGTTTCTGTGGGGGAACAGTAGGCCCGAAGGTCTCTGTGGTGGAACAGTAGGCTCGAAGGTCTCCGTGGGGGAACAGTAGGCTCGAAGGTCTCCGTGGGGGAACAGTAGGCCCAAAGGTCTCTGTGGGGGAACAGTAGGCCCAAAGGTTTCTGTGGGGGAACAGTAGGCCCGAAGGTCTCTGTGGGGGAACAGTAGGCCCGAAGGTCTCTGTGGGGGAACAGTAGGCCCAAAGGTCTCTGTGGGGGAACCGTAGGCCCGAAGATCTCTGTGGTGGAACAGTAGGCCCGAAGATCTCTGTGGGGGAACAGTAGGCCCAAAGGTCTCTGTGGGGGAACCGTAGGCCCACAGGTTTCTGTGGGGGAACAGTAAGCCCAAAGGTCTCTGTGGTGGAACAGTTGGCCCGAAAGACTCTGTGTAATATTAATTTCGCGTGAGGGAATAAATTCCTCAGACGACGCAAAGAAAATATCACCGAACTTCGAGCGGAACGATGTGCAATGAGCCACTCGTAGCACAATCTGCACCTAGCTGTATGCAGTAGATGCAAGTGCTTGTCCAAATTCTTAGTCAGTCGCCTAGCCGAGTCTACCTTTGGTTGGCAAAACGTCCACCATATAAGTAATGACTGCAATGAAGCGACTGAGAATTAACGCCACTTGCATCAACTATTTAAAATAATTTTTGTCACCCAAAATCATTCATATGCAGCAAAAGACAAGCACTAATCTGTTCATAATAATACATAGTGGTTGTTTGGTATGAGTGTGTGTTGGTCGGTTGACTGTTTGGTAACGTAGGTTGGATTGATAATGTCCGGCAAAATAACTAAATTAATTTTGTCACGTACAAGGGTTTTCCAAATAAACAATTATATTTTTTGATTCATGTTGGTGATTATTTAGATTCGGCCCGGCCGAATCGCAAGATTTCCAGTTTTAGGAAAATCTCATGAATGTTGCGGTGTATAGGTGCTCAAGATCCCAAATCGGGTGATCGGTTTATATGGAAGCTATATCAAAAACTGGACCGATATAGCCTATCTTCGAACTTAGCCTACGTGCAGACGAAGGACGAATCTGTGCAAAATTTCAGGACGATAGAGCCATTACGGCGTCATTACCAACGGAAAGACGGACATGCTTATATCGTCTTAGTATTTGTCCCTGATCAAGAATATATATATATATATATATATATATATATATATATATATATATATATATATATATATATATATATATATATATATATATATATATATATATATATATATATATATATATATATATATATATATATATATATATATATATATATATATATATATATATATATATATATATATATATATATATATATATATATATATATATATATAATATATATATATATATATATATATATATATATATATATATATATATATATATATATATATATATATATATATATATATATATGAATTTTAATTAAAATAAAGTTTATATTCTTCAAATATAGGCTAAGACTTATTTTGAGGATTTAGCGTCTTTGGTTTAAAGTTTTTTATGGAATTAAGAAAACATTTTTTACTTTGAAGTATCCGTTATAATTTAGATTTTTAAACTGGCATTTGTTTGTACGAGAATAGCTTTATTAATATACCGGAAAATATAATGAAAATTTGAGAAATCCGATATGTATCCTAATTTTAATTTTATTTGGCGTAGATTTAAAGCCAGACAGGTCGCTAGATTTTTTTTTTTTTTAAAGAAGAATAATTACCAAAATCCTTAAGGGAAGTTCAACATCTTTGGATCCAAGTAAACTTTTTTTTGAGTGTACAAACGGAATGACAAAGTTATTATACCCCATCACTATTCTATGGTGGTGGGGTATAAACAATTGAAGCAAAGACTATAAATTTTATTTTGAAAAAAAAAAAAAATCATTGTTTTCAAGAAATTTGTTTTTCAAATTGAGTGTATAAAAATTTAGATTGCATAAATCTTTCATATTAGGTCAATATTTTTTTTTTCAGTGGACAAGGATTTCAGAAAAATTAGACACACCGATGAACAGGCGAATTGGTAGATATTGGCTATTCCAAGTGGTTTTGTCAATGCTATTATAGATGCATCTCGTTTTTTACGAATATGTGCTCCCAAATATAACATATTTTGTTCTGCGGCAGTGGTGAATTCTCCTTCTACCATAAATCATTAATAACATTTTTCTTAATAGCAAGACAATATTACTCACTTACACCATTACTCCACTGTCATTTTCATTACAGATGAAGTCATACAATCCTTGTTTTTTTTTTTTTTTTTTTTTTTTGTTAGGGAGACGTGTTTAAAGCTTACCTAACCAACAATGTTGTTCACATGGCAAAATTGCCTCAAGTCCCACACAGCGCGGCATTCTCAGCTATCCCTTTTGTTGGAGCTTTTGTTTTTGTTTTCTCACTGTGGTGAGCATTGTATTGGTACCCTTGATGTTTTGTCTGTCGTGGGCAGAAGAGTCATAATGAATGCCATGGTATGATAAAGGGCAATGAAAAACGTTAATTTATCATTTTGTTGTGGTGCTCCTTCAATCGAGTGGGCAGGGGGATATTTTTTAATTGTGTCTAAGTAACTTTTTCAGAGTTTTTAATTTCAAATTTAATTAAGACTTTCTCTCTAGTGATGCTGTCCTGTTGCTAGAAAATGCCAAAAGCTTAGAGCTCAATGAGTTAGAAAAAAAACTTTGAGGTTTGAGGTGGCCTCTAGAGGTGGCATGAAATTCTCCAAATGCTTTGCAATCAATATGCTTTCTACTACGTGAACAATTTATCGTGTCTTATATTTTTGATATTACTCTTAAAGGTTTTGAGGACCACCACTCTGAAGCTTTTGTGAACCACCACTGTGGTATCACAATGGACTAAATAATCTAAAGGGTGATACGGTCAAATTTGGTCAATATAAACTTTACGTATTTCTTTCAATTTTGCATTTAATAAAACCTGAACACCCTCATTTTGAAGGTGTGTGTGTGTAGAATGTTGCTCCTATTTCGTTTTTGGAATTCAATCTTCAGTTGTCAAAATGCCGTCCAAGCAAGAAGAGCAGCGTATCAAAATTTTGCTAGCGCATCGCGAAAATTCGAGCTACTCGCACGCAAAGCTGGCAAAATCACTAAAAGTTGCCAAATCAACCGTTATAAATACTATTAAAGTGTTTTGGGAACGTTTGTCTACAGCCAGGAAGTCTGGATCGGGGGGAAATCGAAAACCGGAAGTCGCTGAGACGACAAAGAGAGTTGCCGGTAGTTTCAAGCGAAGCCCTAACCTCTCTCTCCGAAATGCCGCAAACAAGTTGGGTGTATCGTCTACATCCGTGCATCGAGCCAAAAAACGAACCGGGCTATCGACTTACAAGAAGGTAGTGACTCCAAATCGCGATGATAAACAAAATACGACGGCCAAAGCGCGATCCCGGAGGCTGTACACGACGATGCTGACGAAGTTTGACTGCGTGGTAATGGACGACGAAACCTACGTCAAAGCCTACTACAAGCAGCTTCCGGGACAGGAGTTTTATACGGCAAAAGGAAGGGGAAAGGTAGCAGATATTTTCAAGCACATAAAACTGTCAAAGTTCGCAAATAAATATCTGGTTTGGCAAGCCTTCTGTACCTGTGGCTTGAAAAGCAGCATTTTCATGCCAACCAAGAAATTTACGTGAAAGAGTGTTTGAATAAACGTCTGCTGCCTTTCCTGAAGAAACACGGTTGTTCCGTACTGTTTTGGCCGGATTTGGCATCTTGCCATTACGGTAAAAAGGCCATGGAGTGGTACGCCGCCAACGACGTGCAGGTGGTTCCCAAGGACCAGAACCCTCCCAACACGCCAGAGCTCCGCCCAATTGAGAAATACTGGGCTATTGTCAAGCGGAACTTAAAGAAGACCAAAAAAACTGCTAAGGACGAGCATCAGTTCAAGGCAAACTGGCTTTCTGCGGCGAAGAAGGTGGACAAGGCTGTACAAAATCTGATGGCAGGTGTCAAGCGTGAGGCTCGGCAATTCGGATTTGGAAAAGCGAAAGCCTAACTGAATATTTTCCCTGAATTTTATACTAATTGCACTTGAAAAAGAAATTTAATTTGATTTTTTAAATAAACGATTTCACCGATTTACACGCGTTTTCCCTTGACCAAATTTTGACCGTATCACCCTTTAAAAGTAAAATTTGAGAAAATTTTCTATTTAAATAAAATTTTGAAAAAATTTCTATTGAAAAAAAAAAAAACAAAAAAAAATTGGCAAAATTTTCTGTATTTTCTATTTCTAGTATGGCAAAATTTTTTACAGAAATAAAATTTTGGCAACATTTTCTATAGAAATAAAATTTTGACAAATTTGTCTATACTCTTTGCTTCAACCATATATATTTTCAGGTTTGATCCAAATATAATATTGTTTGTATTGTTCAAATATGTTATATTATGTCATACTCTGGTAGAAAAAATTTAATGAAATTATCTTTGTGTGGATATATTTTTAAGGCGCCAATTGGTTACATTCATTATTTTACTTGGAGCACTAGGTCTCTCTTTCTAAACTCATATATGTTTATAGGCTATGCATAAATTAATATATGTTTACATCTAAGCATATTATATTTACAAACATTTTATGTCCCAAACATAATATATTCTAACATATTAACATATATGTCCCAAACATATTATGCTAGTTTATGAACATTATATGCTTGCACTTAATTTTCTATAAAATCAATATCTTTAAAAATGTTCGCGTTAGAAAATCAAAATCTATTTTGAGTAAGTTCTCCTTTTTTGTAGAAATGGTAACTTGCAAGCTAAAATCCTTACAACATTTAAAATTCCACTCATTTACAATTCAAAGGATATTTTTACACTCAAAAAAATTGTCGCTAGTAGAAGTGATCAAAATATATAATAAATAAACTTCTGAAATAAAAAAATAATATTTCTTTTGAAGAAAAAAATTTTGTTTTTCATGCTAACTACAAAAATGTTGTCAAAAACTAAATTTTTGTTTTTTAAGTTAATAGATTGCCCCAGGACCCCCCTATGTAAACAAGTTTTTTAAAAGTATGTAATGTATCATTATTTAATAGAAAATTTATAACAGTAACGAAAAGCTTCATTGTGTTAATGAAATAAGAAATATCATTAATATTAGGAAAATTTTTCTATCAGTATGTGGAGTTGAAGTCAGTGGATTTTGGTGTAATCGGTCTCGAAAATATTTAACTCGACTTCAACTCCATCCAAAACAATGCATACATTTGTGGAGAGTCATAGTGTTGAGAAGCCTTTTATTTATTTATTTATTTATTTCAAGATTCCTTGACCATTACATTCTTTTTACGAAAGAGCTCATTTAAACATAACAATAATAATTATGATAGTCAAAATAATGGTCATTACAATGCTTCTAAAAACCAGCAGCAGGTGGTTTCCCAAAGCGCAATTGAAATAAAAACAAACCAAAAGAGGCTCATTTGCCCTTATGGGATATTCGTTGAAAATGTGTAAACAGTCAAATTATGTTACCTTGAAAAAATTCCTTAAATGAAAATATTTGTAATTTCTCAACTTAATTTAGTATGAGATGAGGGGAGTGTTAGAAAATTTATTGTTTGTTGTTCTTTTTTGTGTTGTGTTTTACAATGCAAAGAACAAAATAAACTCAAATAAGAAAGTTAAAGAAAAAATGACGAAGGTTAACAATGTCCCTTCTGGACCAGATGTACTCAAGAGTGAAAAAACATACGCCTGCCATCATCCTTGGGGACAGTTTGCCTCTTTTTCTGCCTACTTTAAGGAAGACCTATGCGGAAAATTCAATGGCTAACTGAGAAAACTGTTTTGGAATTCTTTATGGAACATTCTCCACTTAAGTGCAATTATCGATAAATTGTAATGGGGGAGAAGTGAAAACGTGTATAGAATTTCAAGATTTATTTCCTTAGGAATTTGTTGTCCATTTTGTAAGAAACTTAGCCTATAATCTTTTTGCTGTGTTCACAAGGATAATTGTTTAAGAAAATGCATCTACATGATGGTCATAGGAAGTTGAGATATTTTTCCAGTTTTATTATGTTTAGCATTTAGCATTTTAATCTTAAAAGGCATTAGATCATACAAAATAATGTTAAAAGGAATCGGGAACCATGGGAAGCCTACCCTGAAAAAATATTGTCGTGAGACCAAAAATTTCTTATCCATAAAATACGAATGCCAATTTTTAAAGTATATATATCCTGGGTCGTGCTGAAATTCTGAGTCGATCTAAGCATGTCCGTCCGTCCGTCTGTATAAATCACACTAACTTCCGAACGAAACAAGCTATCGACTTGAAACTTGGCACAATTAGTTGTTATTTGATGTAGGTCGGATGGTATTGCATATCGGTGCACTTTTACTTACGTATAGCCCCCATATAAACGGACCCCCATATTTAGCTTGCGGAACCTCTTGGAGGAGCAAAATTCATCAAATCCGGTTGAAATTTGGTACGTGGTGTTAGTATATGGTCTCTAACAACCATGCAAAAATTGGTTCATATCGATCTATAAATATATGTAGCCCCCATATAAACCGATCCCCAGATTTGACCTCTGGTTCCTTTTGGAGAAGCAAAATGCATCCGATCCGGTTGAAATTTGGTACGTAGTGTTAGCATATCGTCTCTAACAACCATGCAAAAATTGGTTCATATCGGTCCATAATTATATATAGCCCTCATATAAACCGATCTCCAGATTTGACCCCCGGAGCCCCTTGGAAGAGCAAAATTCATCCGATCCGGTTGAAATTTGGTACGTGGTGTTAGTATATGGTCTCTAACAATCATGCAAAAATTGGTCCATATCGGTCCACTTTTACGTATAGCCCCCATATAAACGGACTCCCAAATTTGGCTTGCGATTGCTCTAAGAGAAGCAAATTCCATCCGATACGGCTGAAATTTGGTACATGGTATTAGTATATGGACTCTACCAACTATGCAAAAATTGGTCCATATCGGTTCATAATTATATATAGCCCCCATATAAACCGATCCCCAGATTTGATCTCCGGAGCTTCGTGGAAGAGCAAAATTCATCCAATCCGGTTGAAATTTGGTACGTGGTGTTAGTATATGGTCTCTAACAACCATGCAAAAATTGGTTCATATCGATCCATAATTATATATAGCCCCCATATAAACCGATCCCGAGATTTGCGTTTGCAGCCTCTTCGAGGAGCAAATTTCATCCGAGTCAGTTGAAATTTGTTACATTGTGCTAGTATATGGCCGTTAACAACCATGCCTAACTAGGTCCGTATCGGTCTATAGTTATATATAGCCCTCAGATAAATCGATCCCCAATAACACAAAAATTAGTCCATATCAAGTTCATAATTTTATATAGCCCCCATATAAGCGATTCCCATATTTCAATTCTGGCTCTCTAAGTACCGTGCAAAAGTCCATATCGATTCGTAGTTATTTGAAGACTTCCCTATATATACTTTTTTGGCTAATATATACAACGTATGGACTAACTAAAAAAGTTTTGTACTACACTGAAAAAAAGTTTACTTGGATATAAAGATGTTGACCTTCCTTTAACGATTCCATATCGATTCGTACTTATTTGTAGACTTCCCTATATATACCTTTTTGGCTAATATATACCACGTATGGACTAACTAAAAAAGTTTTGTACTACACTGAAAAAAAGTTTACTTGAATCCAAAGACTTTGGTATTGATTCCGTGCCAAAGATGCCGCTTGTTTAAAATAAAGACAAAATGTCTTTATCTGGCTTTAAATCTAGGACCAATAAAATTAAAATTAGGATACAGATCTCATTTATCAAATTTTCATTCTCCTTTTTGACGGTTTATTAATAAAGGTACTCACGTACAAACAAATGTCAGTTTAAAAATCTAAATTATAACGGGTACTTCAAAGTAAGAAACGTTTTCTTAATTCCAAAAAAAACTTTAAACAAAAGACGCTAAATCCTCAAAATAAGTCTTAGCCTATATTTGAAGCATTTTTATCTTAAATCTAAAGTTTCAATATTTCAGTTAATTTAAGGACAATTTCTTTAAATCAAAAATGTGTTTCTTTACTTTAAGTAAAATTAGCCTTAGTTTAAAGACATGCGACTTTAACGGAGGGACGCAAATTTACAAAATTTGTGTCCTAAATTTAATAAAACAAAAAAAAAATGAAGCAAAAATTATAAACTTTATGTTAATTAAAATTCCATTATTTTAAAGAAATTTGTCCTTAATATTTTGTAAATTTCGCATCCTAAAATTTAAGTTGCGAAATCTTTAATATCACGTAAGTATTTTTTTCAGTGTGATCGGTTCAGATTCAAATATATGTATATGGAAACATAAATATTTATATAAAGCAACCAAAAGATATGAAGGATTTGAGATCGAGTATCGAAAATTTAGATCATCAAAATATCAAAAATATAGATCATCAATAAAAGAAGTCTCGGACCCGCCTGATTTCTTTATTTTAAAGAAATTTAACCTCAATGTTTAAATTTGTAAATTATGTTTTAAAATTTAGTTTGCATAATCTTTAATACTAGGTTAATATTTTTTCAATATACGCAAGCCATATTTCGTCATTAAATGAAAGAAAAGCACAATTTCGAGAAACACTTTCATTTCATTGTTCTTTGTGGTTGAATAACTTATAAAAAATACACAAAAGAAGTATGCTAATGTTATTAGCTCAAATGAAATTTAAATATATTTCATTATGTGGTTTATTTCAAAACTGAAATTTTATTTAGCCTTCCGAATGCATGCATTTATGGCCTGACCTTCATGGGTCATTATTTATGATTCAACAACAACTAACGTGTGCTAATATGGGGCACATGCGACCATTAAAACGACAACGACAACGACATTTGAAGTTGAAATAGTTGAATAATTTTATTTAAATACTCTTTCGTTTTGCAAATTTCACTTTAATTTTAATTGATTCTAATAACAATAAATGCGAACATATTACAGTGTAACCTTTTAAAAAGTCATTATGTAATACAATTGGATTATATTCTGATGCCATGCAATAAATATAGAAATTGGAATTTTGTTCAGAGGGCCAAATAGGGATAAACTGTAATTTCAATTTACACATTGGAACCGAGAGTTGAGTAATAGTCTCATAGTTGGACATTGTGAAAAGTGGAAACTTCTCAAAAGGTGAGTATTAAGTTCGAGTTTAGCCGCTAAATTTCACTAAAGTGAAAACTAAATCAGTAAAAAAAGCCATAAAATTATACATATTTGTTGCAGATTTCATTATAACTTGATGGGGAATATCCCAAAGCAAATTTTCACAAAGTTTGTATTCCTTAAAATGGATTATTAAAGAAAAGTAATCGTGAAAAAATGACGATTTTAGCGGCTAAACTCGAACTTAAGACCCACCTAAAAGTCGAGAATTTTCGTGATATGGTTGCTATATTATCACATCAGAATATTAATTTCTCATAAGTGGTCACATGTGGATACAATTTGTGATGACATTGAGTCTCGACTTCTAATAGGCTTTAATGTATTCCAATCCTTACGACTTCATATAGTTGACAATTACTTTTGCAATGATTAAATTCCATTTGAATTGAAATTAAATTATCTAGCAATAATTTAGCAAAAAGAATTTATTAATATTCTGACATTGAGTAATTCTTTTATTTACTCTCTCTCTTTATTGTTATACAATATTTGCTGATACGACTGATTAAACTGGAATATTTAATAATGTCGATTGTATATTCGAGAAAATGCAATGTTATAATTCATTTCGAATAAATTAGCCATTATAAAAACAATGATATTTTATGTGGATTGATATATGTAACAATGATACAATGCTAATAGTTTTTTTTATTGTTGTATTCAGTTTTAATGAAATAATTGAACACAACAAAAAGGCATTTTAATATGTACACGAATAAATTCATCATCATAAATTCTCTTGAATAGACATTGAGCATATCACATAATGGCAATAAATAATGGTGATGTTATCAGTGATGATAGAATCAAATGTGCGAACTCCCTAAGAGGGTTTGACAACCTAAATTTGTAAAAAAAAAAAATTTAAAATTAAATTAAAAAAATTAAAATAAAATCCCCTGAAAAAGAGAAAAATGGACCAATCCGATTTTCGTATACCCTTCAACAAACATTAAAGCAAGTAACCGAAAATAATTCAAGCCAGCTCGTTTTCGTGATACTGCGTCATAGCGTCGACGCAAAACAAAAACGATAACAATGCCAAGTTGCTACAACTTCTAAACCTAAAAATATGTGTGTGAAAATAAATACGTTTTTAAACCCTATAAAAAAATCATCAAAAGTCTTCCAATTAAAATTTTAATTGAATTTTACTAAATATTCAATTAAAAATGTAAAATTTAGTTCAACCATCGATTCTAGAAAAATTGCGAATTTTTAAAAATATTTGAGGTCAAACGTTCTAGACACGCGTTATAAGTACGCTTGTCACTAGTACTAAAAATAATCTACAAAAATTTGAAGAAGATTTTACCACAATCTACCAAATTAAAAAAAATCTTTTTATTCTACAGGAAATTTGTTCAATTTTTTTCTTTTGGAAAATTTGGTCAAAATTTTATTTCTACAAAAAAAATTTTCAAAATTTCATTTCTACAAGAAATTTGGCTAAACTTCAATTTCTATGGAGAAGTTTTTCAAAATATTATTTCTAATTGGCTCAAAATTGTATTTTTATGGAAAAAATTCTCAAAAATTTATTTCTGTAGAAAATTTTCTCAAAAAATTGTTTCTGTGGAAAAATTTCTCCATTTTTTTTTTTTTTATATAGAAATTTTTGTCAATATTTCATTTCTATGGAAAATTATATTTTTATAAAAAATTTTGTCAACATCTTAATTATACAGAAAATTTTGTGAAAATTGTAACTACACCTAAACGTCAAGTTTTTTTTTCGAATTTTATTTGACATTTCTCTATTTCAGACTTACTCAATTTGTACCATGGAGAGATACACAATCCAACAACGTGTTAAATGGTTCCAAGAAATGGCAATTTTCGAAGAAAATCATCTTCACTGATGAGGCACATTTTCACCTCAGTGGATTCGTCAATAAACAGAAATGCCGCATTTGGGCGAATGAGAATCCAAGAATGATTGTCAAAAAATCAATGCACCAACAAAGAGTGACTGTTTGGTGCGGTTTATGGGCTGGCGGCATCATCGGGCCGTATTTTGTCCAAAATAAGGCCGGTCAGACAGTTACTGTGAATGGTGTTCGCTATCGTGAGATGATAACGAACTTTTTATGGTCCGAATTGGAAGATATGGATTTGGACGATATGTGGTTTCAGCAGGACTGTGCCACTTGCCACACAGCTAACGAAACAAAGGCTCTTTTGCGCAACAAATTCAATGGCCGTGTTATCTCACGTAATGGCGATATCAATTGGCCGCCAAGATCATGTGATTTGACACCGTTGGACTTTTCTCTTTGGGGTTATTTGAAAGAAAAAGTATACGTCGATAAGTCACCAACAATTCAAGAGCCAAAGGATGAGATAATTAGGCACATTAACGGCATAGAACCTCCATTATGCCTCAGCGTCATCGAAAATTTGGACCATCGGATGTGCCACCGAGGTCGCGGCGCCCATTTGGCCGATATTTTGTTCCACACATAATTGAATAATACCAGTATAACATAATAAAATAAAATTACAATCATTTCCTATATAGTTTGTGCTTTAGTCAAAATCAACATCGGCCCTTGAAATTTTAACCACCCTTTATTTCTATAGAAAATTTTGTCAAAACAACAATAATGATTGAAGAGAAACCAACAATAACAAAAAAGGAATGAAGATAGAGGAAGTACGCTCAAAAACAAACCCAGCCAACTACATTCAAATCGTTGATTTCAGTTTGGTAAAGGAAAAGAGATATGCTTGCAACTTTGTTTAGGCAGTAGCCGACTATCAAACCTTTTTTCGGAAGGTTCAAGTGTAGTTCACTTTGGGTTGAGTGAAATACCCGAATTTATTCTGATAATTTTTGATAATTTTGCTGCAAGTAGAGGATACTGATGAGGAATGTGGTAATTCCAAAACAGCTGCACATCCAACCATTTTGCAGTCTATAGGGCTTTGCTCAAATAAATTTGACAAACATACTTTTCCTCTGTTGGTTAAGCTACATTTGTAGTTTAGTCAATGCATGGTTTTAAGCTGAGATCAAAAACAACAATAACGATTGAAGAGAAACCAACAATAACAAACAAACAAACAAAATTATTACTATAGAAAATTTTGTCAAAATTTTATTTCTATGGAAAATTTGGTCGAAATTTTATTTCTATAGAAAATTTGGTCTAAATTGTATTTCTATAGAAAAAATTTTCCATATTTTATTTCTAAACAATTTTGCCAAATTTTGTTTTTCTATAGAAATTTTTTTCACAATTTTGATTCTATTGATAATTTTGCCAAATTTTATTTCTATAGAAAATTTTGTAAAATTTTTATTTCTATAGAAAATATTGTCATAATTTTATTTCATAGAAAATTTAGTCAACATTTTATTCCTATAGAAAATTTTGTCCAGATTTTATTTCTATAGAATATTTTGTCACAATTTTATTTCTATAGAAAATGTTGTCAACATTTTATTCTTTAGAAATTTTTGCCAAATTTAATTTCTGTAGAAATTTTTATTTCTATAGAAAATTTTGTCAAAATTTAATTTCTATAGAAAAGTTTTTCATGATTTTAGTTCCATGAAGAACATTTTCAAAATTTTATTTTTGTAGAGGCTTTTGTCAAAATTTTATTTATATTGAAAATTTAGTCCACATTTTTATTTGTCAAGATTTTATTTCTATAGAAAATTTTGTCAAAATTTTATTTCTATAGAGAATTTTATTTCTGTAGACACCTTTTTTTCAAAATTTCATTTCTGTAGAAAATTTTGTCAAAATGTTATTTTTATAGAAAATCTTGTCAAAATTTTATTTCTATACAAAGTTTAGTCAAAATTTTATTTCTGTAGAAAATTATTGTCAACATTTTATTTCTATAGAAAATTTTGTCAACATTATATTTCTATCGAAAATTTTGTCAACATTATATTTCTATCGAAAATTTTGTCAACATTGTATTTCTATAGAAAATTTTGTCGAAGTTTTATTTCTATAGAAATTTTTGTCAAAATTGTGTTTCTATAGAAAATTTTGTCGAAGTTTTATTTCTAAAGAAATTTTTGTCAAAATTGAATTCTATAGAAAATTTTTTCAAACTTTGAATTCTATAGAAAATTTTGTCAAAATTATATTTCATTTCATGTTAGCCTGATACCGAAACAGGCAATTGACGTCCAAATGCATTATATCTAATTATACAATTATTTTTCGAGCTTTATGGACAGATATAGATTAAGGAACATGGTTAATAGAGCCATTGAAAAGAAAACGCCAGATACAAATCTATACACGCCTGGACTGTACATGTTTCGGTTCGGGCGAATGAACCTTTCCACAGCCTTTAGTATAGATCTGGCTGGGAGAGATAACTCAATTTTGGTCCCTTTATGCTAACTCCTTATGGAGAAAACATTTGGGAAATTTCCTCTTACAAATTTAATCATCTTTTCTCCCACTGTACATCATCTTTTCATATAACTTACAAGTCCCTTAATCTTATTTTTATTTCGTTTTGTTACATAGTAATGCAACAACACGAAATTTATTTTTAGAAAGCTAATTTGTTAGAATTCACCTAAGTGGTCAACAGTCGAACAATGCTTATTGTTTCTACAGTAAAGCTCGAAAAATAATTGTATAATTAGATAAAATTATATTTCTATCGAAAATGTTGTCAAAATTGTATTTCTATAGAAAATTTTGTCATAATTTTATTTTTTAGAAATTTTTGTTAGAATTTTATTTATATAGAAAATTTTGTCCAAAT
Organism: Haematobia irritans; assembly: GCF_050003625.1. Classification (NCBI taxonomy): domain Eukaryota; kingdom Metazoa; phylum Arthropoda; class Insecta; order Diptera; family Muscidae; genus Haematobia; species Haematobia irritans. Next base: position 221,309,088 of record NC_134399.1, on the reverse strand, counting down.
TTTATATTCATGGGGAATTTTGTCAAAATTTAAATTCTATAGACAATTTTGTCAAAATTTTATTTCTATAGAATATGTTGTCAAAATTTAATTTCTATAAAAAATTTTGTCAAAATTTTATTTCTATAGAAAATTTGCTCAATATTTTATTTCTATAGAAAATTTTGCCAAAATTATATTTCCATCGAAACTTTTGTCATAATTCTATTTTTTAGAAATTTTTGTTAGAATTTTATTTATATAGAAAATTTTGTCCAAATTTTATATCCATGGGGAATTTTGTCAAAATTAAAATTCTATAGACAATTTTGTCAAAATTTTATTTCAATAGAAAATTTTGTCAAAATTTGATTTCTATAGAAAATGTTGCAAATATTTATTTCTATAGAAAAGTTTTTCAATATTTTAGTTCCACAAAGAAATTTTTCAATATTTTAGTCGCCTGTGTTGGCAACAATTTCGACAAAGTCAGTATGCCTCGATGCAATGGTGAAGAGTACACAAATTGATTTAATTCAATGTGCATAAAATTTAAACATTTTGTTTTTTACAATTAGTAAAAATTGTTCGTTTCATATTTGTTTAAATCTCTCTATATGATAATGTGTACATAGCAACAATGTGTACATATTTTTCCATGGTAACTCTATTATCTCTCGGCTAGCGCAAGTAATGAACAAAAATATCCACATATTTTTTCAATTATTTGCCATTTAATTAATCCCATTGATAATCACAATATATCGTCACATAAAACAATGGTGGTGGTGGTGGTCGCATCTAGCAGTGATAAGCAAGCAATTGCATTTAGGTGTCTATCGTTGTTATCGGCAACGCACTAGGGACAAAGGACTTTTAATAGAACATTTCTCCCAATTCCTCCCATACTCCTCGGCATATTTGCCAACCCCATTTTTCTCGATATCAGATGTTGTAAATCATTAGAAGCACGGTTGTAGTTACGGTCACATTTAATTGAAATATAATAGAATTTATTAATTATCTACCAAAAGGGGAATAGTACAAAGAAGATTAAAATTAGTACTCACTAGCTGCGATTGGATTGCTTTAATATTTACGATAATGAATGAAGTGGAGAGAGATAGAGAAAGAGCCCAGCGATAATAAAGCCACAAAAGCAAATTTAATCGTGTGTGTATGTGTTTATTGGTAAATAAAAATTGTAAATAATTAATGATTTATGGTAAATATATGGAATTTTTGTTATCATTTTGGGGAGCCGCCAGGTTTGCAGGGTCATGGGTTCAATCGCAGTTTCGTTCGAACACAAAATATTTTCAACTTTGGTTTATCCCCTTTCAGTAATGCTGGCGGAATTTCTGAATGTTCGAAAGCTTCACCGAAATGTGAAACGACGTCCCGACACGACTAAAAACGGACGTTCTTGAGGTCATTGTGTGTGTAGTATCACAATAAACTGAATAATCTAAGTGAGCCTGAAATAGTGAACAGCCACCATATATACACCTAGACCTCGGTTTGCGTTGTTTCGAAGTTGAGTCGCTGTTGAATTATTACTAGTTTACAATTTGCGTTGTTAGATTTTCAAAGTTGCGTTATTATCTACATCCAATCTTTGCATAGTTTGCCATAGAAACTCATAATTCACTTTGCATTGTTTCAGTTTGTGTTGTGTTTTTGGAACGTATGTTGTTATCTTCGACCCAAAGCGAGGTCATTTTCTTTATTCGAATCTAGGTATTCTGAGGCCGTCCGGAGTTTCTATGCCCCTAAGGATTCCACACAAGAGCTTGTCTGGCAATCTTTTCACATCAGGGATGATAAATAGCATTTTTGAAATTGTACTGAATCAGCATCAAAAAAGTACTTTTTTAAACCCAAGGGGTACTTTTTGGATCCTAGTGAAGGCAGTCACCTATTAAATTCTTTCCATTGTACCAAAAACTTATTAACACTTAAATTCATGGACGTGGGAAGCACAGTAATATCGATACCTTGAAAACGATCATTAAATAGAATCTGTCTCATTCGGATTCAGGCGTATTTATCACTGTTACACAGTTAAACCTCTCATTAGTGTACATCCACGGTCGCTTAAATTGTGTTCGAAAGTTTTATTTTATTATACAATAATATACAGCAATCGTCTCACCACAGTTTTCCACTTTTCAGAAGTGTTTCCTTTTGCAAGTGTCCAAGTTTCAGAATTTGTACTGCATTTTATAGTCCCTGCAGAGACAATCATCCTCCAAAAGCATTAGGTGTTTCAAAAAAAAAATTGCTACAATGAAACTTTCAGAAGAGGAAACTAGCTTTGGCTTCAGTTAAACGGCCTCGGGAGCCACCGTGGTGCAATGGCTAGCATGCCCGCCTTGTATACACAAGGTCGTGGGTTCGACCGAACACCAAAAAGTTTTTCAGCGGTGGTTTATCCCACCTCAGTAATGCTGGTGATATTTCTGAGGGTTTCAAAGCTTCTCTAAGTGGTTTCACTGCAATGTGGAATGCCGTTCGGACTCGGCTATAAAAAGAAGGTCCCTTGTCATTGAGCTTAACATGGAATCGGGCAGCACTCAGTGATAAGAGAGAAGTTCACCACTGTGGTATCACAATGGACTGAATAGTCTAAGTGAGCCTGATATATTGGGCTGCCACCTAACCTAACCTAATCTAACCTAAACGCCCTCTTGACCACGGTTTCCACTCGAGCCAAAAATAAACTACTAAAGTTTTGAGAAATTTTTACCAAAAAACTACCAAACAAAAAAATCTTATTATCAAAATTTTATTTCTATAGAAAATTTTGTCAAAATTTTATTTTTATAGAAAATTTTGTCAAAATTCTATTTCTATAGAAAGTTTTGTCAAAATTGTATTTCTATAGAAAAATGCTCTCAAAATTTTATTTCTATAGAAAATTTTGTCATAATTTTTTTTCTATAGAAAATTTTGTCAAAATTTTAATTCAACAGAAAATTTTGTCAACATTTTATTTCTATAGAAAATTTTGTCAAAATTTTATTTCTATAGAAATTTTTGTCAAAATTTTATTTCTATAGAATATTTTGTCAACATTTTATTTCTACAGAAAATGGTGTCAAAATTTTATTTCTACAGAAAATTTTATTTCAATAGAAATTTTTGTCAAAATTTTATTTCTACAGAAAATTTTATCAAAATTTTATTTCTATAGAAAATTTTGTCAAAATTTTATTTCTATAGAAATTTTGTCAAAATTTTATTTCTATAGAAAATTTTGTCAAAATTGTATTTCTATAGAAAATTTTGTCAACATTTTATATCTATAGAAAAATGCTGTCAAAATGTTATTTCTACAGAAAATTTTGTAAAAATTCGATTTCTATAGAAAATTTTGTCAAAATTTTATTTCCATAGAAAATTTTGTCAAAATTTTATTTCTATAAAAAACTTTGTCTACATTTTTTTTCTATAGAAACTTTTGTCAATGTTTTATTTTTATAGAAACGTTTGTCAAAATTTTATTTCTACAGAAAATATTGTCAAAGATTTATTTCTATAGAAAAAATTTTTCTAAATTCTACTTCTTTAGAAAATGTTGTCAAAATTCGATTTCTATAGAAAGTTTTGTCAAAATTTTATTTCTATAGAAAATTTTGTCAACATTTTATTTCTATAGAAAATTTTGTCAAAATTTTATTTCTATAGAATATTTTGTAAAAATTTTATTTCCAAAGAAAATGTTGTCAAAATTTTATTACTATAGAAAATTTTATCAAAATTTTATTTCTGTAGAAAATTTTGTGAAAATTTTATTTCTATACAAAATTTTGTAAAAATTTTGTTTCTACAGAAACTTTTGCCAAAATTCTATTTCTATAGAGAATTTTGTTAAAAATTTATTTCTATAAAAAATTTTGTCAACATTTTATTTCTATAGAAAATTTAGTCAAAATTCTATTTCTATACAAAATTTGGCAAAATTTGATTTCTTTAAATAATTTTGTTAAAATTTTATTTCTGTAGAAAATTCTGTCAAAATTTTATTTCTATAGAATATTTTGTAAAAATTTTATTTCTAAAGAAAATGTTGTCAAAATTTTATTTCTATTGAAAATTTTATCAAAATTTTATTTCTAAAGAAAATTTTGTCAAAATTTTATTTCTATACAAAATTTTGTTTCTACAGAAACTTTTGCCAAAATTCTATTTCTATAGAGAATTTTGTTAAAAATTTATTTTTATAGAAAATTTTGTCAACATTTTATTTCTATAGAAAATTTTGTCCAAATTTTATTTCTATACAAAATTTTGTCAAAATTTTAGTTTTATAGAAAATTTTGTAAAAATGTTATTTCTACAGAAAATTTATTTATTTCTATAGAAAATTTTATCAAACCCACTCGAACACTCCGAAAAAAACGAATGAAGTAAGAGGAAACACGCTAAAATAAACCCAGCCAACTGCACTCACATCGATGATGTGACGGCGGCAAAGGAAAAGAGATGTGTCTGCACGAATTTATTTCGGCATAAGCCGGCTATCGTAAACATTTTTTCGGAAGGTTCAAGTGTGGTTCACTTTGGGTTTAGTGAATTGCCTGAATTTATTCTGATAATTGGTTAATAGTTTTACTGCAAGTAGAGGATGCTGATGAGGAACGTGGTAATTCCGAAACGTGCGTCCATCCAATTATCTTGCAGTCTATAGGGCTTTGCCCAAATAAATTTGGCAAACATTTTTTTCCTCTGTTGGTTAAGTTACACTTGTAGTTTAGTCAACGCAATGGTTTTAAAGCTGAGATCAAAACAACAAATATGATTGAAGAACAAACCAACAATAACAAAAATGACATTTTATTTCCTGACGTTATTTATTCTGTTAAACTATATCATCGTGAGACCCTCCATCTTTGGAAATTGTACTACCCAGGTATGAGAAACCTTCAAGCGATTATCTGGGCGTTGAGTGTAAGTAGTGAGTTCTTGTTGCTTCCAATTTTCGTGAACTTTGATTTCGCTGCGTTTTTCTTCACGCCCACAAGCTTGGCCTTACCCGATAGGACTTGGAATTTATTCTCAATATCCTCAATTCGGTGGGCAAAGATGTAGATGTTATCCGCATAATCAGTCTCGAATAGAATTCCTCTCATATTCCTCTCATATAATGCTTCGACATTTGTCTGTGGCAGAATATAGTCGAGGGGTAGGAGAAATAAGGTGGGTGATAGGACGGAACCCTAATTGACGCCTGTTTCCGTCTCGAATTCTTCACATTCTTCTCCTACAGTTCCCGTATTAAATTGACAATTTTCGGCGTTCCAGAGTTCAGAATGGAATACAGTGGCGAACGCGCTCAAAGATAACAAATACGAGGTACGCATTGCAGTTGTAACAGGTTGGCTGATAAATCCCCGGTCTGAGACATAGATGGCGTCGCTAGTATTAAATGCATATTATTTTTATATAGTACCAACCTTCAAATGATTCGTGCCAAAATTGGACGTCTGTAAGTCAATTAGTTTGTGAGATAGAGCGTCTTTTGTGAAGCAACTTTTGTTATTGTGAAAAAAATGGAAAAAAAGGAATTTCGTGTTTTGACAAAATACTCTTTTCTGAAGGGGAAAAATACGGTGGAAGCAAAAACTTGGCTTGATAATGAGTTCCCGGACTCTGCCCCAAGGAAATCAACAATAATTGATTGGTATGCAAAATTCAAGCGTGGTGAAATGAGCACGGAGGACGGTGAACGCAGTGGACGCCCGAAAGAGGTGGTTACCGACGAAAACATAAAAAAAAATCCACAAAATGATTTTGAATGACCGCAAAATGAAGTTGATCGAGATAGCAGAGGCCTCAAAGATATCAAAAAAGCGTGTTGGTCATATCATTCATCAATATTTGCACTGAAAAAAAGCATACTCGGTTCCAAAGATTTTGTCTTTACTTTAAAAAATTTGGTATTGATTCCGAACCAAAGAAGCGGAGAATACAAGTAAGGATACTTTTAAGACACAATTCTCTTTTAAATTTAGGTTTTGTGTACTTGCTTCTAGGAAGCAAATTTTAATTTTTTGATTTCTCAGCTTGTTTTCTTCATATTCTATCAAAGTCCTTTAAAAACTAGTTAACGGCAACTTTATTTTCCAAATTAGGACTCGACTTCCAGTCGAAATTATGCTATGTTTGAAGTAAAAAACTTCTTTAAAATAAAGTTTTGAAAAACATGTCCTATATTTGAACGATTTTTTGCTTTGTAGTCAAGATGCAATAAGACAACAAATTTAAAGACAATTTCATTAAATTTAAAGAATTTTTCTGAATTATTAAAGTCAAGTTGACCTTAGCCTATAAATTTTTTCTTTCATGTTAAGATACCCATTTTTAAGTCAAATCACTTAATTATAAGGACAATACGACTTCATTGAAAAGTTTATCGACTTTTGGACAAGGAAAATAACTTTATTTTAGAGAAATGCGTCTTCTTTGCTAAGCAAAATTTGTATTCGTATTTTAAAGACATGAAATCTTTGACCTCACGACAATATTTTTTTCACTGTGGATATGTGGAAGCTCTGTGCAAAATGGGGTACCGCGCGAGCTTACATTTGACCAAAAACAACAACGTGTTGATGATTCTGAACGGTATTTGCAGCTGTTAACTCGTAATACACCCCGAGTTTTTCTGTCGATATGTGACAATAGATGAAACAAGGCTCCATCACTACACTTCTGAGTCCAATTGACAGTCGCCTGAGTGGACAGCGACCGGTGAACCGTCTCCGAAGCGAGGAAAGACTCAAAAGTCCGCTGGCAAAGTAATGGCCTCTGTTTTTTTGGGATGCGCGTGGAATAATTTTTATCGATTATCTTGAGAAGGGAAAAACCATCAACAGTGACTATTATATGGCATTATTGGAGCGTTTGAAGGTCGAAATCGCGGCAAAACGGACCCATATGAAGAAGAAAAAAGTGTTGTTCCACCAAGACCACGGACCGTGCCACAAGTCATTGAGAACGATGGCAAAAATTCATGAATTGGGCTTCGAATTGCTTCCCCACCCACCGTATTCTCCAGATCTGGCCCCCAGGAACTTTTTCTTGTTCTCAGACCTCAAAAGGATGCTCGCAGGGAAAAAATTTAGCTGCAATGAAGAGGTGATCGCCGAAACTGAGGCCTATTTTGAGGCAAAACCGAAGGAGTACTATCAAAATGATATCAAAAAACTTGGAAGGTCGTTATAATCATTGTATCGCTCTTGAAGGGAACTATGTTGAATAATAAAAACGAATTTTGACAAAAAAACATGTGTTTTTCTTTGTTAGACCGGGGACTTATCAGCCAACCTCTTATTCAGTGGACTGCTCTATAATAATTCTAACCGTATTTATATGGTCTGCGCAAATCTGCTTCTACTAAACCTAACTGAATTTTGTAAGTATTTGCCCATTTGATTTCTTTGGAGGAAGAAGCAATTTGCATCCTATTTGTTAGAAATTTGAAATCAACGAGTATTTTGGATGTCAATTGTTGCCCATTTTCATGGAGCATCTTTTGGGGCACATTGTCATTGGGCTTAACCTTTTTAAAATATTTTTCATTAATTCCTTTCTATTATATTCACTATGAATCGTCGCCCTACATGTGGGGCACTGATTGGTTTGGGGTCTTATTTTCCCAGGGCCCATTTTCACACCGCCTATGGCATTCGTATTTTAAATCTCGACAACATTTTTTTTTTTTTTTTTTTTCATTGCAGTATTTGCAAAACGTTTAATTTCTATTTGCACTTGGTAACTTGGTGGGATACGTAACTTTCCCTTTTTGCATAATAATTTTTCATTTTAATTTTAACCCTATCTGGTCTTGCCATAAACAACAGCAATCATGTTATTAAGTAAAAACACAAAATGCAAATTATTGCTTTATGCAATTTGCAAATGTTAATTTTTTTGTTAAACTTAGCAATTTACGGCATACGAGGGAAAAATCACTGAAATTTCGCAATTGCATGAATACATTAGCAATTCTAATATCCTTTTCTGGTTTGCATAGCATTAAAATGAGGATTGGCCAAATAGTTTGTGCGTTATTATTACTATGGTTGGATACGCAAAACGCAATTCTTGCCATATGCACTGTGTTCAATAAATATAAAAAGGATGTAATGGCTTTACTTTTATGCCAGCTACAAAAACAGATACACTCAGTCGCTACTGGAGATCCTAAGTAGGTTAGAAAGAAATGAAACTCATGATAAATTGGATGAATCCAAATTTGAAAATAGTGCTATAAAGGCCAAAATTTTTTGGGTATTAGCAATTTATAATATTTTAACTACACAGGAAGTCCTATTAATTCAATTATTTATAACTCGCTTTTTTCTTATTTTTAATGGGTAAATTTAATTTTTTTGTTGTTGCAAAAAGTTTAAAAACAGAGTAAGCATTAGTAAAATTGTACAAATTATTGAAAATTTGTCGAAAAAAAATCTAAATCCATTCAAGAAACATTGCGAATTTTTCGAAATATTTCAATTCAAACGTTTCACCCAATTATTATAATGCATTAAAAATCATAAAAAAAATATAAAAAATTTTTATCTGACAAAATAGGACAACATTGTTTAATTCACATCCAAAACACTGAATTCTGATCACACCTAAAGAAGTGATGCAAATTCAGTGCACCGGCTGTTGAAATGGAGGACTTCGGAACTATGACAAGCCCATGTTAAATTCATCGCTTCTGCGTCAATTTTGCACCACTTCCGGATCCAAAAAGAACATTTTCATTACTTTTTTGGCGACGCTTTTTTTGCTGGGAAGGGATGCATCCTTAGTGAATTTCCTCACAATTTTGGCTGGGCATGAATTTTAAACGTAACAACAAAATTTCCTATTCTGGTTCACATTTAAGTTCCCCGTCTTGGCCCAGTCGTACACTACACCTAAGACTTAATGTTCCCTCCTGCAGAGCCGATTAGGATGTATGGGTAAAACTCCCTAAAAAGAGGCTCGGTGGGCAATACACACTGTGACGCACACAAGTGTTGGCACACTAAATAATTTTGTTTAAAAACCATATTTTAAAAGTGATATGAAGCTATTTTAAATTTAAAAAATATTTTAATTTGGATTGTAACTGCATTAAAAATTAAGATCATTTTTTATTTTAGAACAATTTTTGTTGTTTCAATATTAAAATTATAAAAAATTAAAAACAGCATTTTTTTTGAAGAACAAAAGTGTTGGAACAGGTAGTTCTAACTTACCCGGCAAAAAAATTTGGAAGTTCTTCTAAAGGCACAACTTTAAAAGCACTTCCAGAAGATTCACTCCCAATGATGATCTTTATTTTAACTACCCTAGAAGTTCTTTTAATTAAATTTTTTATATCTTGGTTTTTTCATACTTTCAAGAGTAATTTTAATTTTTTTTGCTTCAAATAGGTTAAAACCAGAATAACTAAAACCAAAGAATAAAAGAATTTATAAAATGCTACAAATCATTTAATCATTTTGTCGAAAAAAATGCTAAATCCAATCTGAAAAAATTGTGAATTTTTGAAAATATTTGAGGTCAAACGTTTCCGACAAGGGTTAGAATCCATTAAAAATTATAAAAAAAAAATTATAAAAATTATTTATTTGACAAATTATCACATAATTTTTTAATTTACATCCAAAACATTGAATTCGGATCACACCTAAAGAAGTGGTGCATATTTAGTGCAACGGCTGTTGAAATGGAGGACTTCCGTCCTATGACAAGCCCATGTTAAATTCATCGCTTCTGCGGCAATTTTGCATCACTTCCGGATCCAAAAAGAACATTTTCATTACTTTTTTGGCGACGCTTTTTTGCTGGGTAGTTTTTTGGAACATTTAGTACTTTTTGGTCATTCCTTTTTGTTTGATAACAGCATCAAGCAGTCTAGACAATGAATGGACTAATATTTTGTTTTATTTGTAATTATATTCCCCCATTCTTGCATCAACACTGTACCAAATTTCATCAAAATCGGTTAATAATAGTGGCCTAAATACTGCGAACAACAAATACATGGTCAGGCGGACGGACACCAAGAGCTATGTTAAACCAACTCAGGAGGTGGTTCTGAGTCGATCGGTATATATTTTATGGAACTTAAAATCGATATTTGTGGTAGGCACATTTTTTCGCAGATACCCTGACCACTATGTGGTTTAGGGTGCCGTGCCAATACTTACGTGTGGCACTGCATACTTGTCACCTATAATTCTAGCGGCATTACGCCTCCGCGTTATCCGAACAAAGTTATCACATTCTCATTTCTTTTCAAAATACTAGACATTTTTAATTTAAAAGAAATTTATTGTGGCCTATATTCTTTACATTGAGAAGTTTTATTTTTTCTGTTTTAAAAATTTCTCATTTAAGTTGAGTGAAATTAATTTGTAATTCTTCGCTGTAAATTTGTGAAAATTAAAAACTTCCTTAAAAAGAAAAATAAAACGAAATCTTGTGCTTCTCTTCCACCATACCAAGTATATCGTTTACCATTTTCATTCTATATTTATAGGTAGTCTATGAACAGAGAAACAAGCTTCGGGGGCCATTAAAAAAGCAAATTCATGTAAAACGAAAACATCCAAAACATACAAAAACTCTCTACTGTTTTCCTTTATAATTTAAGAATTTTACAAGCAATTTTGTCTTTGTTTTTATGTGTCTAGAAGTAGCAACAGTGTGGGGTTAAAAGTGTACGAAAACAAGTACAGATGGCACTAAGTTGGGTCTGGTAGAACCTTTAATATCCACTACCAAGGATCAAATATATAATTTTCCTTTTTAAAACTCTTGTCGTGTCGGGTTACTTGTTAATATACAGAATTTCAGTTAGATTTCTTAAAACGAAATCCCTCAAGAAGATCGCTTCAAACGATATAATTAAATTTAAAATTTCCAAATATGGAGATTACATCAGAATCAGGATATATAAGAACCCTAAAAGTTTGACTTTAGGAAGAATCTTAAACTTTTCAATAAGCGTGCAAGAAAATCGGTTGAAATAACGTTTCTCATACGATTTGAAATCAACACACAGAAGATTTTTATATCCAATACTCGACTAAAAATAGAAATAAAATGAGGAAATGTCACTTATACGAGGGTTGCTTTTTATATATTTCGGAATTAGAGAACTATGAAAAATATTAATTATCGAAAATTGGTCTATTGTTTTTCAAAAATTCCCCATTGATCTCAATATATACTTTTGCATGCGTTTGCACTAATTGCAGAATCACTTTTTCAACCCGGATTGAGGTATCTCCAAAGCATTTATTCTGAATTCAGGTGTCAAAAAACGTAGACTTTTTATTTTATTTGGTACGTAGGGGAATAAAACGAAGTCACTTGGTGCCAAATCGGGACTATAATTCTGCAACTTTTGAACGGATGAAACGCTGAGGTGTTTTTCTCTAAGTTTGTGTGTCGCTAGTGAGTCCTTGGGCTCACCTGTAGGAGTAGAAAGTTGGTCCTCGGTGGTAAATAATTTTGTTTTTTTTTTTTTTTTTTTAACAACTCCGCAATTATGAATCGATTTTGATTTGTCTTTGCTGAATAGAACTTGAAAAAATCTACATTGAAGTTCCCGTACGTGTCGAAAATTTTTTAGATTTTTTAAGATAATGGCGCCACGTAAGTGTATAATGTAATTCCTTTTGTTTTTCCTGTTCTCCTGATACTTGTTAATATACAATTGTTAAAATCTTTAATTATTTATTAATGTTGTAAACTAAAACCAATAGTTGTTATTAGCATAAACCACTAAAATTATTTGCAATTTGAAAAACAATTTTTGAGAAAGAATTTTACATGTCATGAGTAAAAATTATCAAACCACTTTTATTGTAGATCGACTCCTGATGAAGCAATTCAATGTAATTGCGAAATATTGAAAAATAAAGAAACCAATACATACAAAAAACGATCTCAAGCTTGATTAGTTATTTTCTATTGGATAAAAGAAATATCGAATAAAATCAAAGTTTCTAATAATGGCGCCACAATTTTTTTTTACAGAATTTTTTTGGGTCAATACTTTGAAACTAGAAGTTCAGTTTCTGAGCGGATCTTTAATTTTGTAGACTCCACAATTTAAAATATACCCTTTGACTAATTTTGTCTACAATATTCTTTCTGCCGTAATGTTTTTGTGAATTTCCCCTTTTTGTTTGGTTTTTTCTAGAACACCAAATAAGGATAAGTTTCAAGCTTTTATCGGTAATTTTGGTCAAGTATATTAGTTCTTATAATCCCAAATTCGGCAATTTTTAAAAGAAAAAAATTTTGTTTGCAAAGCACCCATTGCTAAGCACGGTTGCAACTCGTGCCAAAAATAATCTATAAAAATTTTGAAGAACATTTTAACAAAAATGTACAAAATTTAAAAAAAAAAATCTTATATTGAAATGTTTGATAAAATGTTTTTGGATGTATAAATATCCCAGGAATTGTGTGTCGAATTTTAAATGTTTTAACGATTCTATATTGCACCAACAAAGGAAAGATGCCAGTTCTACAATAAGGGAGAACTTACAATAGACTTAGGTAGTATGGCCAAAAATTCTATTTTTATAGATTTTGTCAACATTTTTTTTTATAGAAAATTTTCTCAAAATTTTATTTCTATCGAAAATTTTCTCAAAATTTTATTTCTATAGAAACTTTTCTCAAAATTTTATTTCTATACAAAATTTTCCTAAAAAATTATTTCTAAAGAAAATTTTATCAAAATTTTATTTCTATAGAAAATTTTATCAAAATTTTATTTCTATAGAAAATTGTCTCAAAATTTTAGTTTTATAGAAAACTTTCTCAAAATTTTGTTTTAATAGAAAATTTTCTCAAAATTTTGTTTCTATAAAAAATTTTGTCAAAATGTTATTTCTATAGAAAATTTTATCAAAATTTTATATCTATAGAAACCTTTCTCAAAATTTTATTATATAGAAAATTTTATCAAAATTCAATTTAAAAAAAATTTTTTGTCAACATTTTATTCCTATAGAAAATTTTCTCAAAATTTCATTTCTATAGAAAATTTACTCAACATTTTATTTCTATAGAATATTTTTTCAAACTTTGATTTTTATAGAAAATTTTAGTTCTATAAAAAATTTTATTTCTATAAATTTTTTTCTCAAAATATTATTTCTATAGAAAATTTTATCAAAATTGTATTTCTATAAAAATTGTTCTCAAAATGTTATTTCTATAGAAAATGTTATTCAAAAAAAAAAGTTATCAAAATTCTATTTCTATAGAACATTTTCTCAATATTTTATTTCTATAGAAAATTTTCTAAAAATTTTTTCTATAGAAAACTTTCTCAAAATTTAATTTCTATAAAGAATTTTCTCAAGATTTTATTTCCATAGAATATTTTCTCAAACTTTTATTTTATAGAAAATTTTCACAAAATTTTATTTCTATAAACAATTTTAATCAACATTTTATTTCTATAGAAAATTTTATCAAAATTTTTTTTCTATAGAAAGTTTTATCAAAAATGTATATCTAGAACAAATTTTCTCAAAGTTTTATTTCTATAGAAACCTTTCTCAAAATTTTATTTCTATAGAAAATTTTCTCAAAATTTTATTTATATAGAACATTTTATCAGAATTTTATTTCTATAGAAAACTTTCTCAAAATTTTATTTCTATAAAAAAATTTGTCAAACTTTAATTTCTATAAAAATTTCCTCCAAATTTTTTTTTTGCAAAAAATTTTCTCAAAATTTTATTACTATTCAAAATTATTTCAAAATTTAATTTCTATATTTGTCATCACCAACAAAGGAAAGATGCGAGTTCTATAATAAGGGAGAACTTACAATAGACTTAGGTAGTATGGCCAAAAATTCTATTTTTATATAAGATTTTGTAAACATTTTTTTCTATAGAAAATTTTCGCAACATTTTATTTCTATAGAAAATTTTTTCAAAATTTTATTTCTATAGAAAATTTTATCAAAATTTTATATCTATAGAAAATTTTCTCAAAATTTTATTTCTATAGAAAATTTTCTCAAAATTTTATTTCTATAGAAAATTTTCTCAAAATTTTATTTCTATACCAAATTTTGTCAAAATTTTATTTCTATAGAAAATTGTCTCAAAATTTTATTTCTATAGAAGATTTTCTCAAAATTTTATTTCTATACCAAATTTTGTCAAAATTTTATTTCTATACAAAATTTTCTCAAAATTTTATTTCTATAGAATTTTTTTTCAAAATTTTATTTCTATAGAAACCTTTCTCAAAATTTTATTCTATAGACATTTTTACCAAAATTCTATTTCTATAGAAAATTTTGTCAACATTTTATTTCTATAGAAAATGTTCTCAAGATTTTATATCTATAGAAAATTTTCTCAAAATTTTATTTCTATTCAAAATGGCCTCAAAATTTTATTTAAAAAAAATTATCAAAATTCTATTTCTATAGAGCATTTTCTCAATATTTTATTTCTATAGAAAACTTTCTAAAGCATTCTATAAAAAACTTTCTCAAAATTTTATTTCTATAAAGAATTTTCTTAAGATTTTATTTTTATAGAATATTTTCTCAAACTTTTATTTTTATAGAAAATTTTCACAAAATTTTATCAAAATTTTATTTCTATAGAAAATTTTCCTAAAAATTTTATGAAATTTTTTTCTATAGAAAATTTTATTAAAATTTTATATCTATAAAAAATTTTCTCAAAATTTTATTTCTATTGAAACCTTTTTCGAAATTTTATTTCTATAGAAAATTTTCTCAAATTTTTATTTATATAGACAATTTTATCAGAATTTTATTTCTATTGAAACTTTCTTTAAACTTTATTCTATAGAAAAATTTGCCAAAATTCTATTTCTATAGAACATTTTGTCAACATTTTATTTCTATAGAATATTTTCTCAAGATTTTATTTCTATAGAAAACTTTCTCAAAATTTTATTTCTATAGAAAATGTCATCAAAACATTTTTTTTTCTATAAAAATTTTTCTCAAAATGTTATTTCTATAAAATGTTGGTAAATAATTTTTATTATTTACCAACATTTTATTTCTATAGAAATTGTTATCAAAATTGTATTTCTATAGAATATTGATATACCTCTTACGGCTATTTTCATGTAGCTCCGTTAGGCTTGAACTGTCAGTTAACAGAAAAGAAATTGCAAATATCTTCTCTCCGTTTAACTTTAACTGAAAAATTTTCGTCAGTGAAGTTCCTAACTGGCCTATGGAATATAAAGGCAAGATGGCAGCTTCGTCTGTAATACGGTTTAAAAGTTGGTTAGTTAATGGAACACTAATGGGGCTTTATGAAAATGGGGGTTAGTTGAAGAAGTATATTTTGAAAAATCTACCAAAACATGAAGAACTCTACCATTCTACATGGGTTTGTCATTGATGGGGTAAATTTACACTTTAGGACACGTCTTGGACTCGTTCCTAAGGACACGTCCTGGGATATTTTAGCAGTAGCACCCCATAGACGGGTCCTCATGAACCAGTCTCGGACAAACTATTAGGAATCTGTTTCATATTGGTTATCCGAATCGCACCAGAAACGAAAAAACACTTGAAATATGTTGAACAATAGGTTATTCTGGTAATTCTACTTCACATCACCAATAAGATTTTTATATCAAGCGAGTATGGAAATAAAAAAAGTATGACTATTTTAAAACTGCGACAAACTAGATCACCGGTTCCAGTCCTGTGATTGGTTCATCAGTGGCAATTTGCGCCAATTTTCCGTAGGGATATATCCCCACTTTGGGGTGTTTGCGGATTTTTGATACAAATTTTGCGAAAGGCATATTTCTTAAAACAATTTTTCTTGCAAATCTCAAAAGAAATTGTAATGATATTATAATTAGTTCATTTTTATTTTTCATTTCCAAAAACTATAAATTTCTTTTTGTTTTCTTCCGATTCCTCTCAAATACGTTTTTAACGATATATTAAATTTGGACCGTTGTTTAGTAAAATGCGCCAAAAAGTTGACACAATGCCTCACTAAATCTGGTGAATTTCTGTAAATGTACACTTATATGGGGCTATACCTTAATCTGAACCGATGTCAGCCAAATTTGGTACACTTGAAGATACTATTAAATGTAATCTTAGTGCAAAATGTTAAGTAATTGAAAATTCAACCCTTGCTTCTGGGGCCATATAAGTGGATATCGCGAGAAATATATAGATGGAAGCTGTATCTAAATCTGAGCCAACGTACACCTTGTGCAAAATCTGGCCTCTGGAGTCATATAAGTACAGTAACACAGTTTGATACTGTTAGTGGGCTTGCGGCATATTGAACCTACTTGCATGACATGTGTATCAATGGATCTATTGAGAAACGAGTTCTGCATTGAAAGGGTGATACGGTCAAAATTTGGTCAATATAAACTTGACGTATTTCTTTCAATTTTGCATTTAAAAAACCTGAACACCCCTCATCTTGAAGGTGTGTGTGTGTAGAATGTTGCTCCTATTTTGATTTTGGAATTCACTCTTCAGTTGTCAAAATGCCGTCCAAGCAAGAAGAGCAGCGTATCAAAATTTTGCTCGCGCATCGTGAAAATCCGAGCTACTCGCACGCAAAGCTGGCAAAATCGCTAAAATTTGCCAAATCAACCGTTACAAATGTAATTAAAGTGTTTGGGGAACGTTTGTCGACAGCCAGGAAGTCTGAATCGGGGGGAAATCGAAAACCGGAAGCCCCTGAGACGACAAAGAAAGCTGCCGGTAGTTTCAAGCGAAACCCTAACCTCTCTCTCCGAGATGCCGCAAATAAGCTGGGTGTATCGTCTACAACCGTGCATCGAGCCAAAAAACGAGCCGGACTATCGACTTACAAGAAGGTAGTGACTCCAAATCGCGATGATAAACAAAATACGACGTCCAAAGCGCGATCCCGGAGGCTGTACACGAAGATGCTGACGAAGTTTGACTGCGTGGTAATGGACGACGAAACCTACGTCAAAGCCGACTACAAGCAGTTCCGGGACATGAGTTTTATACGGCAAAAGGAAGGGGAAAGGTTGCAGATATTTTCAAGCACATAAAACTGTCAAAGTTCGCAAAGAAATATCAGGTTTGGCAAGCCATCTGTACCTGTGGCTTGAAAAGCAGCATTTTCATAGCTTCCGGGACTGTCAACCAAGAAATTTACGTGAAAGAGTGTTTGAATAAACGTCTGCTGCCTTTCCTGGAGAAACACGGTTGTTCCGTACTGTTTTGGCCGGATTTGGCATCTTGCCATTACGGTAAAAAGGCCATGGAGGGGTACGCCGCCAACAACGTGCAGGTGGTTCCCAAGGACAAGAACCCTCCCAACACGCCAAAGCTCCGCCCAATTGAGAAATACTGGGCTATTGTCAAGCGGAACCTAAAGAAGACCAAAAAAACTGCTAAGGACGAGCAGCAGTTCAAGGCAAACTGGCTTTCTGCGGCGAAGAAGGTGGACAAGGTGGCTGTACAAAATCTGATTTGGAAAAGCGAAAGCCTAACTGAATATTTTTCCTGAATTTTATACTAATTGAACTTGAAAAATAAATTTAATTTGATTTTTTAAATAAACTATTTCACCGATTTACACGCGTTTTCCCCTTGACCAAATTTTGACCGTATCACCCTTTATTTACTTCACGTTCGGGATCGATCGACCGCCTAGTTAGTGTGATTTAACGAATTCCATGTATTTTCTTGATTTTTTTTTTTTAAATCGAATAAAATTTCCTATATCTAGAAACTCTAGAAGTCAAATGTGAAGATCGTTCGACACATCTATTTGTGGACCTAAAATGCCTCTAACGGGAGTGATTTATATAGGGGCTACAAACCCTGGAGCGATATAGTCCATAAACGTACTTGATCTGCTTGCAGAAAAAAAAACAAACTGTGCAAAATTTTGGAATCATAGCTCTATTATTAAATGTTGTACCGTGATTAGGACACACAAACTGACACACAAACGGAATGACAAACTTATTACACCCCCATCGCCATCCCACGGTAGTGGATATAAAATGACACCACAAAACTACAGCCAAAAACTAATCGCATAAATTGCTATTTTCATTTTATGGCCCAGAGAGTAGAATACAAGTTCGAAAAAAAAATCCCCAACACACCAAGAAAATCCACCCAGCTCATACCAGGGTGGTGTAAAAATTCTTAGGTTGCTTTTTACTCACAGCCATCCTTGTAGAGTAAAACCTGCAATGCAATTTAAAATAAAGCCAAAACTTTTATAAAGATTTTCTGGTTGGCTTCAACCAACCGAGAACCAAGAACACCTGAAAATACAAAAATTACAAGTGAAAGTAAATAAACGAGGATAAGGTGACAGTGTGCATTCTTCCATGGCATTACATTGTCAAATAATATCATGGTATTTATTTTCAATGAATTTTCCTACCGATATATTTTTTTTTTACAGGCTGCCAAGAGTGAACATCTTTGTGTACAAAATCATTCGCACATGCACGGTTTTTCTTTCTGTCTTCCGTTCTCATGTGTCCTTTTAATTTATTTTAAGAAATCACAACAACCGTGTCCTTGTTACTTAATACCATTGCAAAGCTCTTTGTATTGGCTTACACTTTGTTTGTTTAAGAAGAACATGGAAAAAACAGCTTGGGATATTTTAATTATATACTTGCGGGCTGCCATATATGGGGATTGATGGACACAGTTTTAAGATGGAAATTGTGGCTATTTACTTCGTTAAAAGTAAATTATTTTTTAAAATGTTATTAAAAACACATTCATCAATACCTGACGCAAACTGTGGTTTTTTACACCAAAAGAAAATTTTCACTACTTTTTTGGCAACCTTTTTTTGCTGGGTAGCATTAGCCTATATGTATTTGATTTTTATACCCTCCACCATAGGATGGGGGTATATTAACTTTGTCATTCCGTTTGTAACACATCGAAATATTGCTCTAAGACCCAATAAAGTATATATATTCTGGGTCGTGGTGAAATTCTGAGTCGATCTGAGCATGTCCGTCCGTCCGTCCGTCCGTCCGTCCGTCCATCCGTCCGTCCGTCCGTCCGTCTGTTGAAATCACGCTAACTTCCGAACGAAACAAGCTATCGACTTGAAACTTGGCACAAGTAGTTGTTATTGATGTAGGTCGGATGGTATTGCAAATGGGCCATATCGGTCCACTTTTACATATAGCCCCCATATAAACGGACCCCCAAATTTGGCTTGCGATTGCTCTAAGAGAACCTAAATTCCATCCGATCCGGCTGAAATTTCGTACATGGTGTTAGTATATGGTCTCTAACAACCACGCAATTGGTCCATATCGGTCCATAATTACACATAGCTCCCATATAAACCGATCCACCGATTTGGCTTGCGGAGCCTCTAAGAGAACCAAATTTCATCCGATCCGGCTGAAATTTGGTACATGGTGTTAGCATATGGTCTCTAACAACCATGCAAAAATTGGTCCACATCGGTCCATAATTATATATAGCCCCCATATAAACTGATCCCCCGATTTGGCTTGCGAGGCCCCTAAGAGAAGCAAATTTCATCCGATCCGGCTGAAATTTGGTACATGGTGTTAGTATATGGTCTCTAACAACCATGCAAAAATTGGTCCACATCGGTCCATAATTATATATAGCCCCCATATAAACGGACCCCCAAATTTGGCTTGCGATTGCTCTAAGAGGAGCAACTTTCATCCGATCCGGCAGAAATTTGGTACATGGTGTGAGTATATGGTCTCTAACAACCATGCAAAAATTGGTCCACATCGGTCCAGTATGCAAAATCCGTATTCGTACACCCTCGAGGAAATAGGAAAATCGCTATAAACTTAAGGTGTGTAATAGCAAAACCAAAAAGTTTTTCAAATTAATATTGTTTATGCAAAATACAAACGACACAAAAAAATATATCACCGTGTTACATCAATTCTAATGTAGATGGCGCTTTTTTCATTTTATTTGAAACAAAAGTGACAAATTAGACAGTGAGAAATTATTTTAAAAAATGTGGATTTAAGAGCCGGTATGCTGTCAGAAAACCTTTTATCAGCAGGCTTCATAAGCAAAAGAGAATTACATTGTCTAAAAATTACAAAAATGAAGATTTTAACTTCTGGAAAAGAGTTATTTTTACTGATGAGTCAAAATTCAACTTCCAAGTATACGATGGACGCATAAAAATTTGTCGAGAGAAAAATACATGCTTATCACGCCATAGCCTAATTCATACATTCAAGCATGGTGGGGGATCAGTGATGGTATGGGGGTGCTTTTCCGCAGCAGGCGTTGGAAACCTTAATTTTGTGGATGGAATAATGACAGCAAAGGATTATATAAACATTTTGAAGCAAAACTTGAAACAGAGTGCCGTAAAATTAGGTTTGTCCCAGAACTTTATCTTCCAACAGGACAACGATCCGAAACACAACGCTCTAGATTCCAGACTTTGGATCCTGTACAGCTGTCCAAAATATCTTAAGACACCACCCCAAAGCCCAGACCTCAATCCTATTGTGAACCAATGGTCAATTTTTAAGAAAAATTAAAAAAATACGATATTTGAAACGTAAAGGACCTCAAAACAGCATTAAAAACTGAATGGGATCAAATATCCCCAGACTTAACATCCAAACTTGTCGAATCCACTCCAAGATGTCTAAATGCAGTTCTAAAACAAAAAGGATATCCAACAAAATATTAACTTTAGTTATAATATATTGTAAAATATTTTTTTTTTCATATATGTTATTGTGTACGAATACGGATTTTGTTTCAAATAAAATGAAAAACGCGCCATTTACATTAGAATTGATGCAATACGGTGCCATATTTTTTTGTATGGTTTGTATTTTGCATAAACAATATTAATATGAAAAAGTTTTTGGTTTTGGTATTACACACCTTAAGATTATAGCGATTTTCCTATTTCCTCTCGGGTGTACGAATACGGATTTTGCATACTGTATAGCCCCCATATAAACCGATCCCCCGATTTGGCTTGTGGAGACTCTAAGAGAAGCAAATTTCATTCGATCTGGCTGAAATTTGGTACATGGTGTTAGTATATGGTCTCTAACAACCATGCAAAAATTGGTCAACATCGGTCCATAATTATATATAGCCCCCATATAAACCGATCACCAGATTTGACCTCCGGAGCCTCTAGGAAGACTCAAATTCATCCGATTCGGTTGAAATTTGGTACGTGATGTTAGTATATGGTATCTAACAACCATGCAGGAATTGGTTCATATCAGTCCATAATTATATATAGCCCCCATATAAACCGATCCCCAGATTTGACCTCCGGTGCCTTTTGGAGAAGCAAAATTCATCCGATCTGCTTGAAATTTGGTACGTGGTGATCGTATAGAATATTTAACAACCATGCCAAAAGTGGTCCATATCAGTCCATAATCATATATAGCCCCATATAAACCGATCCCGAGATTTGGTTTTGGATCCTCTTGGAGGAGAAAATTTCATCCGAGTGATTTGAAATTTGGTACATTGTGCTAGTATATGGCCGTTAACAACCATGTCTAACTAGGTCCATATCGGTCTATAGTTATATATAGCCCTCAGATAAATCGATCCCCAATCACACAAAAATTGGTCCATATCAAGTGCATAATTCTATATAGCCCCCATATAAGCGACCCCCGTATTTCAATTCTGGCTTTCTACGTACCGTACAAAAAGTCCATATCGATTCGTAATTATTTGTAACTTTTTTGTGTAACATATACCACGTATGGACTAACTCACAATTTAGAAAACGATGTTAAGAAGTTTTAAGATACCACAACCCAAGTAATTCGATTGTGAATGACAGTCTTTCGTAGAAGTTTCTACGCAATCCATGGTGGAGGGTACATAAGATTCGGCCTGGCCGAACTTACGGCCGTATATACTTGTTTTTTTGTTGTTTTGATCTCAGCTTAAAACCATTGCGATGACTAAACTACAAGAGTAGCTGAACCAACAGAGAAAAATAATGTTTGTCAAATTTATTTGGGCAAAGCCCTGTAGACTGCAAGATGGTTGGATGGAAGCACGTTTCGGAATTACCACATTCCTCATCAGCATCATTTACTTGCAGTAAAACTATCAACCAATTATCAGAATAAATTCGAGTAGTTCACTAAACCCAAAGTGAACCACACTTGAACCTTCCGAAAAAAAGGTTTATGATAGTCGGCCTTTACTCAAATAAATTTGTGTACTCTCACTCTCTCTCTCTTTCCTTTGCCAATGTCAAAATTCAGTACCTCAGTTAATTTGATGATTATTATTTTAAATCAAAAATGTTTGTTTTTATCTAAGAAAAATTTGCCTTACTTCAAACACATATGACTTTATCAGAGGACCGCAAATTTAAAAGACTTGTATCGAAAATTTAAAGAAAACATTTTTTAAAGTAAAATATGAATATTCGTTTAATTTCTATTTCTTTATTTTAAAGAAATTTATTTTCATTTTTTCTCTCTTTCTCTCACTATAATTCCTTTTTCAATTAATTTTATTTATTTACTAAGATATAATTATTAATTCTAATGTTTTGTATTTGTTACATTTGACCAATCCATTATCTAGTTCGTGTCAAATATGCATACATTTGTATTCCATTCAATTCACTTGGAAATTGGAAACCAGCGATTATTTATAACCCTGTGTTACGATAGAGTGTGAAAATTTCGATTATCGCATGCACACTAGGTAGGGTCACGGCCTAAGGCAAAAAAAAAAGTTGATGCAGTCACCCCCCAGTTTTGTAGCATATTTGAAGACAATTTCAGAACACGAAAACTTTTTTTTTTCCGTGCACCCTACGACCCCCCGAAATACAATTTACTGTGCTGTGTCGTCATTTGAAGTCCGATCGAAAAGAAACGCATATCGTTGTTCATGGTTGATCAGGGGCTATATTTCGTGCATTGGTCATTTTTGACTCCGACGTCAAATTTGATTTTTAATTTTTTTATTTCGCTTCGTATACCCCTATGATGCCCATTTCTTATAACCATTATAAAGATCTTATCAAAATATGAAACTTTTCCTTTGGAAGTATTTAATTATATTCATAAACAAAAAAGTTACAGAGATTTTAAAAAGTCAATAGGTCACCCTACACCATCAAATAGCTTTTGCTGTGTTGTCATGATATCCGATCGAAACCACATGCACATCGTTATTCACATCTACGAAATTAATTTGAAAGGTATTTAATACACACAAACTGTTTATCTGTAAATTTCTAACCGTATCATTGTATACATACTCGTTGTGTGCACTACGGCATTTTCTGCGTTATGCAAAGTGCATGTGTTTTTGCTAGAACAATTTGAGAACAGTAGGCTCTCAAATTGTTCTAGCAAAAAATCTAACAAACACTTTCGCTACATGATTTCTTAAGTCTGTCCATATTTTTGTGAGAGAAGGCTGTTGATAGTATTTGAAAAAAGTGAAAACAAAATGAAATTCGAAGCTCGGGTTATCGACAAAACTAAATTACCAACAAATCATCAAGTTATTGAATTCCTTTTATATTTAAAGAAAGCAGGCACCGCAAGTGTTAAAAATGAATCTACTAGTCATGTTACAGACGATAAACGATTGGGTTATATAATATCCAAAATTAAAAGTCGCCAACAACATAGTAAACTTGATTCTAGACCGGATTTGTTATAAATTAATTCTAAAAAGTTGTTAGCCGCATAATAAAATTGTACAATTAATAAACATGAAATGTACTCAAATCAAATACAAATCTAATCTAATATTTTCTTGTTTAAAGTATTTACTCATGTGACAACATTGCTCACCATTGTGAAGATGACAAGAAAACGCAAAAAAAATACGGCGTAGTCAGATGTTGAAAGGCAGAAATTTAACCAATGTGTAAGCAGCATAACGATCTTCGTAATTTTCCACAATTCCGTTACCACTTACTTTTATTGTTAGATTGATTGTTAGATTTTAAAACAGTAGGCTCTCAAGTTGTTCAAGCAAAAACACAAGAACTTTGCATAACGCAGAAAATGTCGTAGTGCACACAACGAGTATGTATAATGATACGGTTAGAAATTTACAGATAAACAGTTTGTGTGTATTAAATACCTTTCAAATTAATTTCGTAGATGTGAATAACGATGTGCATGTGGTTTCGATCGGATATCATGACAACACAGCAAAAGCTATTTGATGGTGTAGGGTGACCTATTGACTTTTTAAAATCTCTGTAACTTTTTTGTTTATGAATATAATTAAATACTTCCAAAGCAAAAGTTTCATATTTTGATAAGATCTTTATAATGGTTATAAGAAATGGGCATCATAGGGGTATACGAAGCGAAATAAAAAAATTAAAAATCAAATTTGACGTCGGAGTCAAAAATGACCAATGCACGAAATATAGCCCCTGATCAACCATGAACAACGATATGCGTTTCTTTTCGATCGGACTTCAAATGACGACACAGTACAGTAAATTGCATTTCGGGGGGTCGTAGGGTGCACGGAAAAAAAAAAGTTTTAGTGTTCTGAAATTGTCTTCAAATATGCTACAAAACTGGGGGGTGACTGCATGAACTTTTTTTCGCGACCCTATCTAATGCACACCCACTCAAATGAAAGGAATGCATACAACCAACCTCGCTCACGTATTTTCAAAATTCCTATCATCGAAGAGACAATATCCCGTTTCATGATGTATCAGTAACACGATATTCCAATACAATGATGACAATGAATGAAATGTATAGAGACAGACAGAAAATAGAAAAACAAAAAAAGACGAAAACTGTTCAAATTGTGAACAAAAACACATTGGTACGTGACACTCTTGATGGAGATGAGAAATTTGGCAAATATATTTGAAGAGTCCTTCTTTCGCCTGTGGCATTCAAAAAAACAAACACCAACAAAGGAGTAGCCCAAAAATCTAAATATGTTTCATCCGCACACAAAATACAAACAGCATTAGGATAGATACAACAATAGATATGGATCACACATACACACGCACACACACTGTTCTCCATCCACTCCCATTGTGAACTCACTATTGCACCCACTCTTGCTTACACTTGGACAAACTCACTCACATGTATATCGCAAACTTTGATGTAAACAATCAATATTCAAATTATAAGGGGAGCCCAGTTGCCACAGATTCCAATATGCTGATTTTAGGGGGGGGCGGAACGGTGCTGCAGGGGGTGCATGGGGTTGTTTGTGAATATCAATAAATGTTTGAATAATGATTCTTCATCGTCATAGTTGTTTTGGTATGTATAAGTCTCACTTTCTCTCTCTCTCTCTCCATATGAGTATACATATGTCTAGTATGTGGGAGCTAGAGCAAGAGTCTGTGAGAGTGTTTACGTTATTTGTTTACTTTATATTTGGAATACATTGAAGTGCTTGTAGGTTGCTTTACTTTATGCTATGCACTATGGGTTCAAAATATTGGTCTTCAGAGCATAACACAGCCAACTACACTGTTCGTACGCAACTGTATTATGGGACAAATGAACTTCCTCGTGAAAAAAATGTAACTAAATTGCCTTACACCTTTCGAGAATTGTGAAATCTCGACAGATGTTGTTAAAACAAGAAAAAGAAATTAGCTGGTATGATTTTTAACTACCATTTACGAAATTACACTTACTTTTAAAAGAAAAAAAGAATAGCTAAAAGTAAAAGAACCTGTCATTGACGCCAAATCATGATCAACCGAGCAGTAGTGAGGTCAAAGATTTCATATCCTTAAAATACGAATGTGAATTTTGCATGGAGCATGGAGAGCGCGTTTAAACTTTTCAATAAAGTCGTTTGGCCTTATACTTAGGTGAATCGACTTAAAAATTTATATCTTTACATGAGAGAAAATTTTGTTTGACTAAGGTATTTAATAATTCTCAAAAAATCTTCAAAATGAATGAAAGCGTCTTTAAAAATAGGAGATGACTTTCAATACATTATTATATAGACGATTTTTACTTGAAACCTATCACAATTTATGCTTATAGTCAAGTTTGAATTAGGAAATTTAAGTTGTTGTTAACACTTTGTTAATAGACTTTTGTAGCCCATGAAGAAAAACTCTGAAAATATTAATAAATTTAAATTTGTTTCCTAGAATCGAGTCAAATTTAAAAGAGAATTGTGTCTTAAATATGTCCTTATTTTAATATTCCGCTCGGAATCAATACCAAAATCAGTAGTGTAAAGAAAAATGTATGGAACGGGGCATGCTTTATTGTACCCACCACCATAGAATGGTGACGGAGGTATAATAAGTTTGTCATTCCGTTTGTAACACATCGAAATATCGATTTCCGACTATATAAAGTATATATATTCTTGATCAGGGAGAAATTCTAAGACGATATAAGCATGTCCGTCTGTCCATCTGTCTGTCTGTTGTAATCACGTTACAGCCTTCAATAAAGGCGCTATCGTTCTGAAATTTGGCACAGATTCGTCTTTTGTTTGCAGGCAGGTCAAGTTCGAAGATGGGCTATATCGGTGCCCAAGACCCCAAATCGGGAGGTCGGTTTATATGAGGACTATAAACCGACCTCCCGATTTGGGGTCTTGGGCTTATAAAAACTGTAGTTGTCATCCAATTTGCTTGAAATTGGAAATCTAGAGGTATTTTAGGACCATCAAAAAGTGTACCGAAAATGGTGCCTATCGGTCCATATTTTGGTATAGCGACCATATGGACCGATTTCCCGATTTTGTTTCTTGGGCGTCTAGAAAGTGTATTTTCTATCCGATTTGCCTGAAATTGGAAATCTAGAGGTATTCTAGGACCATAAAGAGGTGTGCCGAAAATGGCATGTATCGGTCTATGTTTTGATATAGCCCCCATATAGACCGATCTCCCGATTTTATTTCTTGGACTTCTAGAATCCGTAGTTTTTACCCAATTTGCCTGAAATTGGAAATCTAGAGGTATTCTAGGACCCCGAAGACGTGTACTGAATATGGTGAGTACCGGTCCATGTTTTGATATAGCCACCATATAGACCGATCTCCCGATTTTCTTCCTTGGGCTTCTAGAATCCGTAGTTTTTACTCAATTTGCCTGAAATTGGAAATCTAGAGGTATTCTAGGACCCTAAAGAGGTGTGCCGAAAATGATGAGTATCGGTCCATGTTTTGATATAGCCACCATAAAGACCGAACTCCCGATTTTACTTCTTGGTCTTCTAGAATCCGTAATTTTTATCCAAGTTGCCTCAAATCGAAAATCTAGAGGTATTCTAGGACCCTAAAGAGGTGTGCCGAGAATGGTGAGTATCGGTCCATGTTTTCATATAGCCCCCATATAGACCGATCTTCCGATTTTATTTCTTGGGCTTCTAGAATCCGAAATTTTTACCCAATTTGCCTCAAACCGGAAATCTAGAGGTATTCTAGGAAAATAAAGAGATGTGCCGAAAATGGTGATTATCGGACCATGTTTCGATATAGCCCCCATATAGACCGATTTCCCGATTTTACTTCTTTGGCTTCTAGAATCCGTAGTTTTAACCCAATTCGCCTGAAATTGGAAATCTAAAGGACCATAAAGGGGTGTCTTGAATATATTGAGTGGTACAGTTTTTGTTATAGCCTCCTTATAAACCGGCCCTCCGATTTGAGGTCTAGATTCTAGAACTACAATTAAATGTGCTGAATACTGTGTGTAACCTTCCATGTTTTGGTATAGCCCCTATTATACCGAACACCCGTTTTAACTCCTAGGGTTTCTAGAAATTTTAGTTTTTATCCGATTTGCCACAAATTGAAAATATACTGTCATTTTAGACCCATAAAAAGTATATGATGTAGTTTTATAGGTACATTCCACTTATTGAGGGTATAGAAGGCGCACTAGTCATGAAAATTGCTTGAAACTGAATGCAAAATTTGCAGATTTTACTTCCCGTAGTCATTTAAATAATTGGATGAAAATCCACATATTTTAGATTTGAAAGCAAAGCGTTATTTCATCATTATGGCAACTTTGGCATTAGCATAACGCTAGTGCCATATAGGTCACATGAAGATTTTGCTTTGTTGTCACACAGCATCCGGTGTTTTTGCAACAATGAGGCAATATCAATTTAATTTATCGAATTAATTTCGTAATTAAAACAAAAAAATCTGGGTATGAACAATTTCGACATGCTGCGAATGAGTCAATTTTTGTGCTTCTATTTTTTTTTTTTTTTTTGGTATATACGAGCATTCCCTTTATCCCTTTACCTCCCCATTGTGCATTGGTATTACTTCGTTGTTATATTTACTGAGAAATATTTGCAAATATGACAAATTTTTGGTGTTGATATTATGAAGGATGGAGGCTACATGTATCAGAAGACTTATTAACTTGAAAAAATATAAAAACAAATTCAATGATTCTTGGAAAAATGTGAGTTGAAATAATAACTCAATTTAAATTATTTTTGGTATTTGTGGCATTATGTCATAGAGGGAAAACTAATAAAGAAACTGACACATATTTTCAATAGAATTTGCTGGCTAGGTTTCCTTCAATTTTGCTTTTGGCACAGAAAAAATGACGATCATCTATAGGCGGTCCTTCGCCGAGCACCGTGAAGCATCCCAAAAAACAGAGGTTCCAAAAAAGTTCTTTGAAACTCCAATTTGCGATGCGGTGCAAATTTGGATCATATCCAACGAATTTTACATGGGCTTGTCAAATACTCCGTTTTTGGATCCTTCACTGAAAAAAAAGTGAACCCACCAGGAAGAAATCTTTTTGTTAATTTAAGAAAATTTTGAATACTTTTAGAAATTTTTAACTTAACAGTACCACAAACGCTGACATCACGACGATATCAAAAAAATAAGTAAATATTTTTCGACAAATTCAAGAAAATTTATTAGACATAATTAATTTTTTTCAATTGTTAAAGCAAATTTTGTAGTTTGAAGGAAAAAATTGGAGTTCAAAATTGCAAGAATGTCTTTAGTGACATACGAAGTTCATGATGGACACATTTGTAGAAAAATTTACAAATTTAAAGAAATAATGAACTTTTTTGCGAGAAATACGAATTTAGTAAATCTTTATGCTTAATTTGTGTATAATTTTTTTCAGATTTTTAGTTAATTTAACTAGCGTGCGAAAAAAATTATTAGCGTAAAGGAAACTTTCTCCAAACATAATAATTCCATGAACTAAAATTGAGTTAATTTGGCTTTAGTGAAATAGAGAGTTCACTTTTTTTTGAGTGTTTGTATTACCTGTATTGTCTTCGAAGTTCATATGAATCAAGAAATTTAAAAAATAAAAAACAAATTTTTTTCACGAATATCACTTCATATTTTTACCAACATTTTTATACCCACCATCATAGAATGGTGACGGGGGTATAATAAGTTTGTCATTCCGCTTGTAACACATCGAAATATCTATTTCCGACTGTATAAAGACGATATAACCATGTCCGTCTGTCTGTCTCTTGTAATCACGCTACAGCCTTCAATAATGGCGCTATCGAAATTTGGCACAGGTTCGTTTTTTGACTCCGGATTTGCGGTCTTGGGCTTATAAAAACGGTCTTTTTTATCCAATTTCCTTGAAATTGAAAATCTAGAAGTATTTTACCACCATCAAAATGTGTGTCGAATATGGGGTGTATCGGTCTAGAAACTGTATTTATAATCCGAAATTGGAAATCTGGAGGTATTTTGGGACCATAAAGAGGTGTGTCGGAAATGGTCCGTATCGGTCTATTTTTCGGTATAGCCCCCATATAGACCTATCTCCCGATTTTATTTTTTGGTCTTCTAGCAACTGTTTTTACAATCCGCTTTGAAATCTAGAGGTCTTTTACGACCACAAATAGGTTTGTCGAAAATGGGGTGTATCGGTCCATGTTTTGTTATAGCCCCCATATAGACCGATCTCCCGATTTTACTCCTTGGGCGTCTAGAAACTGTATTTTCTACCTGTTTCGCTTGAAATTGAAAATCTAGAGGTATTTGGAGACCACAAGTAGGTAATGGGGTGAATCGATCCATGTTTTAGTTTAGCCCCCATATAGACCGATCTCCCAAATTTACTTCTTGGGCTTCTAGAATCCTTAGGTTTTACCCAATTTGTCTAAAATTGGAATTCTAGAGGTATTTGAGGACCATTAAGAGGTGTGTCGAAAATGGTGAAAATTGGTCCATGGTATAGCCTCCAAATAGACCTACATCCCGAATTTATTTCTTGGGCTGCTAGAATCTGTAGTTTTTATCCACCTTGCATGAAGTTGAAAACCTAGAGGTATTTAAGCACCACAAATATGTTGTGAGATAGAGCGTCTTTTGTGAAGCAACTTTTGTTATTGTGAACAAATGGAAAAAAGGAATTTCGTGTTTTCATAAAATACTGTTTTCTGAAGGGAAAAAATACGGTGCAAGCAAAATCTTGGCTTGATAATGAGTTTCCGGACTCTGTCCCAGGGAAATCAACAAAAATTGATTGGTATGCAAAATTCAAGAGTGGTGAAATGAGCACGGAGGACGGTGAACGCAGTGGACGCCCAAAAGAGGTGGTTACCGACGAAAATATCAAAAAAAATACACAAAACGATTTTGAATGACTGTAAAATGAAGTTGATCGGGTAGCAGAGGCCTTAAAGATATCAAAGGAACGTGTTGGTCATATATTTCATCAATATTTGGATATGCGGAAGCTCTGTGCAAAATGAGTGCCGCGCGAGCTCACATTTGTTGATGATTCTGAGCGGTGTTTGCAGCTGTTAACTCGTAATACACCCGAGTTTTTCCGTCGATATGTGACAATGGATGAAACATGGCTCCATCACTACACTCCTGAGTCCAATCGACAGTCGGCTGAGTTGACAGCGACCGGTGAACCGTCTCCGAAGCATGGAAAGACTCAAAAGTCCGCTGGCAAATTAATGGCCTCTGCTTTTTGGGATGTGCATGGAATAATTTTTATCGATTATCTTGAGAAGGGAAAAACCATCAACAGTGACTATTATATGGCGTTATTGGAGCGTTTGAAGGTCGAAATCGCGGCAAAACTGCCCCATATGAAGAAGAAAACAGTGTTGTTCCACCAAGACAACGCACCGTGGCACAAGTCATTGAGAACGGTGGCAAAAATTCATGAATTGGGCTTCGAATTGCTTCCCCGCACACCGTATTCTCCAGATCTAGCCCCCAGCGACTTTTTCTTGTTCTCAGACCTCAAAAGGATATTCGCAGGGAAAAAAATTGGCTGCAATGAATAGGTGATCGCCCAAACTGAGGCCTATTTTGAGGCAAAACCGAAGGAGTACTACCAAAATGGTATCAAAAAATTGGAACTATGTTGAATAATAAAAACGAATTTTGACAAAAACATGTGTTTTTCTTTGTTAGACCGGGGACTTATCAGCCAACCTGTTATACCGGTATTTTAGACCCTCAAAAATCTGTATCGCATTTATTTTTACCGATTTCACTTTTTTTTTTGATTTGGGAATATCTGGCCACTATGCAAGCTTTGATTTCCCACGGAGTAAATCCACTATGGAATTTATTAACTGTTTTCCAGAGCTCACTTCTTGAGGGTATAGCAGGCGCATTGATCATTAAAATTGCTTGAAACTGAAAGTAAAATATCCAGATTTTACTACTCGTAGTCATTTAAATAATGACGGTAATGATCTACACCCTCAAAAAAATCGCCTCTTTAACATATGTTCCAAACATATTTTGCAGGAAGCACATATATTATTGGATGCTGCCGAAACATTAATATGTTTGTTTTATGTGAACATATTATATGTTTGGAAACATTTTGAGCCCAAAAATATTATATGCTTGGAAGAATTTTTCCCAAAGACGATTGTGCTCATTCCCTAACATACTCGTTATTTTCACTTCCACGAAATATTTTAATTCTTTGCACCTTTTTCTGTAATACAAATAATGTTGAAGAAATTATTCACTTTTATAATTTTTTTAAATTTTACCTTTCGCCTGCACGGAGAATCGAACCGTGTACCATACAGTTTGTAAGCCAACACACTATCCACTGGGCTACGTAGCTGTTATGGTCACCAGCAGATAATTATCGTTATAAGTTACATTTATATAGCATAGTTTGCAGCGCCCACGAGCCCATGCAAACATAACATTATTTAACGGAAACATACATTTGTTTGCCACGTGGAGCAGTGGCTAGCATGTCTGCCTTGCATGCAAAGGGTCGTGGGTTCAATCCCTGCTCCGACCGAACACTTTTTTTTTTTTTGTTTTTTTTTTTTTTTTTAATTTACACATTTATATTTATACTATACTAGCGTAACCCGGCCCGCTTCGCTGCGCCTTCCGAAGCGTATTTGGAGGAACATTTTGCATTAACTTAGTCAACTATATCCTTCGTGCTGAAAACAAATTCGAAAAGATTTCAATTCTTTTAAACAAATCGGACTACTTGATTTTTCGTTTATAGGTACAAATACGGCGGGAGAGGGTGTACCCTTTCCTCCAAATTTTTTTAATAATGTTCTGTATTCAAGTAGTTGGACAATCTTCTATATTTCTTGCGAATTTTAAGTGGGGTTTAACAAGGAAAGGTATCCTTCTCCTCAACATATCTGAAAATTAAGCACTATATTATAATAACATACAAAGAATTACTGTTTCCCATCCAATAAATCGGAAAAAGCAAAAGTAGTAAAAAAATTTACCACATTAACATTTGCTAAAATGTTGGAAAATGATGCACCCTCTACGTTGGCTGCCAATTTCATGTAAATTTAAGTTCTTTACTAAAATGAAGTCTGGCAGAAGCCTGTACAAAAATCATAAAATTATGTACCGAGTTCCCATTTACGGACAACCCTCTACTTTCAACTTAAGAAAAAAAAAAATGGACAAAAGGGAACCCTCTCTTTACTAAAATGAAGACTAAAAAGAAGTCTTCTGCAAGCCTGTACAAAAATCATAAAATTATGTACCGAGTTCCCATTTACGGACAACCCTCTACTTTCAATTTAAGAAAAAAAAAAAAAAAAAACGGACAAAAGGGAACCCTCTCCCCACCTTCGCTCCACTCCGACCTGATATCGGACTATCACGTACCCTATATTAATTTCGCAACTACTCAATGGTCCCTATAAATTCTATCGAAGTAAATCGATAAAGTTTATTTCAATTTTCCCCTTCCCCAACCAGATATCGAAAAATCATATACTAATTTAAAAATTATGTATAAATTTAATCACCTCCTGCCACGTCCCTGTAAATTTCAAGTAGATCGGAGATGTTTAAATTTTGCTCTATTGTTTTAAAGGGACGTCACTTTCCCCGATACAATATCGACACCCCTAACCTTCCCTGAAAATTCTTGAAACTTTCCTTCAAGTGTGGGGCAAGGAAGGTTGCCTCTTCGTTCATAACCTTCCCCCACTGCTTTTGTAAATTTCAAGAAAACTTAAATTTTTTTTTGTAGTTTTAGAGGAGGACCTCCTCCCCGACCAAATGTCGAAAAGCGTATCTTTTGTAAACGTCCCAGAAAATGTCAAGCAAATTATAAGCCTAAAGGGGCGGCCTCTCTTCCGTCCAAATATCACAAAATCAGGTATCAACTATTACGGTTGACGGAGGTTACGATCTCTCCCCAGTCCTCTGTAAATTTCAAGTAACTCGGTAAAGTTTAATTGTTTCTCTGTATGTACTTAAGAGAAGCGGATGTCTCCCTATGCCCTTTTATTTTTATTAAAAAATCAGGAACCTGATATAAATTTCGTAACCCATTTTTTCTGTAAAATTTCAGTCGGGGGAGTTTAGTTTTGTTTGAACTTTCAAAAAAAAAAAAACAAAATTTGGGCAAAGGGGTGGTCCCCCTCCCCGACCAAATATCGGAAAATAATGTAGCGGATTTTTGTCTACATGCCAACCCCAACATTCAATGAAAATTTCAAGCAAATCGCATAATTTTGTTCCAAGTTTCAAAAAGTAGGGCAAGGGGGAGGTCCCCCTCCCCATCCACATATGAAATCATCGGGTACCCCATATTAATTCCATAACCTCACCACATGTTCTCTGTAAATCTCAGATAATATAGAGAATTTTAGTTTTTTCACTGTACTTTAAAAAAAGTCGAACAAAGGAGAGGCCCCCCTCCGCCACCAAATATCGAAATAAAAAGTAGCGGATCTTTGTCTAAATGCCAACCCCAATCTTCAACGAAAATTTCAAACAAATCGGTCAACTTTGGTCCAATTTTCAAAAAGTCCGACAAAGGGGAGGTACCCTATTTTCACCACATGAACGCCCCCTACGATCTCTGAAAGTTTCATGTAAATCGGTTCAGCCGTTTCGGAGCCAATTCGGTACATACAAACAAACAAACAAACAAACAAACAAACAAATAAACAAACATTAATTGAATTTTATATATATAGATTAAATTTTTATAATAAAACTTCGAAATGTGGGTTATTAAAGGTTTATAGTCATTAACAGTGCTTGATATAAACGAAATTGACTGATTTTTGGATAAAATATTATTTTTTATTGCAAAAATAACAATTTTGTAACAAAAAACTGTTTTTGGTACAAAACTTTAAAATTTGGAAGGAATTCAAAAACTAACAAAAGAAGAACGTGGAGTCGAGTATAAACATACATAAATAATTTTATAATATAAATATAAATTTATTTAGGCGTGAGCAGTTTTTTACTAGCATTTAATACCATCGGTCTAAAATGCTTTTTATTTTTTCTTTAATAATTCATTTTAAAGAAAATAAAATTTTTAAATTGTTTTAGCTGCAAAACTCGAACTTAATGCCCGCTTTTATATTTGAAGGTGTCCGTCAACTCCTCTTGGACTACTTATTAATAAAGAGGAACTAAACTTTATTTTTATACATTTTACTGTGTAATTTTTCACTATTTCCTCCTTATTTCATTTTACTGTCCCAACTCTAAAAAGAGTATAGTGCCCTTTCGTTATTTTTATGAAGACCCCTCATTTCTTTTAACGAACCAAGAAAAAAATTGTGCCCATAATGCCAAAATGATAAACAAAACACATGTCCACACATACAGAAAATGCTGCTCTCAAAGCGAAAACACAGGCTTTTTTTCAAATGTCTATTCTCTTGGTTCCGAATGTCCATTCTCTTTATTCAATTTAAATAATATTTAAACTTAAGAATATCAAATTTTTGGCCTTATCATAAAACAGTTTTCTGAAACAACATACAAGCGGTTTCACAGAAATTGTTCTCTTTTGATTCTTTCGCTGTGTTATGTTGATATCTTTTGTCAACTCTCCCGGTGTCCATCTCTATTTCTTTCTCTATACTCTCTCTGTCGCTTTGAATAAAATATCACAACATATGTATGTTTAGTCGAAATTTGTAAATTTATACATGTTTGCATTCACACATATAATTTTTATGAAACATTCATGCCCCAAATATAATATATTCTAACATATTAACATAGATGTCCCAAACATTTAGTGTTAGTTTAGGAACATTACATGTTTGCACTTAAATATATTGTGTTTTAAAATTGTGCCCGAACACACATTTTGTTTATATCGGAACATATGAAAAACATATTTTTCTAAGAGTGTACAGATTTAAAATTTAAAATCAAGGCTTTATTTCATAATTTACACGATATGTTAATGGTGTCTCTACACCCAGAGAAGGAATATGATCACCTCAAACATGTTTAAAGAGCAAAATGTTATTTTTGGGTGGTGATCATGTAACATGGTTTTCGCAACCATGTTATTTTCTCGGAAATCATGTATCTGATTTCGCCAAGCAGGTTATATTTGACGAGAAAATAAAATTTTAGTGACAAACATGTTACATGGTCACCATACAAAAATAACATTTTGCTCTTGAAACATGTTTGAGGTGATCATATTCCTTCTCTGCGTGTAAAACTCAAACAAAATTGGTTCTTATAAATCCAGAATCTGATCTAGTCTTCATACGTAGAATCTTTAAATTTATTTTCGGGAAGCATACTGGTTGAACTGATATGCGTGGGAGAATATCCGGCATCAAACCCCCTGAAATTCTATATATTATCAAGTAACCCGCTACGATGAAAAGTTTTCAATGTAAACTATTATATTTAATTCATGGTGGTGGATATTTAAGATTCGGCCCGGCCGAACTTACTACTGTATATACTTGTTTTTATAATAAAAAGTAGTGTTTTAATTTTTTGCATAAAATATCAGCCTACACTTTTAGTTTTATTCTATTTTCTTTAGCACTTAGAAAACGTACTGAAGAAATAAATAAATAAGAAAGGAAATAAAAATATTTATTTTAGATCCTGAATCTATGGTAGTCTCCATATGTACAAAATTTCAATTTTTTATATGTTCCATCAAATCCTATCTATTATTCTTTATACTAAATTTATGGTCTCACATCTCCGTAACTGGGATGGTTCTTAAATATCCATAATTTTCTGAAGACTCGTTCTTTACCGATTTTTTCACCATTTCACACACGTTGCAAAAATCATCTCACAGATGTTCTTCGAATCCATTATAAGGATATCATTTCAAAATAAATTCTTACCTGTGATCTATGGAGGCAGTTAGTTAAGATTCTTACATGCTCCATTTCAAGCTTGATTATGGTATCCCAAAATCATATGAACAATTATTACAATAAATTGCTTTCTTCTACCTTCATTCAAAGTAAAGCCGCGTATTATAAGCTTCACAGGAAGGATTTTTATCCCCATCACCTCACCTCACCTTTCGAGTGGAAATCATTTCGTTTTTTTTTTTTGATAACTTAAATGACATGACCGATCTTATGATAGCAATCCTTGGAGCCTCAATTGCCATACTCCACCATCGTGTATGTGGGTAGGTAGGTAGCATGTGTCTAGAAAAATTGTATTTGACACGAGACGACCATGAAGAATTGACAAAATGATAAAAATGTGATTTATTTACATTTACATTTGTCTTCGTCGGTCGGTCGGTTGGTCGGTTGTTTGTTTGTATTGTTTTAATAATACATTTAGGAATATGAATGTGTTTATGTAATATATCCTGAAATCAGCCACAACAACCTCAACATTAGTAATTCTCTGGCAAGGATAACGAATGGAAATATAGAAATAAATAAAGAAAAAAACACAACAACATCACAATCATCATTCTCATCTTCATCTACATCATCGTCATCATCAGCCTTTTTCGTGAACTCATATACAATACTAACAAGGGTAACATAAAAAAGTTATACCGTGGAATATGCCTCTGGGTGTTTTTCTGCTTTGGTTATTCACTTTTCTTTGCTCTACATTCGTGGAACAGTAGTAACACACATGAATCATTTGCTTTGGCTTGAAAATAAATCATTTGGTTTCTATGGAATTATGGAGAGAATGGATTGTATAAAATTGTATATAGCACAATTAAGGTTATGTTCATATTACAGTAATATTTTTTCGGTTCAGGGAATTGCTTTTTAAAGAAAAATTAACAAGAAAAATATCATTCTTTTAGATTAAAAAAAAAATATGTTATATTATTTTTTTTGTAAAACTCTAAACAAAATTTATGCAATTGCAGTGTTTCGTTTTGTGGTCCACTGTTAGGTATAGTGACTGCCGCGTATTTAAGACTCACTAGGACTATTTCAGTTCCATTCCAATCTATCCAACCGAACTTAAACAAGTATATACGGCCGTAAGTTCGGCCAGACCGAATCTCCACCATGGATTGCGTAGAAACTTTTACGAAAGACTGTCATCCACAATCGAATTACTTGGGTTGTAATACTTGGGTGGTAATACTTGCCGATGGTAAGGTATCTTATCTTAACATCGTCTTCTAAATTGTAAATTAGTCCATACGTGGTATATATTAGAAAAACAGGTATATATAGGGAAGTCTACAAATAATTACGAATCGATATGGACTTTTGCACGGTACTTAGGGGGCCAGAATTGAGTGGGGGTCGCTTATTGGGCCACCGTGGTGCAATGGTTAGCATGCCCGCCTTGCATACACATGGTCGTGGGTTCGATTCCTGCTTCGACCGAACAGCAAAAAGTTTTTAAGCGGTGGATTATCCCACCTCAGTAATGCTGGTGACATTTCTGAGGGTTTCAAAGCTTCTCTAAGTGGTTTCACTGCAATGTGGAACGCCGTCCGGACTCGGCTATAAAAAGGAGGTCCCTTGTCATTGAGCTTAACATGTAATCGGGCAGCACTCAGTGATAAGAGAGAAGTTCACCAATGTGGTATCGCAATGGACTGAATAGTCTAAGTGAGCCTGATACATCGGGCTCCCACCTAACCTAACCTAACCTATATGGGGGCTATACACAATTATGAACTTGATATGGACCAATTTTTGTGTGATTGGGGATCGATTTGTTTGAGGGCTATATATAACTATAGACCGATATGGACCTAGTTAGGCATGGTTGTTAAAGGCCCAATGTTCAAACTTTCAGCTGACCCGGATGAAATAAGCCCCTCCAAAAGGCTTCAAAACCAAATCTCGGGATCGGTTTATATGGGGGCTACATATGTTTATGGACCGATATAGACCACTTTTGGCATGGTTGTTAAATACCATATGCTAACACCACGTACCAAATTTCAATCAGATCGGATGCTTCTCCAAAGGGCACCGGAGGTCACATCTGGGGATCGGGGGCTATATATAATTATGGACCTATATGGACCAATTCCTGCGTGGTTATTAGAGACCGTATATAAACATAACGTACCAAATTGCAAGCGAATCGGATGAATTTTGCTTCTCCAAAAGGCACCGGAGGTCAAATATGGGGATCGGTTTATATGGGGGCTATATATAATTATGGACCGATATGGACCAATTCCTGCATGGTTGTTAGAGACCATATATTAACACCATGTACCAAATTTCAATCAGGTCGGATGAATTTTGCTTCTCAAAAGGCACCGGAGGTCAAATATGGGGATCGGTTTATATGGAGGCTATATATAATTATGGACCGATATGAACCAATTTTTGCATGGTTGTTAGAGACCATATATTAACACCACGTACTAAATTTCAACCGGATCGGATAAATTTTGCTCTTCCAAGGGGCTCCGGAAGTCAAATCTGGGGATCGGTTTATAGGGGGCTATATATAATTTTGGACTGATATGAACCAATTTTTGCATGGTTGTTAGAGACCATATACTAACACCACGTACTAAATTTCAACCGGATCGGATGAGTTAAGCTCCTCCAAGAGGCTCCGGAGTTCAAATTTTTGGATCGTTTATATGGGGGCTATATATAATTATGGACCGATATGTACCAATTTTTGCATGGTTGTTAGAGACCATATATTAACACCATGTACCAAATTTCAACCGGATCGGATAAATTTTGCTCTTCCAAGGGGCTCCGGAAGTCAAATCTGGGGATCGGTTTATAGGGGGCTATATATAATTTTGGACCGATATGAACCAATTTTTGCATGGTTGTTAGAGACCATATACTAACACAACGTACTAAATTTCAACCGGATCGGATGAGTTAAGCTCCTCCAAGAGGCTCCGGAGTTCAAATTTTTGGATCGTTTATATGGGGGCTATATATAATTATGGACCGATATTAACCAATTTTTGCATGGTTGTTAGAGACCATATACTAACACCACGTACCAAATTTCAACCGGAGATGATGAATTTTGCTCTTCCAAGGGGCACCGGAGGTCAAATCTGGGGATGGGGGCCATATATAATTATGGACCGATTTCGACAAATTTTTGCATGGGTATTTGAGGCCATATATGAAAACCACGTACCAAATTTCAACCGGATCGGATGAATTTTGCTCATCCATGAGGCTCCGCAAGCCAAATTTGAGCGTCGATTTATATGGGGGCTATACGTAAAAGTGGTCCGATATGGCCCATTTGCAATACCATTCAACCTACATCAATAACAACTACTTGTGCCAAGTTTCAAGTCGACAGCTTGTTTCGTTCGCAAATTATCGTGATTTCAACAGACGGACGGACACGCTTAGATTGACTCAGAATTTCACCGCGACCCAGAATATAAAGGGTGGTTAAAATTTCAAGGGCCGATGTTGATTTTGAATAAAACACAAACTGTTTAGGAAATTATTGTAATTTTGTTTTATTATGATATATTGGTATTACTCAATTATGTATGGAACAAAATATCGGCCAAATGGGCGCCGCGACCTCGGTGGCACTGAGGTCGCTGAGGCATAATGGAGGTTCTATGCCGTTAATGTGCCGAATTATCTCATCCTTTAGCTCTTGAATTGTTGCTGGCTTATCGACGTACACCTTTTCTTTCAAATAACCCCAAAGAAAAAAGTCCAACGTTGTCAATTCACATGATCTTGGCGGCCAATTGACTTCGCCATTACATGAGATAACACGGCCATTGAATTTGTTGCGCAAAAGAGCCATTGTTTCGTTAGCTGTGTGGCAAATTGCACCGTCCTGCTGAAACCACATATCGTCCACATCCATATCTTCCAATTCGGGCCATAAAAAGTTCGTTATCATCTCACGATAGCGAACACCATTCACAGTAACTGCCTGACCGGCCTCATTTTCGAAAAAATACGGCCCGATGATGCCGCCAGCCCATAAACCGCACCAAACAGTCACTCTTTGTGGGTGCTTTGGTTTTTCGACAATCACTCTTGGATTCTCATTCGCCCAAATGCGGCAATTCTGTTTATTGACGAATGCACTGAGGTGAAAATGTACCTCATCACTGAAGATGATTTTCTGCGAAAATTGATCATCCATTGTTGCCATTTCTTGGAACCATTTAACACGTTGTTGGATTGTGTATCTCTCCATGGTTCAAATTGAGTAAGTCTGAAATAGAGAAATGTCAAATAAAATTCGGAAAAAAACTTGGCGCTTAGGTGTGGTTCACATTCAACATAGGCCCTTACAATTTATGGGGTCTTAGAGCAATATTTCGATATGTTACGAACGGAATGACAATTTTAATATACCCCCATCCTATGATGGAGGGTATAAAAATAATTTATTTATATCCAAAGATTTTGACATTCACTTATGTATTTTGGTATTTATTCAGAGCCAACGCTTGTATCCTTTCTTTTCGTAGGGAAACCAGAGGAGTGCCTCTGTTAACATACCTTTGTGTGTTTGCTTGTCCTGGAAGTTAGTCTAACATCCTAAATCGGTTTATACGGAAGGACGCTATTGCATGCCCCTTCGTTGTTTAGAAAATCCACTATTGTGTATTCATTGACAGATACTGAGCTTTCAATAGAGTTGACTAGTTCATGCAATGCGGTCATGTATGCTCTCACATGCATCTTGTAAGCTTCCCAATCCTCCGGAGCTCTGGTGGACTTTGCTTTGTTAAGGAGTTTTCTCATATAACTTAACTCCGTAGATCATCATGAAGGTCGAGTTTCCGCTCTTGGCTTTTATCTAGGGCATGCAACTTTCAGTGAGATGTCGAAGGCCTTTTAAATTCTATCCACGGTTTGTTCGATATCCTGCACAGTGCTTACATTTGTTTCTGGTATTTCCGGTATCATCGTATTGAACTAATTCCTATACCTATTCCAATCAGATTTCACATACACAGTTAACACTCGAGCCACAAATAATCTACCAAAACTTTGAAGATAATTTTACCAAAAAACTGCTAAATAAAAAAATTGTATTTTGTAGTTTTTGATCAAATTTTTGGGGTTTTATGAAAAAAGAATGTTTCTTCGAAAGAATTGATATATTTTATTTATTTTAGAAGTTTATTTATTATTTTATGGTCACTCTTAGTAGTGACAATTTATTTGGGTGTATACATATCCCTTGAATTATAAATGTGTCGAGGTTTTAAATATTTTTAAAATATTTGCCCCAACAAGGGGAAAAAGGCAGAACATGCTTGGAAATTTTTGACTTAATATTGACTTTATAGAAAATTTGTTCAAAATTTTATTTTTGTAGAAAAATTTGCCAAAATTTTATTTCTATAGAGAATTTTCTT
Source organism: Haematobia irritans (assembly GCF_050003625.1). Taxonomy (NCBI): domain Eukaryota; kingdom Metazoa; phylum Arthropoda; class Insecta; order Diptera; family Muscidae; genus Haematobia; species Haematobia irritans. Next base: position 221,267,011 of record NC_134399.1, on the reverse strand, counting down.
TTCTATAGGAAATTTAATCAAAATTTTAATTTCTATAGAAAGTTTTGTCAAAATTTTATTATTAGAGATTATTTTTGTCAAAATTTTATTAATAGAGGATATTTTTGTCAAAATTTTCATATGAAAATTTTTAGAGTAAAATTTGTCAAAATTTTATTTCTAGAGAAAATTGGGTCAAAATTTTATTTCTAAATAAATTTCTATAGAAAATTTTGTCAAAATTTTATTAATAGACATTATTTTTGTTAAAATTTTCATGTGAAAATTCTTAGAGTAAAATTTGTCAAAATTTTATTTCTGGAAAAAAATTTGGTCAAAATTTTGTTTCTAGAGAAAATTTTTAAAATCTACCAAAACATAAAAAATTCTACCAGTATACCAATCAGTAAAAACCAATTTTGATTACATAGTATGAATTTGAATAATCCCAAGTCCACATTTGTGGGAAAACATCATCTCCATATTAACTGAGATACTGAATCTTTGGACTAAACTTAAAAAATGTATTAAAAAAAATTGAGAATTTTGCATATTTGGTTTAAATTTTGTTTGACATTAAGAGAATAGTTTTTACTTGGAAATACATCAATACAATGTTTAGTTTGTACTGACATTTATTAATTATTTATTAAAGTTATATAACCCGTTTTATTATTTTAACGAAAGAAGTCCCCAAAATATTGAGGTTATTTTTAATTTATTTTTCGAGGATTTTCACAAACGGCTTTGAAGGGTTTGCATTATAAATTCCCAAATTTGGGATTTTAGGGTCTTATTTCGGGGTACCGTAAAATTTTTATCAATGAATGCTGCCCGATTCTATATTTAGTTGCATGACAAGGGACCTAATTCTTATAGCCGAGTCCGAACGTTGCTGCACATTACTATGAAACCCCATAGCAAAGTTTTGCAACACTCAGAAACATTCCTGGCAGTGGTCCACTGTTGGGTTTGGTTAACTTTCTATTCCCACAACACAATGCTGTCAATACATTGAACTTGAAAGCCTGGAATAACAGTTGAGACACATTTAATATCCAAAAGAAAGCAAGAAACAGAAAAAAACAAAAACAAATTCTCCTTGGGCTCCTCGGTGGTTAACTGTCGAATAGAGGCTGAGCTGTTTGTTATGTTATTTGGTAGTTGACGTTCATTGACTCTGGGGAAATCTATTAATTTGAGCTGTTGGTTGGTCTGTTGATTTTGTGGTGTTTGTATTGGAAAGCCTCCCTCCAAATATGGGCTTCTGTATTACTTTTAATTTTCACTTTGACATAAGGATTGTTAGGCTGGAGCCAGTAGTACCACCACCCCCCTTTTCAGCTCATCTCTCGTAATTTTATAATAATGTGGTTCTCTTCAAAAAGGATTGTTTTAGTATCCCCTTCTTGTGCTCTTCATTTACATTACTCTTCCATGAAATGGAAATGAAGGTAATAAAAATACATTTTTGTAAAAATTTCTATACGTACTGGATATTCCACAGACGATTGATGTTAAAACTGTGATTTTGTTTTTTGGTGTTAAATCCCTTAGGGTTGATGTTGGCTGGGAAAAGTCCTAACACGTGTTTTTAATAAAATTCACAAACCATAATATTTGGTATTTGCCTTTAAGGCAAACATATCAATCATGACCATTTTTCGTGCATTTTTCAATATGGTTGTTGTGGGAATGTAATTTTTCTTATTTATCTACAAATAATTTATTTGATTGAATACATAGGTTTTTTTTGTTGGCAAATATTTTATTTATTTAAATTTTAATTTTGTTAATTTGGATTTAAAGGGATTCCCAAGGCAATTTAAGGGAATCGAAACCTGGAAATAACTTAAACCACCCAGCAAAAAAATTTGGAAGTTCTTCCAAAGGCACAACTTTAAAAGCACTTCCAGAAGATGCACTCCCAATGATGTTCTTTATTTTAACTACCCAGGAAGTTCTTTTAATTCAATTTTATATAACTTGGTTTTTTCATACTTGTAATGGGTACTTTTAACTTTTTGGTTTCAAATAGGTTAAAAACAGAATAAGAATTCATAAAATGGTACAAATCATTTAAATTTTGTCGAAAAAATACTAAATCCAATCTGAAAAAATGGTGAATTTTTGAAAATATTTGAAGTCAAACGTTTCCGACAAGCGTTAGAATCCATTAAAAATTATAAAAATTTATAAAAAAAAAATTTATTTGACAAAATATCACAGAATTTTTATAAGTTAGTGCATATGTTTGTAACACCCAGAAGGAGACGAGATAGACACATGGTGTCTTTGGCAATAATGCTCAGGGTGGGTCCCTGAGTCGATATAACCATGTCTGTCTGTCCGTCCGTCCATCTGTCTGTGAACACATTTTTGTGATCAAAGTCTAAGTCGCAATTTAATCGCCTTAAAATTTGGCACATGTTCCTAATTTGGGTCAGAATAGAACCTTATTGATTTTGGAAGAAATTGGTTCAGATTTAGATATAGCTCCCATATATATCTTTCGCCCGATATGCACTAATATGGACCCAGAAGGCAGAGTTTTATACCGATTTGCTTCAAATTTTGTACAAACATAACAATTAGTCGTTTAGTCAAGTGTGCAAAATTTTATTGAAATCGGTTCAGATTTAGATATAGCTCCCATATATATCTTTCGCCCCATATGGACTTATATGGCCGCAGAAGCCAGATTTTTGGCCTTGAAATTTTGCACTAGGAGTACAATTAGTAGTATAGTCAAGTGTGCCAAATTTTATTGAAATCGGTTCAGATTTAGATATAGCTCCCATATATATCTTTCGCCCGATATGGACTAATATGGTCCTAAAATCCAAAGTTTTGTCCCAATTTAGTAGAAATTTTGCACAGGGAGTAGATTTAGCATTGTAGCTATGCGTGCTAAATTTGGATGAAATCGATTCAGATTTAGATATAGCTACCATATATATCTTTCGCCCGATATGGACTAATATGGTCCTAGAAGCCAGAGTTTTGGCCCAATTTGGTTGAAATTTTGCACAGGGAATAGATTTAGCATTGTAGCTATGCGTGCCAATTTGGTTGAAATCGGTTCAGATTTAGATATAGCTCCCATATATATTTTTCTGATTTCGACAAAAATGGTCAAAATACCAACATTTTCCCTTTTAAAATCGCCTCTGCTTAGTCGAAAACTTGTAAAAAGGACTGTAATTTTCCTTATCATCAAATACATATATATCGAGCGATAATCATAAAAAAACTTTGCGAAGTTTCCTTAAAATTGCTTCAGATTTAAATGTTTCCCATATTTATACCCTGCGCCACACTGTGGAACAGGGTATTATAAGTTAGTGTATATGTTTGTAACACCCAGAAGGAGACAAGATAGACACATGGTGTCTTTGGCAATAATGTTCAGGGTGGGTCCCTGAGTCGATATAACCATGTCCGTCTGTCCGTCTGTCTGTGAACACATTTTTGTGATCAAAGTCTAGGTCGCAATTTAAGTCCAATCGCCTTCAAATTTGGCACATGTTCCTAATTTGGGTCAGAAGAGAACGCTATTGATTTTTTGAAGAAATCGGTTCAGATTTAGATATAGCTCCCATATATATCTTTCGCCCGATATGGACTTATATGGCCCCAGAAGCCAGAGTTTTTGGCCAATTTCATTACAATTTTGCACTAGGAGTACAATTTGTAATGTAGTCAAGTGTGGTTCAGATTTAGATATAGTTCCCATATATCTTTCGCCCGATTTTCCGTCATATGACCACAGAGTTCAAAGTTTTAGTCCGATTTGCGTTAAATTTTGCACAGGGAGTAGAATTAAAATACTAAGTATGCATGTCAAATTTGGTTGAAATCGGTTCAGATTTAGATATAGCTCCCATATATATATTTTTCTGATTTCGACAAAAATGGTTAAAATACCAACATTTTCCTTGTTAAATCGCCACTGCTAAGTCGAAAACTTGTAAAAATGACTCAAATTTTCCTTTATTTCTAATACATATATATCGGCAAATAAATCATAAATACACTTTTGTGAAGCTGCAGATTTAAATGTTTCCCATATTTTTATACCCTCCACCATAGGATGGGGGTATATTAACTTTGTTATTCCGTTCGTAACACATCGAAATATTGCTCTAAGACCCCATAGAGTATATATATTCTGGGTCGTGGTGAAATTCTGAGTCGATCTGAGCATATTTGTCCGTCCGTCTGTTGAAATCACGCTAACTTCCGAACGAAACAAGCAATCGACTTGAAACTTGGCACATGTAGTTGTTATTGATGTAAAGGGTGATTTGTTAAGAGCTTGATAACTTTTTTTTAAAAAAAAACGCATAAAATTTGCAAAATCTCATCGGTTCTTTATTTGAAACGTTAGATTGGTCCATGACATTTACTTTTTGAAGATAATTTCATTTAAATGTTGACCGCGGCTGCGTCTTAGGTGGTCCATTCGGAAAGTCCAATTTTGGGCAACTTTTTCGAGCATTTCGGCCGGAATAGCCCGAATTTCTTCGGAAATGTTGTCTTCCAAAGCTGGAATAGTTGCTGGCTTATTTCTGTAGACTTTAGACTTGACGTAGCCCCACAAAAAATAGTCTAAAGGCGTCAAATCGCATGATCTTGGTGGCCAACTTACCGGTCCATTTCTTGAGATGAATTGTTCTCCGAAGTTTTCCCTCAAAATGGCCATAGAATCGCGAGCTGTGTGGCATGTAGCGCCATCTTGTTGAAACCACATGTCAACCAAGTTCAGTTCTTCCATTTTTGGCAACAAAAAGTTTGTTAGCATCGAACGATAGCGATCGCCATTCACCGTAACGTTGCGTCCAACAGCATCTTTGAAAAAATACGGTCCAATGATTCCACCAGCGTACAAACCACACCAAACAGTGCATTTTTCGGGATGCATGGGCAGTTCTTGAACGGCTTCTGGTTGCTCTTCACTCCAAATGCGGCAATTTTGCTTATTTACGTAGCCATTCAACCAGAAATGAGCCTCATCGCTGAACAAAATTTGTCGATAAAAAAGCGGATTTTCTGCCAACTTTTCTAGGGCCCATTCACTGAAAATTCGACGTTGTGGCTCGTTAGTAAGTCTATTCATGATGAAATGTCAAAGCATACTGAGCATCTTTCTCTTTGACACCATGTCTGAAATCCCACGTGATCTGTCAAATACTAATGCATGAAAATCCTAACCTCAAAAGAATCACCCTTTAGGTCGGATGGTATTGCAAATGGGCGATATCGGTCCACTTTTATGTATAGCCCCCATATATAGGGACCCTGAGATTTGGCTTGTGGAGCCTCTAAAAGAAGCAAATTTCATCCAATCCGGCTGAAATTTGGTACATGGTGTTGGTATATGGTCTCTAACAACCATGCAAAAATTAGTTCACATCGGTCCACAATTACATATAGCCCCCATATAAACCGATCCCTCGATTTGGCTTGCGGAGCCTCTACGAGATGCAAATTTCATCCGATCCGGTTGAAATTTGGTACATGGTGTCTCTAACAACCATGCAAAAAGTGGTCCACATCGGTCCATAATTATATATAGCCCCCATATAAACCGATCACCAGATTTGACCTCCGGAGCCTCTTGGAAGACAAAAATTCATCTGGTTCAGTTGAAATTTGGTACGTGGTGTTAATATATGGCGTCAAACACCCATGCAAAATTTGGTCGAAATCGGCCAATAATTATATATAGGCCCCATATAAATCGATCCCCAGATTTGACCTCCGAAGCCCCTTGGAAGAGCAAAATTCATTCGAATCGGTTGAAATTTGTTACGTGATGTTAGTATATGGTATCCAACAACCATGCAGGAATTGGTTCATATCAGTCCATAATCATATATAACCCCCATATAAATCGATCCCGAGATTTGGTTTTGGAGCCTCTTGGAGGAGCAAATTTCATCCGAGTCAGTTGAAATTTGGTACATTGTGCTAGTATATGGCCGTTAACAACCATGCCTAACAAGGCCAATATCGGTCTATAGTTATATATAGCCCTCAGATACATCGATCCCCAATCACACAAAAATATGTCCATATCAATTTCATAATTCTATATAGCCCCCATATAAGCGACCACCATATTTCAATTCTGGCTCTCTACGTACCATGCAAAAGTCCATGTCATTCGTAATTATTTGTAGACTTACCTACACAGAAAAAAATATCACCAAAATATTTCCAATTAAAAAGTTAATTGAAGTTGAAAAAATTTTCAATTAATAAATTAATTGATACAATTAACTTTTTAATCATGATAGAAACATTAAGTTAATTAAGTCAATGATTGAAATTTTTAAAATGTTTAATTAAAAAATTAATTGATACAATTAACTTTTTAATCAAATTCGGAAGACTAATTCAGTTAAAAAAGTGCTGATTTGTTTTTACTTTTTTTATTAAAAATGTATTTCAAACAATCATTTGTTAATCCAAATAAAAACTCTAAGCCAATCTAACTAAGTAATTAAAAATAGTTACCTTTTTTTAATTAATAAATTAATTGCGTTTTGCAATCAAAATCAATTAAATGTTTAATTGAATCAATTAAAAAATTAATTGAATTTTGCTGAAAAAATCAATTAATTTTTTAATAAAGAATTTTTTCTATGCCCAATTAAAACTGTGATTGATACTATCATTTTCGTGATTGAAGACATTTCAATTAAAAAATTAATTGGATCAATTAATTTGGTGATTGAATCAGAGAAAAAAATTTTTGTGTGTATACATAACTTTTTTGTCTAATATATACCACGTATGGACCAATTCACAATTTAGAAAACGATGTTAAGAATTTTTAAGATACCACAACCCAAGTAATTCGATTGTCGATGACAGTCTTTCGTAGAAGTTTCTACGCAATCCATGGTGGAGGGTACATAAGATTCGGTCTGGCCGAACTTACGGCCGTATATACTTGTTCTTGCTAACATTATGCTCCACCTCAGCGCATTAGCCGACTTAAATTTAAAGTCTTTATATATTGTAGCACTTTGTCCAGATCTGATCTGATTTAAATATATGTATATGGGAACATAAACTTTTATATATAGCACCCAACACATTGGACGGGTTTGAAATGGAATCGAAAATGGGGATCTACAAAGTGGTGCAGGGCATAATATAATCAGAATGCATAGAAATAATAAATAAAATATAAAAATTATTTATTTGGGAAAATATCACAAAATTTTTTAATTCACATTCAAAACACTGAATTCCGATTACACCGTAAGAAGTGATGCAAATTCATTGCCACGTCTGTTGAAACATTCGTCCTATGACAAGTTAATATTACATTAATCGCTTCTCCGCCAATTTTGCACCACTTCCGGACCCAAAAGGAACATTTTCACTTCTTTTTTGGCGACGCTTTTTTGCAGCATTATTATGATATTAATTTATGAAAGAACAGTTTTAATATCAACTACTATTTTTGTAATTAAATTGACTAAACTAAACCATTCATAAGTTCAACCACTGCTTTATTTCATAAATATCAGACTTCAAACATTGCCATAGGCAGCTGCTACCACAACCCAAGTAATTCGATTGTGCATGAAAGTCTTTATACTTGTTTAATTTTTATAAAAATGTAAAATCGTAAATAGAGTTTCAAATTCTTGGGGGGGGGGGGAAGACTAAAATTTTTCTGGGGGGTCTAAGCCCCCCACCCCAGAGGCCTTCCTACGCTTTTGCTCTCACTTGTTACCTCTTTTTAAATTTTTTGAACTTAAAAATTTCGTAATTGTGACAATATTTATCATTACTCAACAAATCTCCCACTGTGCCTACTGTGAATAGTTTGAAAACATTGTCATATGGGGAATTATATTTCTTTTGTTTACCAAATAATTTCACATGAATTTCACACAAGAGAAATTTGTCACATCAAGTTTCCACACACATATGGGTTTCCAGTTTTCCCCCAATAAATATGGTTGTGATGGCTACAACAAAATAAAGTTCATTTGATACGAATATGGCTAAAGGATTCTTTATTTGGTATTAAACAAGCAAAACCGATAGAAGAGTTATTTAATGCCAGCATTTTTAATAACCCCAAAGTATTTTGGTCTGATTTCATTTACATAAAATCAGTGATAAATTTGACATAGTGTCCTTTAGCCTCCATGAATGATGAAAATCATTTTTCCGAATAAAATTGATGTTGATATGGGAGGTTTGTATTTCTTCCATTACCATAGTTTACATATGAAAATAGGATAGGGAATTTAATCAGGCGTAGATTCTTTTTGAATATTTTACTTCTTCTCTCACTTGATTTTTCTGGATAGAATGAAGTATTTAAAACAGTTATTTATTTGTTTACAAAGGACACTGGAAATGACAAAGAGAAAAAAGGAAAAATGCGTATGTAACAGACGTAGGTCAATAGTAATGCTGGTTGGTTGTATATGAAAAGAAATTCTTGGAATAAAAACGACCTGATTTTTACATAGTCCACAATGTGCATAATTGAAAATTCAGAAAGGAAAAATGAAATTTCTAAGAACTATTTGTCAAAGGCTTAAGTATGAAATTGTTACCATAGGGTTATAGATTGTAAAAACGTTTTATTCATTTTATCACAAAACATGTAACAGCAAGCAGCAGGAGATTGAAACCCATAGGGTGAGGACCTATTTAACGATATCCATTTAAAATTTGTGGCACTAGTCGAACCCTTTGATATACCCACCACCATAGGATGTTGACTGCACAATAATAAGCTTGCCATTCAATTTGCAGCACATCGGAATATCGATTTCCGACTATATGAAATGTATATATTTTGCAAAATATTCCTCTCCAACCAAGAGGTACCTAAAAACCCTAAAAAATATTCTATAAAAGTAAAATTTGGACACAATTTGTTATATAAATAAAATTTTGAGAAGATTTTCTATAGAAATAAAATTTGGATTTTTTTATAGAAAATTTTCTATAGAAATAGAATTTCGACAACATTTGCTATAGAAATCAAATTTTGTCAAAATTTTCTATGCAAGTAATATTTTGACAAAATTGTCTAACATATAGGAATAAACTGTTGACAAAATTTACTTTAGAAATAAAATTTTGACAAAATTTTCTATAGAAATAAAATGTTGACAAAGTCAGAAGATAAAAATAAAATTGTGGAAAAATTTGCAATAAAAATAGAATTTTAACAAAGTTTTCTGTAGAAATACAATCTGATAAAATTTTCTAAAGAAATAAAATTTTGACTAAATTGTCTATAGGAATAAAATGTTGAAAAATTTTTCTTTAGAAATAACATTTTGACAAAATTTTCTTTAGAAATAACATTTTGACAACATTTTCTTTAGAAATAAAATTTTGACAAAATTTTCTTTAGAAATAAAATTTTGACAAAATTCTCTTTAGAAATAAAATTTTGAAAAAGTAAGAAGGTAAAAATAAAATTTTGGAAAAATTTGCTATAAAAATAGAATTTTGACAAAATTTTCTACGCAAGTAATATTTTGACAAAATTGTCTAACATATAGGAATAAACTGTTGACAAAATTTACTTTAGAAATAAAATTTTGACAAAATGTTCTATAGAAATAAAATGTTGACAAAGTTAGAAGATAAAAATAAAATTGTGGAAAAATTAGCAATAAAAATTGAATTTTGACAAAATTTTCTGTAGAAATGCAATCTGATAAAATTTTCTAAAGAAATAAAATTTTGACTAAATTGTCTATGGGAATAAAATGTTGAAAAAATTTTCTTTAGAAATAACATTTTGACAACATTTTCTTTAGAAACAAAATTTTGACAAAATTTTCTTTAGAAATTAAATTTTGACAAAATTCTCTTTAGAAATTAAATTTTGACAAAATTTTCTTTAGAAATAAAATGTTGACAAAATTTTCTTTAGAAATAAAATGTTGACAAAGTAAGAAGATAAAAATAAAATTTTGGAAAAATTTGCTATAAAAATAGAATTTTGACAAAATTTTCTGTAGAAATACAATTTCGACAAAATTTTCTGTAAATATTCGGCAACATTTTGTATAGGAATAAAATTTTGACAAAATTTTTTACAGAAATAAAATTTTGACAAAATTTTCTATAGAAATAAAAATAAAATGTTGACAATATTTTACATTGAAATAAAATTATACAAAATTTTATATAGAAATAAAATGTTGACAACGTTTTTTGTAGAAATTTTTGACTAAATTGTCTATAGGAATAAAATGTTGACAAAATTTTCTTTAGAAATAACATTTTGACAACATTTTCTTTAGAAATAACATTTTGACAACATTTTTTTTTAGAAATAAAATTTTGACAAAATTTTCTTTAGAAATAATATTTTGACAAAATTTTCTTTAGAAATAAAATATTGACAAAGTAAGAAAATAAAAATAAAATTTTGGAAAAATTTGCTATAAAAATAGAATTTTGAAAAAAATTTTTTGTAGAAATGCAATTTCAGCAAAATTTTCTATAGAAATAAAATTTTGACAAAATTTTCTATAAAAATAAAATTTTGACAAAATGTTCTTTAGAAAGAACATTTTGACAAAATTTTCTATAGAAATAAAATGTTGACAAAGTAAGAAGATAAAAAAATTGCAAAAATTGGCTATAAAAATAGAATTTTGACAAAATTTTTTGTAGAAATAAAATTTTGACAAAATTTTTTGTAGAAACAAAAATTTGGCTAAATTTTCTATAGAAATAAAACTTTTCACAAAATAATGTTTTTGTTTAGTAAGATTTTCTCTATTACTCAGCACTTATTTATTACATTCCTTTCAAAAAAAAAAAAAAAAAAAAAAAAAAAACAATGTGCTACTACAGAACATTTTTCTATGACAAAACCATCATGTTTAAAAACTAAATAATCCTAGTGTCATCTTTTACGCTCATCGAAATAACACAACGGCATTTGCTTTCCCACTCCCCCTGATCAATTTTAGCACTTTGCCATTTGATATCAGGTGCTGGCATCATATCCGGCAAAAAGGAGACCCGAGAGACAGCGAGAACAGCAATGTCTGAGTGACAAAATGAAATAAAATTCCATTGCAAGAATTCATTTACGCTGATGACATTGGAAAAAGGGCAACAAAAATGTTAGTGAGAATCATGTCTTCACAGGGAGATGCTTCCGAATGATTAAATGTTAACTTAAACATTGGGCTGTATCAACTTAATAAAAATTGTGATTTTTTTTATTTCAATAAATATTGTGCTTTGAATTAATATTGCTGGAATATCTCACTTCTAAGATATTGACATCGAAGCGTGATTTTAGCAGATGGATGGACTAAGCTAGCTCCACTTAGAATTTAAGCACGACGAAATTATCTTCCATAGTCTTAAAATTTAACTTGGCTAATACCCTTAGACGGACCACAATGTTGGTAAAAAACCCCACGCAATTTACAAAATATTAAGGACAAATTTCTTTAAAATTATACAATTTTAATTAAAAGAAAGTTTATAATCTCAGCTTTAAAAATTTGTTTATACCCTTCACCACTACTGTGGTACAGGGTATAATAAGTTTGTGCATTTGTATGTGAAGCCAAGAAGGAAAAGTCTGAGACCCATCGTTTAATATACCGATCACCTTAGAATTAAATTCGGAGTCGATTTAGCGATGTCCGTCTGTAAGTCTGTCTGTCTGTATATGTAATTTTGTGCACAAAGTACAGTACAAAGTACAATTTAAGTACAATTTAAGTCCGATCGTCCTCAAATTTCTACACACACACACACCTTCAAAATGAAGGGTGTTCAGGTTTTTTAAATGCAAAATTGAAAGAAATACGTCATGTTTATATTGACCAAATTTTGACCGTTTCACCCTTTAGTACTGAACTTGAAACTTTGGGTGCTAATTTTTATTGAAATCGGTTCAGATTTCGATATAGCTTTCATATATATATTTTTCTGATTTAGGTAAAACTGACCGAAATACCCATTTTTCCTTTTCATATCGCTACTGCTAAGTCGAAAACTGATCAAAATGACTCAAATTTTCCTAATACTTTAATACACATCTAACGACCGATAAATCATAAATATAGTTTTGCGAAGTTGTCTCTAAATTGGTTCAGATTTAAATATTTTCCAATTTTTTTAGGAACATTGCGCTTCATCCCATGACATTATCCGATTTAAATTGTAATTCTAGAGATTTTGTAGAAGTACAAAAAATTGTCTCCAAATCGGTTAAGATATAAATATTTGTATATGGGAATATAACCTTTATGAAGTGGTGAAGGGTATAAAATAGTCGGCCCCGCTCGACTTTAGACTTTACTTACTTGTTTTATTTTATTTTATTGATTTTATGATTTCATTGATCCTAGATTTGGAAAAATGTCTTTATTTTAAAGAAGTCCATCTTTGGTTTGGAATCACTACCAAAATCCTTACGGGAAGGTCAAAATCTTTGGATAAAAATTTTTTTTTTAGTGCAGTAAGGAAAGTGTAAAGTCGGGCGGGGCCGATTTCCCTTCTCTAGAGCAAAAGTTTTGAATCCATTTTCAAACCTTTCAATTTATTGTTGTAATTGATTTATAGATTTACATTTTAATAAAAAAATCATACCGACAGTGAGGTGCAGGTTATAAATATGAGAGATATTCAAATCTAAAGCTTATGCTTACTTCACAAAAATCTATTTATGATGTATCGTGCGATACATATGCATTAGAGATATAGATAAAACTGATTTTGGGGCCATATGTGGCAACATCGGATCATTAGTGCCCAAATAAAAAAGTTTTGAATCAAATCGGCGATTTCGAGATACTTAAAAATAGGGTTTAGATTAAAATCTCTTTGAAAATGAGTGTAAAACCTCATACACACTACACATTCAAAATCTACTTTAACTAGATATCAACTGTCAGTTGCCTTATAAAAATGGGATTTCAAATCCACTTTTAGTAGATTTCGAGCCTAATGTGAATGAGCTATAAGAAATAAAATGTTTAATCACATTTCCCCATATTGGGCTCATATAGGGGAACTATATCTAAGCCTTAACTAATTTGAGCCAAATTTAGTACACATTGCTGGAATATCATTTATGCACTTTGTGCAAAACTTCAAGTAAATCGAAGTAGTATCATACTTAGGCCAAATGGGTCGAATGGCATTATATGGTATAGCTCCCATCCCAAAATCAGAACCGATTTCAACTTGACGGTACCATCCACCGTACCGAATCAAGGCAAAAATCTGGAGCCATTAAATCCATATCGGTCGAGAGACATATGTAGGAGAGCAATATCTACACACAGAAAACAAATTGCTTGGAAATCAGTTGCACTAACGAAAATTGTACACTTAGAATTAAATATCAGTTGTGCTGATCTATTTCCTTCAATCACAAGCGTTTGTCAGTCTTTAATATCATTTGATTATAATTTCAATAGATTTTCGTTTGTAATTGCAAACAAATGGTTGTAGCAACTCTCTTTTGAAAAAAAAAAAATTGAATTCGATAGATATGACCTACCTTAAATAAATTCCGTAACTGTCATTTAGTAGTTCTAACTGATATTTTGTATTCTCAACCGAATGCCGGTTGATGAATTCTCAAATGTCATTTTTATTTTAACAAATTATTTACTATCAAAGGAAGGCATATTTTTGTAGGCTTCAAATTGGTTTAAAAAAGAAACGCATATATATTGTATGTAGGAGTGGATCTGGTAATAACTGTGGATATGATATTGATTTTTGATGTGATATGATATTGTGGGTAAGTTTTGGAACTAGTATTTAAACTCTAGCAGTGATACCTATACCCCGTAACTTTCTAATTTTATTTCTTAATTTCCCTACGATAGTGACCCATTTTTAAGCTATGCAGCACTATGTACTCTGAACGCAACCTTGGGCAGAAAAATCATCTCTGTTTAACCAGCGATATAGTCTTTGATTTTAAGAAGCTACATTTCAGGTACGAAAGCAGTTGGATGTGGAAAATCTTACTAAATCTGCACGATTTTAACAGTTTGTTCATACCACGAATATTCAGTTATTGATATCCATTAAAAAGGACAATATATTTTTGATGCTGTCGAAGTAAGGTACATAATGTCCGAGAAAATAAGAGGGTTGCGGCAACCATGCTACATGTTCACCGTCAAAATGTTTTTTTTTTGCTCTAAGAATCTGGGTGTGGATACATTTTGATGCAATAAGTAGAGATTCTAGACAAAAATTTGTATCTACTAATTACATACATTTAGAGTATTTAGATTTATTTGTACCACTATACCTATATGTAAATAAAATAAAATATAATATTTCACTTTGAAGTAATTGATTTTAGATATATTTTTAATTCGGTCATGAGTATTATTTAGGTTGGGTAACACAACCGAATGATGAAGGTAGTCACAACCAATATCGTCGGCAGACCCAACCAACACCATATGTGGTATTGGTTGTGTCGACCGAATCAGTCGGGTGACACAACTGTGACCGTAACTGTGACGGTAACTTTTTTCCGACCACAGCGATAGCTCGCGCAACCGCATAGCCGTTGTTGCAGCGGACTGTTTGGCCAAAATGTCTAAAGGCTATATCTAAAGGCTATATCTATGTCTATATCTAAAGGCTAAATCTATGTCAATATCTATGCCTATATCTATGTCTATATCTATATCTGAGCCGATTTCAACCAAATTGGACACACTTGACGATACTATCAATTGTTATTTTTGTACAAAATTTGAAACCAAACAAATTGAAAGTCTAGCCCCTAAGGCCACATAAGTGAATATCGACCAAACGATATATATGCACACAGAAAAGAGATTGGTTGGAAATTGATTATAATAATGAACATTCTTGCTGTAGAACTAAATATCAATTGTATCTACAAATATTCTGTAGTTACTACATACATTCTATTCTTAAGACCATTTAGGAGTTATTTAAATAAAAAGTTATTTATGATAATTGATAAATAATTGGGTTAACCAATTGCTTCTCCTATGAACAATTTTATTGGGAATCGGTTGACAGAACCTACATAGAAACATTTGTGCAACTTTCATTCTGTACTCGTCCTAACCATACGGTTATAAAGGGTGATTCTTTTGAGGTTAGGATTTTCATGCATTAGTATTTGACAGATCACGTGGGATTTCAGACATGGTGTCAAAGAGAAAGATGCTCAGTATGCTTTGACATTTCATCATGAATAGACTTACGATCTGCCACAACGTCGAATTTTCAGTGAATGGGCCCTAGAAAAGTTGGCAGAAAATCCGCTTTTTTATCGACAAATTTTGTTCAGCGATGAGGCTCATTTCTGGTTGAATGGCTACGTAAATAAGCAAAATTGCCGCATTTGGAGTGAAGAGCAACCAGAAGCCGTTCAAGAACTGCCCATGCATCCCGAAAAATGCACTGTTTGGTGTGGTTTGTACGCTGGTGGAATCATTGGACCGTATTTTTTCAAAGATGCTGTTGGACGCAACGTTACGGTGAATGGCGATCGCTATCGTTCGATGCTAACAAACTTTTTGTTGCCAAAAATGGAAGAACTGAACTTGGTTGACATGTGGTTTCAACAAGATGGCGCTACATGCCACACAGCTCGCGATTCTATGGCCATTTTGAGGGAAAACTTCGGAGAACAATTCATCTCAAGAAATGGACCGGTAAGTTGGCCACCAAGATCATGCGATTTGACGCCTTTAGACTATTTTTTGTGGGGCTACGTCAAGTCTAAAGTCTACAGAAATAAGCCAGCAACTATTCCAGCTTTGGAAGACAACAGTTCCGAAGAAATTCGGGCTATTCCGGCCGAAATGCTCGAAAAAGTTGCCCAAAATTGGACTTTCCGAATGGACCACCTAAGACGCAGCCGCGGTCAACATTTAAATGAAATTATCTTCAAAAAGTAAATGTCATGGACCAATCTAACGTTTCAAATAAAGAACCGATGAGATTTTGCAAATTTTATGCGTTTTTTTTTTTTTTTAAAGTTATCAAGTTCTTAACAAATCACCCTTTATAAACCAAATGTTAGTTGAAATATTTATTGATTGTCATTTTAATTATTTCAAATTTATCAATGAAAACCAAAAACGTCATTATGTAAAATACAAACCGAAAAGAAATAATATTTTATTTATGCGTGCAGTGAGTGAAATGCTTATATATCTTACGAACGAGTCAAGATTTGGCCATCTAAGGAAATTTTTCATCAGCGAACTATTGGTATTTTAATTGATACTTATTCATTTCCTTTATAGGTTTTATATTTTGCCTACAAGGAAGATGTTCTTTGCATGTCAAAACGTTGAAGATACGCCAATTTTACACGCAACGAGATGGCTTTGTGAATTAATCATTCGTAAAAGTTACAAAGACATTAAAAAATTCTAACATAATAATTGCAATTTGGATTCGGATGTTTCTATCAGAAGTGCCGGGCATTGTTGGTATCGGTCCAGGTTACTCGAACTTAAAGTAACATCAGGAGATTTTAAATTGTGGGAAAACTCAATACAGGTCCAGGTTACTCGAACTTAAAGTAACATCAGGAGATTTTAAATTGTGGGAAAACTCAATACAAATTCATACTAATTTTGAGACAACCAAAAAATTATTTAAGATGGTAAATAGTGGTCCTTGTTTGTGATATAGCCCTCGTACTGGAACGAACAGTACGAGAGCAATAGCTCGTTCTTACTTCTTGACTGCTTTGAAGTGTAAATCCTCATCATGGGTTACATGTGCCAATATTTTTAATATGGCCGCAATAGAGTTATTAGATGTGTGCACGTCAGTGAAATTTTACCAGTGCTCACGCGCGATTTTTATGACACACTCCATACTCATGAACTTCTTTCAAATACTAGCACTCACTAATACATGTATTTATGTAGTTTTACGGTTATGCTATACGTTAATTTGCCTTTAAATAAATATAAATCAATAACCAATATGTGTTTTTATGTCTTTTAATTTGGTGGTGGAAATAAATTATTTCCAAATTCGATTGTACCTACTAATAGAAATGGTCCACGCGACCGAATGATGAAGGTAGCTATAACCGATGTCGTCGGTAGACCCAACCAATACCATATGAGATATTGGTTGTGTCGGCCGAATCTGTCAGTTGACACAACTGCCAACTGGTAGTTGCTACAACTGCCAAAAGGAGGTTGGCAATAAATTCGATTATCACAACCAATCTGTATTCTCTGTGTGGGAGTTATACCTAAAACATAACTAATTTTTTTCAAAACCAATGGGGTTGTATTCTGGCACAAAACACATATATGTGCCAAATTTATCGATTGGACTAGACTTTAATTACACAAATGTATTCACAGACAGACGGACATCTTTAAATTGACTCAGTGGGCGACCCTGAGTATTACTGTCATAGACATCATGTGTCTATCTCGTCTCTTTTCGGGTGTATGCACTTCAACATTTAATAGGCTATTACGAACTCTTATCTAACGATGTCCGTCCGTCTGGTCTCTTTTAATCACGCTGCAGCTTTCATAAATGAAGCTATTGTCCTGAAATTTGGCACAGCCCTTTTCAGTCTCAGCCCTTTTTTGGATGATGGTCATAGTTGTTCTGGTTTTTATAAATCTCTAATATAAACCGATCTCGATTTTAAATTGTGACCTTTAGATGGATCGCAAAGTTTCTCGATTTCCCTGAGTTTGTTAATTTATTTGAGGCACCATTTTTATTATTTTTCTTATGTTTCAACAGATGCTAAAGTTTCATATTCAATTAAAAACAATATTGCTTTTAATCGCAAAACTCACGAAAAGCTTCTTTGTTTAACATAGTTTCGAATTAAGTTTGAATTTTTACATTTTTTTCCAAAAGGACAAACAAAATAATGGAAATTAAAAAAAAATATTTTCGGGGGAAGACAGTACGTTTAATTCGATAGTGAAATGTTGAGGATTTAAATTCACCCAGTAAAAAATAAAAATAAAAATAAGTTTTTTCTAAATCATTACTTTTAAATAAAATCGAAATAGAGATGAACTTAATTTTCAATTCACAAAAAGTTCAATAGAGATGATACATAAAACATATTTGCCTTACACAGTTTCAAATACAATTTGAATTTTTAAAATTTTTTCCAGTAAAGACAAACAAAATAATGGAGATTTCCAAAAGATTATTATCGGAGGAAGTGGAATTTGTACATATTATCCAAAACACCTTTACGTAGAGATAAAATTAGACCAGTATATACGGCCGTAAGTTCGGCCAGGCCGAAGCTTATGTACCCTCCACCATGGATTGCATAGAAACTTCTACTGAAGACTGTCATCCAATATCGAATTACTTGGGTTGCGGTAACACTTGCCGATGGCAAGGTATCTTAAAACTTCCTAACACCGTACTATATACCACATAGTCCATACGAGGTATATATTAAACTAAAAAAGGCCATTTAAGTTTAAAGTTTCTATAGAAATAAATATTTGGGAAAATAAAATTTTGACAACATTTTCTATAGAAAAAAAAAATTGGAAAAAATTTTCCATAGAAATAAAATTTGGAGAAAAAAATTTTCTATAGAAATAAAATTTTGACAAAATTTTCTATAGAAATAAAATTTTGACAAAATTTTCTATAGAAATAAAATTTTGACAACATTTTCTATAGAAATAACATTTTGACAACATTTTCTATAAAAATAAAATTTTGGTAGATTATTTTTGGCTCGAGTGGCAACCATGATTATGAACCGATATGGACCAATTTTTGTGAGATTGGGGATCGGCTATATGTAACTATAGACCGATATGGACCAATTTTGGCATGGTTATTAGCGGCCTTATACTAAGATTTCAACCGGATCGGATGAATTTTGCTCCTCCAAGAGGCTCCGGAGGACAAATCTGGGGATCGATTTATAAGGGGGCTATATATAATTATGGACCGATATGGACCAATTCCTGCATGGTTATTAGAGACCATATACTAACACCACGTACCAAATTTCAACCGGATCGGATGAATTTTGCTCCTCTAAGAGGCTCCGGAGGTCAAATCTGGGGAACGGCTTATATGGGGGCTATATATAATTATGGGCCGATGTGGACAAATGTTTGCGTGGTTGTTAGAGACCATATATTAACACCATGTACTAAATTTCAGCCAGATCGGATGAAATTTGCTTCACTTAGAGCAATCGCAAGCCAAATTTGGGGGGTCCGTTTATATGGGGGCTATACTTAAAATGGACCGATATGGACCAATTTTAGCATGGTTATTAAAGACCATATACTAACACCATGTACCAAATTTCAGCCGGATCGGATGAAATTTGCTTCTCTTAGAGGATCGGCAAGCCAAATCGGGATATCGATTTATATGGGGGCTATACGTAAAAGTGGACCGATATGGCCCATTTGCAATACCATCCGACCTGCAGCAATAACAACTACTTGTGCCAAGTTTCAAGTCGATAGCTTGTTTCGTTCGGAAGTTAGCGTGATTTCAACAGACGGACGGACGGACGGACATGCTCAAATCGACTCAGAATTTCACCACGACCCAGAATATATATACTTTATGGGGTCTTACATCAATATTTCGATGTGTTACAAACGGAATGACAAAGTTAATATACCCCCATCCTATGGTGGAGGGTATAATAATATACCCGCATCCTATGGTGGAGGGTATAATAATATACCCGCATCCTATGGTGGAGGGTATAAAAATATGGGAAACATTTAAATCTGAAGCAATTTTAAGGAAACTTCGCAAAAGTTTATTTATGATTTATCGCTCGATATATATGTATTAGAAGTTTAGGAAAATTAGAGTCATTTTTACAACTTTTCGACTAAGCAGTGGCGATTTAACAAGGAAAATGTTGGTATTTTGACAATTTTTGTCGAAATCAGAAAAACATATATATGTAAATCTGAACCGATTTCAATCAAATTTGGCAAACATGACTATACTACCAATTGTACTCCTTGTGCAAAATTTCAAGCTAATCGGGATAAAACTTTGGGTTCTGGGTCCATATAAGTGCATATCGGGCGAAAAATATATATGGGAGCTATATCTAAATCTGAATCGATTTCAACCAAATTTGGCACGCATATATACAATGCTAAATCTACAAAATGTTAACCAAATTGGGCAAAAACTCTGGCGTTTAGGACCATATTAGTCCATATCGGGCGAAATATATATGTGAGCTATATCTAAATCTGAACCGATTTCAATCAAATTTTGCACACTTGACTATACGACTAAGTGTTATGTTTGTACAAAATTTCAAGCAAATCGGTATAAAACTCTGGCTGCTGGGTCCATATTAGTGCATATCGGGCGAAAGATATATATGGGAGCTATATCTAAATCTGAACCGATTTCTTCCAAAATCAATAGTGTTCTATTCTGACCCAAATTAGGAACATGTGCCAAATTTTAGGGCGATTGGACTTAAATTGCGACATAGACATTGATCACAAAAATGTGTTCACAGACAGACGGACGGACGGACAGACGGACATGGTTATATCGACTCAGGGACCCACCCTGAGCATTATTGCCAAAGACACCATGTGTCTATTTCGTCTCCTTCTGCGTGTTACAACCATATGCACTAACTTATAATACATTGTTCCACAGTGTGGCGCAGGGTATAATTAGAAAATGTTGAGAATAAAAAAAAATATAAATACTGAAATACCATCACGTCTGAAAAACGAATGCAAAATCAATGCAGCGGATACTTAAAAATATGACTTCCGTTTTATGAAAAGTCCGTATAAAATTAATGGCTTCTGAGTCAATTTGGCACCACTTACGGATTTGAAAAGAACATTTTAATGATTTTTCTATCTAAATTTTTTTTGCTGGGAATTTAAACCAGAGAAATGATTTTCCATCTATACGGACACAATGCATTTTTTCTAAATTTTATTTTAATATATAAAACACACGATTTGTTGGAATTTTGTTTAAGTATTTTTTTTTATAGAACCTTGGCAAATAATTATATTATAGACACTGTGGTTTTATTAGTCTTTTAACACAGATATTTATTTTTTCCTGACACCTAATAAACACTTTAAAATGATATTTCATCAAATAACTATTTCCAGATGTGTGTTTTTTTTTTTTTGTTAACGTAAATAAGTCATAAAGAATAAAAATTCATACGCTTTTGCTTGCCACACTCTTATCCAAACACATAATGAACAAACCTCTTTTTGTTGTTGTTTATGTTGTTGTTGTTTAAGATATCCATTTTGTTCTTTTCAGTGCTTACCTTTTTTGTAGTGGAAGATGTGCAAGAATGATAATGTACTTGGTGGCTTTCTTCTGTTTTTTGCTTTTTTTTTTAAATGACGCACTTGAGAATTCTTTCAGCTTTAAAATCAGCACACTTTTCTTTTTTTGTGGAACAGAAAGCTAATATGAATATACATATTTCACATTATAGTCTTTTCATAAATTTCATGCACGTGTCAAAGGTGTATATTTTCCAGCTTGTTTGCTATTCTATTCTATGAGGTTTTTTTTCTTCCAACTTTATGTTTAATTTCACTTTATGACTTTACATGAATAGGTTGTTGCATGGTTACATTTTTTTAAATGGAATGCTTATAATTTTCGTATGTGGTCATCACTTAGGTATTTGCCAACAATTAATTTTTATATATTTTCTTTTTTTTTGCTTTAATACTTTCATTTCATTTGTATTTTAGCACTTTAATTTTGTTACTTAGATGAAATTAAATTTCCGTTATGTTTTCCATCAGTGTTAATTACTTCATCACTAACAACGCGCCCCCTCAAGAGTCAAGAATACCGTTCAAGAAGACATTCGCCAGATGACTGACTTTAGTTGGCATCAGCTTAGCTGTTCAACATTTACGAGAGGATGTTTGGTTTTGTTGTTGTGCACAATGTCCTCAGCATTGCTATCATATGTTTGTTGTGTTTCTACGATAGAAGAATAACAAACTTCGTGTTAGTCATTCGTTATATGATTCTCTTTGCACCCACGTATTAGTGTTGCCATATACAATGATATCCAAAGCAATTTGTGGGTATTCATCTCTATTACTCTCTTCTTCATGGTTTAAGTGTACCACGTAATACTCTTAAAATTTATTTGCGAGTGTTTAGTCTCTTATATCGTAAAAATATGTTAAGAGAGTGCCTTCTATGGGAGAATATGAGGCTAATATTATTTATAAAATAATATTTACGATAACAGTGTATACACCTGTTGAATAAGTGAGAGTGAACAGTAAATTATGATTTTTTTTTGTAGTAATTTTCATCACCATAAAGCAGTTCGTGGAGTGCCTAAAATAAAATTTTCAATAAAATAAAAGAGATTTAGAATGCAAATTTTTTTGCCTTTACTCGACTTTATCAGACTATAAATGTATAAATATAGCCCATCCACATATACTATTTTGATTGCTTCAGAGTCGATGTAATGCTGGATGCTCGTATCTATTGCTTTTACAATAAAAGTCTATTGCTTTTACAATAAAAGTCGGTTTTCATTAATTCGTATATGAGTGGGCCAATTACAAATAGCTTGAGAATACAATTAAAACAAGCCTAATTTTTTATTAATATTTGCAAAAAATAACATTTGAACGTTTCAAATATTTTAAAATATCGACATGAAAATTAAAAAAAAAAATATCTTTGGCATACAAAATGGTCTGAAAAAAGGATAAAGAGCCACCCTATTAACATACATAGATCCTGGAACAAAATATAAGTTAGTATTAAAAGTTCCCAGCAAAAAAAAGCCCATCCCAGAATTCCGCATCGATTTTTTTCAACTTCCGATGCAGTCCTTTTGGATAAGTCCACAAACATTTCTTCTACAGTGCATCTTGGGATCCTCCAATGCTATTTTTCTACTTCCACTGCAGTCCTTGTGGGCAAGTATTATAAAGCCTATTATAAGTGTAAATTTTTAACAATTATATTTTACAAAAAAAAAAAAAACAAAAATAGAAAATTAAAAAAAAAAGTAAAAAAATAATAATAAACAAGAAATAAATGTTATCCCCGCTGGGATTTGAACCTATGCCGTTTGACTTTTTCGCTTCCATGGAAGTTCTTTTGTGAAGGTTTTTCAAATTACGAGAATTTTTAATTTTTTTGTTGATTTTTAATAGAAAACAAGTAAGGAAAGTCTAAAGTCGGGCGGGGCCGACTATATTATACCCTGCACCACTTTGCAGATCTAAATTTTCGATACCATATCACATCCGTCAAATGTGTTGGGGGCTATATATAAACGTTTTGTCTCAAATACATACATTTAAATATCACACGATCTGGACAGAATTGAACAGACTTCTACAAAATCTATAGACTCAAAACTTAAGTCGGCTAATGCACTAGGGTGGAACACAATGTCAGTAAAAAAATATGGGAAACATTTAAATCTTAAGCAATTTTAAGGAACCTTCGCAAAAGTTTATTTATGATTTATCGCTCGATATATATGTATTAGAAGTTTAGGAAAATTAGAGTCATTCTTACAACTTTTCGACAAAGCAGTGGCGATTTTACAAGGAAACTGTTGGCATCTTTACCATTTTCGTCGAAATCAAAAAAACATATGTATGGGAGCTATATCTAAATCTGAACCGATTTCAACCAAATTGGGCACGCATAACTACAATGATAATTCCACTCCCTGTGCAAAATGTCATCTAAATCGGAGTAAAAAATTGGCCTCTGTGGTCATATGAGTGTAAATCGGGCGAAAGCTATATATGGGAGCTATATATAAATCTGAACCGATTTCAATTAAATTTGGCACGCATAGCTACAATGCTAAATCTACTCCCTGTGCAAAATTTCAACCAAATTGGGCCAAAACTCTGGCTTTTAGGACCATATTAGTCCATATCGGGCGAAAGATATATATGGGAGCTATATCTAAATCTGAATCGATTTCATCCAAATTCGGAAGGCATAGCTACAATGCTAAATCTACTCCCTGTGCAAAATTTCAACCAAATTGGGCCAAAACTCTGGCTTTTAGGACCATATTAGTCCATATCGGGCGAAAGATATATATGGGAGCTATATCTAAATCTGAACCGATTTCAATCAAATTTTGCACACTTGACTATACTACTAATTGTACTCCTAGTGCAAAATTTCAACCAAATTGGGCCACAAATCGGGATTCTGAGGCCATATAAGTCCATATCGGGCGAAAGATATATATGGGAGGTATATCTAAATTTGAACCGATTTCAATCAAATTTTGTACACTTGACTATGCGACTAAGTGTTATGTTTGTACAAAATTTCAAGCAAATCGGTATAAAACTCTGTCTGCTGGGTCCATATTAGTGCATATCGGGCGAAAGATATATATGGGAGCTATATCTAAATCTGAACCGATTTCTTCCAAAATCAATAGGGTTCTATTCTGACCCATATTAAGAACATGTGCCAAATTTGAAGGCGATTGCACTTAAATTGCGACCTAGACTTTGATCACAAAAATGTGTTCACAGACAGACGGACGGACGGACGGACGGACGGACGGACGGACGGACAGACGGACATGGTTATATCGACTCAAGGACCCACCCTGAGCATTATTGGCGAAGACACCATGTGTCTATCTCGTCTCCTTCTGGGTGTTACAAACATATGCACTAACTTATAATACCCTGTTGCACAGTGTGGCGCAGGGTATAAAAAATATATTTATACGAAAATATATGCCGAAAATAAAAAATAAAAACGATGCATAACATAAAAAAATATTTTTTTAGAAAAATATTTGGTAAAAAAAATTGCCGCTGGTGAGATTTGAACCTGCGTTTCCTATGTTTTTGTTCATACTAATAAAGAACATCTCGAGAAGCAATTAGAATGTTATTCCTTGGTGTCGTATTACGATCATATCACAAACATTTGAATTAACCGTTTGTGGCTGAGTGTGCTAAGTCATTCTGTTATGGTGCCATCAACTCCCAGGTTCAACCCCTGGTCGGAGCGAAAAAGTTTTTCAAATTCTAAAAAATTAGATAATACGAAAAAAATAGTGTAATAAAAAATATGGTTGAAAAAAAAAGAAATTGGTTGAAAAAAAATGTTTACCGCTTTTTAAATTCCTTCATTCAAATTAACTTCCAGGGCACAACTTCTAAAGCAATGCAAAGGATCCAAAAAGGGAGTACTTCCGTCCTATGACAAGCCCATGTAAAATTTATTGGAGATGATCCAAGTTTGCACTACTTCCGGATAACAGATTGGGGAACCAAACAACAGTTTATTTATGATTTATCGCTCGATATATATGTATTAGAAGTTTAGGAAAATTAGAGTCATTTTTACAACTTTTCGACTAAGCAGTGGCGATTTTACAAGGAACATGTTGGTATTTTGACCATTTTTGCCGAAATCAGAAAAACATATATATGGGAGCTATATCTAAATCTGAACCGATTTCAACCAAATTTGGCACGCATAGAGCTACAATGCTAATTCTACTCCCTGTGCAAAATTTCAACTAAATCGGAGTTAAAAATTGGACTCTGTGGTCATATGAGTGTAAATCGGGCGAAAGCTATATATGGGAGCTATATCTAAATCTGAACCGATTTCAATAAAATTTGGCACACTTAACTACACTACTAATTTTACTCCTTGTGCTAAATTTCAATCAAATTGGGGTAACACTCTGGCTTCTGGAGCCATATAAGTCCATATCGGGCGATAGATATATATGGGAGCTATATCTAAATCTGAACCGATTTTAAGAAAAATTGGCACACTAGACTATAGTACTAATTGTTCTTCTTGTGTAAAATTTTAAGCAAATTAGGGTAAAACTCTGGCTTCTGGGGCCATATAAGTCCATATCGGGCGATAGATATGTATGGGAGCTATATCTAAATCTGAACCGATTTTAAGAAAAATTGGCACACTTGACTATAGTACTAATTGTTCTTCTTGTGTAAAATTTTAAGCAAATTAGGGTAAAACTCTGGCTTCTGGGGCCATATAAGTCCATATCGGTCAAAATATATATATGGGAGCTATATCTAACCCTGAACCGATTTCTTCCAAAATCAATAGTAATCTATTCTGAGCCAAAACACAGACTTGTGCCAAATTTGAAGTCGATTGGACTAAAACTGCGACCTAGACTTTGATTACAACAATGTGTTCACGGACAGACGGACATCGCTATATCGACTCAGGAGCCCACCCTGGGCATTTTTGCCAAAGACACCATGTGTCTATCTCGTCTCCTTCTGGGTGTTGCAAACATATGCACTAACTTATAATACTCTGTTCCACAGTGTGGCGCAGGGTATAAAAAGGGACTCTTTTTAAATTTCAAAAAATATGATGTTTCGTTCTAATTGCAATGCCTTAATCTTCCATAGACAAGAATTGAATCTCAGTTTTATGGAATCCTATTTTTGAATGAATTTTAGCTTTAAAGTAAAAATACAAAAAAAGTTAACAAATTTTAAAACGAAACGCAAAAAATACTGGATAATTTCAATGCATTTTTCAGAGTTAACCTTAGCCCAAAAAAAAATCTTTAATTTTAAAATACCAATTTTTACGGTTAATCAATTATAAAAAAAACGACTTTATTGAAAAGTTTATTGATTTTTGAACAAGGAAAAATTTTCAATGAAAGAAAAGCTTTTTCCATGCTAAGCAAAACTAGAATCGCGTATAAGGACCAAAAATCTTTGGTCTAAATATCTTCGCAATTTGAATGCAAATATTGCGAATTTTTCGTCCGAAACTTCAAATAATATCGAGCCTTTGGGATCATTTCAAGTATTTCATGTTTGGTTTCATACTCCAATTACCCTGGCCTATATAAATTTTCCTTAATAGTTCTTCCTGACAACTGTGACATAACTACTCGTATTGTCAGTCTGATCTACCCACGCTAGAGATAACATAATCAAGATAGTGCACAATATTTACGGCATTTGTTGTTTTGAAAAACATCTCTATCAACAATATTGTCACACACACATGCGAGTTTCTATTTCAATTTGCCTCATTTATATTTCAATATTAAGTGCTAAAAATAACTAAAATCTGGATTATTCCAAAAAAATAAATTGGTGTTGCTTACGTATTCGTTAAATTAGTTTAACAATAGGAAACGTGCCAACACGTTTGTCTTTCAATTAAATGTAATTGCGACAAAATGTCGTTAAAGAAGACAAATAAATCAGTATTTAGATGTGCATGAACATTTTCTCCTACGTACTCTCTGGGAGAATATTGTGGGGCAAAGACCTGGGTGCGTATGAACAACGGAATTTAATCGCAGTACTTATACGCAATGTGTATGGATTTGGAAGATGTTAAATCTGGAAGATGTAAATTCTGTGGTTTTCTAAAGAAGCCACCAATGTAAAATTTTTCTTTAGAACTAAATTACCTTATTTTTCAAAAATTCGAAAAACTATGTTACTTATTTTAATTATACCCTGCGCCACACTGTGGAACAGGGTATTATAAGTTAGTGCATATGTTTGCAACACCCAGAAGGAGACGAGATAGACACATGGTGTCTTTGGCAAAAATGCTCAGAGTGGGCTCCTGAGTCGATATAGCTACGTCCGTCTGTCCGTGAACACATTTTTGTAATCAAAGTCTAGGTCGCAGTTTATGTCCAATCGACTTCAAATTTGGCACAAGTATGTGTTTTGGCTCAGAATAGAACCCTATAGATTTCTGAAGAAATTGGTTCAGATTTAAATATAGCTCCCATATATATCTTTCGCCCGATATGGACTTATATGGCCCCAGAAGCCAGAGTTTTACCCTACTTTGCTTAAAATTTTGCACAAAAAGAACAATTAGTACTATAGTCAAGTGGGCCAAATTTTATTGAAATCGGTTCAGATTTAGATATAGCTACCATAGAGGCCAATTTTTAACTCCGATTTAGTTGAAATTTTGCACAGGGAGTAGAATTAGCATTGTAGCTATGCGTGCCAAATTTGGTTGACATCGGTTCAGATTTAGATATAGCTCCCATATATATGTTTTTCTGATTTCGCCAAAAATGGCCAAAATACCAACATTTTCTTTGTAAAATCGCCACTGCTTAGCCGAAAAGTTGTAAAAATGGCTCTAATTTTCCTAAACTTTTAATACATATATATCGAGCGATAAATAAACTTTTGCGAAGTTTCCTTAAAATTGCTTCAGATTTAAATGTTTCCCTTATTATACCCTCCACCATAGGATGGGGGTATATTAACACATCGAAGTATTGCTCTAAGACCCCATAAAGTATAAATAATAGCCACCATATAAACGGACCCCAAATTTGGCTTGCGATTGCTCTAAGAGAAGCAAATTTCATCCGATACGGCTGAAATTTGGTACATGGTATTAGTATATGGTTTCTAACAACCATTCAAAAATTGGTCCATATCGGTCCATAATTTTATATAGCCCCCATATAAACCGATCCCCAGTTTTGAACTCCGGAGCCTCTTAGAGGAGCAAAATTCATCCGATCCCGTTGAAATTTGGTACGTGGTGATAGTATATGGTCTCTAAAAACCATGCAAAAATTGGTCCATATCGGTCCATAATTATATATAGCCCCATATAAACTGGTTCCCAGATTTGGTTTGCGGATCATCTAAGAGAAGCAAATTTCATACGATTCGGCTGAAATTTGGTACATGGTATTAGTATATAGTCTCTAAGAGCCATTCAAAAATTGGTCCATATCAGTCCATAATTATATATAGCCCCTATATAAACCGATCCCCAGATTTGAACTCCGGAGCCACTTGGACGAGCAAAATTCATCCGATCCGGTTGAAATTTGCAACGTGGTGTTAATATATGACAGCTAGTAACCATGCCAAAATTGGTTCATATCGGTCTATCGTTATATATAGTCGATCCCTAATCACACAAAAATTGGTCCATATCGGTTCATAATCATGCTGGCCACTCGAGCACAAATAATCTACCAAGATATTATTTCTATAGAAAATTTTGTCAAAATTTTATTTCTCTAGAAAATTTTGCCGAAATTTTATTCCTAAAATTTTATTTCTATAGAAAATGTTGTCAGAATTTTAAATCTTTTGAAAATTTTGTAAAAATTTTATTTCTATAGAAAATTTTGTAAAAATTTTATTTCTATAGAAAATTTTGTGAAACTTAATTATATACGTATTTACTCGGTCATTTCAGGTTTAGTATATACCACGTATGGACTACGTGGTATATATTACGGTATTATTAAATTTTAAGATACCTTGCCATCGGCAAAAGTTACCGCAACCCAAGTAATTCGATTGTGGATGACAGTCTTCAGTAGAAGTTTCTACGCAATCGATGGTGGAGGGTACATAAACTTCGGCTTGGCCGAACTTACGGCCGTATATACTTGTTTTTTTACTAACATTGTGTTCCACCCTAGTGCATAAGCCGACTTAAATTTTGAGTCTATAGATTTTGTAGAAGTCTATCAAATTCTGTCCAGATCGAGTGATATTTAAATGTATGTATTTAGGACAAACCTTTATATATAGCCCCCAACAGATTTGATGGATGTGATATGGTATCGAAAATTTAGATCTACAAAGTGGTGCAGGGTATAATATAGGCGGCCCCGCCCGACTTTAGGCTTTCCTTACTTGTTTTTATTATATGTTAAAGTAATTTTTATACCCTTTACCATAGGATGAGTGGTATATTTACTTTGTCATTCCGTTTGTAACACATCAAAATATTGCCCCATAAAGTACCCATATATTCTGGGTCTTTGTGAAATTCTGAGTCGATCTAAGCATGTGCGTCCGTCCGTCTGTTAAAATCACGCTAACTTCCGAACGAAACAAACTATCGACTTGAAACCTGACAAAAGTAGTTGTTATTGATGTAGGTCGGGTGATAATGCAAATGGGCCATATCGGACCACTTTTAAGTATTGATCCGGTTGAAATTTGGTATATGGTGTTAGTATATGATCTCTGACAACCATGAAAAAACTGGTCCATACAGGTCTTAATAATATATATAACCCCCATTCAAACCAATCCCCAGATTTGACCTCCGGAGCCCTTGGAGGAGCAAAATTCATCCGATCCGGTTGAAATTTACGTACGTGGTGAAATTTGGTACATTGCGCTAGTATATGACCGCTAACAACCATGCCAAAATTGGTTCATATCGGTCTATAGTTATATATAGACGATCTCCAAAAATAATCTACCAAAATTTTATTACTGTAGGAAACTTTGTAAAGATTTTATTTCTATAGAAAATTTTGTCAAAATTTATTTCTATAGAAAATTTTGTCAAAATTTTATTACTATATAAAATGTTGTCAAAATTTTATTACTATATAAAATGTTGTCAAAATTTTATTACTATATAAAATGTTGTCAATTTTTTTTTGCTACAGAATTTTTTTTCAAAATTTTTTGGCAAATTTTGTCAAAATTTTATTTCTAAAGAAAATTTTGTCAAAATATCTGTGTAAAATTTTGTCAAAATTTTATTTCAATAAAAAAATTTGTCAAACTTAATTATATACATATTTAATCGGCCTTTTTTGTTTAAGATATACCCCTTATGGAATAACTTACAATTGAGAAGACGGTGTTAAAAAATTGTAAGATACCTTGCCATCGGCAAATGTTATCACAACCCAAGTAATTCGATTGTGGATGCGAGTCTTTAGTACAAGTTTCTATGCAATCCATGGTGGAAGGTATGTAAGATTCGGCCTGGTGGAACTTACGGCCGTATATACTTGTTATTTATAAGAATTTCATGAAAATTTCCCTACTTTATATGTTTTTTCGATTTAGGTAAAACTGGCCGAAATACCCATATTTTCCTTATCAAATCACCACTGCTAAATCGAAAACTTATAAAAATGACTCAAATTTTCCTATTACTCTAATACACATCTATCGACCGATAAATCATAAATACAGTTTTGCGAATTTGCCTCAAAATTGGTTCAGATTTAAATATTTCCCACATTTTTTTAGTAACATCGTACTTCATCCCAGGGCATTAGCCGATTTAAATTTTTATTCTAGAGATTTTGTAGAAGTACAAAAAATTGTGTCCAAATAAATTAGGATATAAATAGTTGTATGTGGGAATATAAAGATTCATGAAGAAGTTAAGATGGCAACACGAATTGTGGTCTACAAAGTGGTGAAGGGTATAATATAGTCGGCCGACTTTAGACTTTACTTACTCGCCCGACTTTAGACTTTACTTACTCGTTTGTACAATACAAACAATATTTTGTTTGGACCAATCCTGAAAATATATATGCTTGAATCAAAATGTGTTTGGGGTATATGTTACAGAAGCGATTTTTTTTTTAAGGGTGTACGAGCCAAAGTTTTTCTCTAATTCTTGTAACAGTTTTTGAAACTCAATTTTTGGAATCTTTTAACGCGAGTATCAATTCACGTTTTTATACCCTGCGCCACATTGTGGAACAGGGTATTATAAGTTAGCGCATATGTTTGCAACTCCCAGAAGGAGACGAGATAGACATATGATGTCTTTGGCAAAAATGCTAAGGGTGGGCTCCTGAGTCGATATAGTCATGTCCGTCTGTCCGTGAACATATTTTTGTAATCAAAGTCTAGGTCGCAGTTTTAGTCCAATTTGGCACAAGTATGCGTGTTGGCTCAGAATAGAACCCTATTGATTTTGGCAGAAATCGGTTCAGATTTAGATATAGCTCCCATATATATTGTTCGCCCGATATGGACTAATACGGTCCCAGAAGCCAGAGTTTTACCCCAATTTGGTTGAAATTTTGCACTAGGAGTACAATTAGTAGTGTAGTCAAGTGTGCCAAATTTTATTGAAATTGGTTCAGATTTAGATATAGCTCCCATATATATCGTTCGCCCGATTTACACTCATATGACCACAGAGGCCAATTTTTTGCTCCGATTTAGTTGAAATTTTGCACAGGGAGTAGAATTAGCATTGTAGCTATACGTGCCAAATTTTGTTGAAATCGGTTCAGATTTAGATATATCTCCCATATATAGCTTTCGCCCGATTTAGATATAGCTCCCATATATATGTTTTTCTGATTTCGACAAAACTGGTCAAAATACCAACATTTTCCTTGAAAATCGCCACTGCTTAGTCGAAAAGTTGTAAAAATGACTCTAATTTTCCTAAACTTCTAATAAAGGGTGATTCTTTTGAGGTTAGGATTTTCATGCATTAGTATTTGACAGATCACGTGGGATTTCAGACATGGTGTCAAAGAGAAAGATGCTCAGTATGCTTTGACATTTCATCATGAATAGACTTACTAATGAGCAACGCTTGCAAATCATTGAATTTTATTACCAAAATCAGTGGCAGAAAATCCGCTTTTTTATCGACAAATTTTGTTCAGCGATGAGGCTCATTTCTGGTTGAATGGCTACGTAAATAAGCAAAATTGCCGCATTTGGAGTGAAGAGCAACCAGAAGCCGTTCAAGAACTGCCCATGCATCCCGAAAAATGCACTGTTTGGTGTGGTTTGTACGCTGGTGGAATCATTGGACCGTATTTTTTCAAAGATGCTGTTGGACGCAACGTTACGGTGAATGGCGATCGCTATCGTTCGATGCTAACAAACTTTTTGTTGCCAAAAATGGAAGAACTGAACTTGGTTGACATGTGGTTTCAACAAGATGGCGCTACATGCCACACAGCTCGCGATTCTATGGCCATTTTGAGGGAAAACTTCGGAGAACAATTCATCTCAAGAAATGGACCGGTAAGTTGGCCACCAAGATCATGCGATTTGACGCCTTTAGACTATTTTTTGTGGGGCTACGTCAAGTCTAAAGTCTACAGAAATAAGCCAGCAACTATTCCAGCTTTGGAAGACAACATTTCCGAAGAAATTCGGGCTATTCCGGCCGAAATGCTCGAAAAAGTTGCCCAAAATTGGACTTTCCGAATGGACCACCTAAGACGCAGCCGCGGTCAACATTTAAATGAAATTATCTTCAAAAAGTAAATGTCATGGACCAATCTAACGTTTCAAATAAAGAACCGATGAGATTTTGCAAATTTTATGCGTTTTTTTTAAAAAAAAAGTTATCAAGCTCTTAACAAATCACCCTTTACATATATATATCGAGCGATAAATCATAAATAAACTTTTGCGAAGTCTCCTTAAAATTGCTTCAGATTTAAATGTTTCCCATATTGTTATACCCTGCGCCACACTGTGGAACAGGGTATTATAAGTTAGTGCATATGTTTGTAACACCCAGAAGGAGACGAGATAGACACATGGTGTCTTTGGCAATAATGCTCATGGTGGGTCCCTGAGTCGATATAACCATGTCCGTCTGTCCGTCTGTCCGTCCGTCCGTCCGTCTGTCTGTGAACACATTTTTGTGATCAAAGTCTAGGTCGCAATTTAAGTCCAATCGCCTTCAAATTTGGCATATGTTCCTAATTTGGGTCAGAATAGAACCCTATTGATTTTGGAAGAAATCGGTTCAGATTTAGATATAGCTCCCATATATATCTTTCGCCCGATATGCACTAATATGGACCCAGCAGCCAGAGTTTTATACCGATTTGCTTGAAATTTTGTACAAACATAACACTTAGTCGTATAATCAAGTGTGTAGAATTTGAATGAGATCGGTTCAGATTTAGATATAGCTCCCATACATATCTTTCGCCCGATATGGACTAATATGGTTCTAAAAGCCAGAATTTTGGCCCAATTTGGTTGAAATTTTGCACAGCGAGTATATTTAGCATTGTGGCTATGCGTGCCAAATTTGGTTGAAATCGATTCAGATTTAGATATAGCTCCCATATATATCTTTCGCCCGATATGCACTTATATGGACCCAGAAGCCAGCGTTTTATCCCGATTAGCTTGAAATTTTGCACAAGGAGTACAATTGGTTGTATAGTCATGTGTGCCAAATTTGATTGAAATCGGTTCAGATTTAGATATAGCTTCCATATATATTTTTCGCCCGATATGGACTTATATGGCCCCAGAAGCCAGAGTTTTGGCCCAATTTGGTTGAAATTTTGCACTAGGAGTACAATTAGTAATATAGTGATGTGTGCCAAATTTGGTTGAAATCGGTTCAGATTTAGATATAGCTCCCATATATATGTTTTTCTGATTTCGACAAAAATGGTCAAAATACCAACATTTTCCTTGTAAAATCGCCACTACTTAGTCGAAAAGT
This sequence comes from Haematobia irritans, assembly GCF_050003625.1. NCBI lineage: Eukaryota > Metazoa > Arthropoda > Insecta > Diptera > Muscidae > Haematobia > Haematobia irritans. Next base: position 221,232,736 of record NC_134399.1, on the reverse strand, counting down.
TGTAAAAATGACTTTAACTTTCCTAAACTTCTAATATATATATATATCGAGCGATAAATCATAAATAAACTTTTGCGAAGTTTCCTTAAAATTGCTTCAGATTTAAATGTTTCCCATATTTATACCCTTCACCACTACTGTGGTACAGGGTATAATAAGTTTGTGCATTTGTATGTAACGCCAAGAAGGAAAAGTCTGAGACCCATCGTTTAGTATACCGATCGTCTTAGAATTAAATTCTGAGTCGATTTAGCGATGTCCGTCTGTCTGTCTGTCTGTCTGTCTGTCTGTCTGTCTGTCTGTCTGTCCGTCTGTCTGTCTGTTGATGTATTTTTGTGTGCAAAGTACAGCTCGCAGTTTTTGTCCGATTGTCCTAAAATTTGGTATAGGGTCCTGTTTCGGCTCAAAGACGATCCCTATTGATTTTGGAAAAAATCGGTTCAGATTTAGATATAGCTGCCATATATATTTTTCACCGATCTGGTCATAATTGGCGTGTATATCAACCGATATTCCTCAAATTCCGTACATCCGAATATTTTATGAGTCTCGAAAAACTTGCAAAATATCAGCCAAATCGGTTCAGATTTAGATATAGCTCCCATGTATAGCTTTCGCCCGATTTACACTCATTTGCCCACAGAGGCTAATTTTTTACTCCGATTTAGTTGAAATTTTGCATAGGGAGTAGAATTAGCATTGTAGCTATGCGTGTCAAATTTGGTTGAAATCGGTTCAGATTTAGATATAGCTCCCATATATAGCTTTCGCCCGATTTACACTCAAATGACCACAGAGGCCAATTTTTTGCTCCGATTTAGTTGAAATTTTGCACAGGGAGTATAATTAGCATTGTAGCTATGCGTGCCAAATTTGGTTGAAATCGGTTCAGATTTAGATATAGCTCCCATATATAGCTTTCGCCCGATTTACACTCATATGACCACAGAGGCCAATTTTTTGCTCCGATTTAGTTGAAATTTTGCACAGGGAGTAGAATTAGCATTGTAGCTATGCGTGCCAAAATGACTCTAATTTTCCTAAACTTCTAATGCATATATATCGAACGATAAATCATAAATAAACTTTTGCGAAGTTTTCTTACAATTGCTCCAGATTTAAATGTTTCCCCTATTTTTTTACTAACATTGTGTTCCACCCTAGTGCATTAGCCGACTTAAATTATGAGTCTATAGATTTTGTAGAAGTCTATCAAATTCTGTCCATATCGAGTGATATTTAAATGTATGTACTTGGGACAAACCTTTATATATAGCCCCCAACACATTTGACGGATGTGATATGGTATCGAAAATTTAGATCTACAAAGTGGTGGAGGGTATAATATAGTCGGCCCCGCCCGACTTTAGACTTTCCTTACTTGTTTTTTACTAACATTAGCCGACTTAAATTTTAAGTCTATACATTTTGTAGAAGCCTATCAAATTCTGTCCAGATCGAGTATTTAAATGTATGTATTTGGGACAAACCTTTATATAGCCCCCAACACATTTGACGGATGTGATATGGTATCGAAAATTTAGATCTACAAAGTGGCGCAGGGTGTAATATAGTCGGCCCCGCCCGACTTTAGACTTTCCTTACTTGTTTTTTACTATGATTGTGTTCCACCCTAGTGCATTAGCCGACTTAAATTTTGAGTCTATAGATTTTGTAGAAGTCTATCAAATTATGTCTAGATCGAGTGATATTTAAATGTATATATTTGGAACAAACCTTTATATATAGCCCCAACACATTTGACGGATTTGATATGGTATCGGAAAGTTAGATCCACAAAGTGGTGCAGGGTATAATATAGTCGGCCCCGCCCGACTTTAGACTTTCCTTACTTGTTAATTAAATCATCATCTCCGGAGGGGAACTAATACAAGTCTAGGACCAATATTTTTGCTGGTAAGATTTCCATGTGTTATTTAATGCAACTGAAGTTATTGACTTTCCTAACAGGGCTAAAGCTCATAGTGAATTATGAGACTTTACTCTTCCCTACGTTAACTGAAACTTTTTTATTCGTTTCAAGTTTTATTGCAAGAGCACTGCAAAAAAAAAACTTTTCTCCTTTTACACCAATAACTCGTGGGAGACGTATACTCACTTACACCAAATTCTTTTACGTTCAAACTTTTGCATTCGTTGGTAATGTGTCAATGTCATTTCTTTTGAAGTTTATGCAAATTTCATTTATTTTTTTTGTTGATTTGTCTATGTTTTTTATGACTTGGCAAATAAGGTGAATTGTGACAATATATGTGTCATCAAACTTTAGACTTTGAGCCATTTACCTATTTGGTTTGCCAAGACAAGTACACACAGAAACAAAAGATACTGAAGACAATTTAAATGTTACATTTTATGTGATGGAATTGTAGAATGTATAAAAATATTGTCATCAACTTTATTGCAATAAATTCTTATTAATATATAAACTTATGAGGTTATTTCAATAAAATACGATCTAATAGAAAGCAGGAATAATAGAACCTAGTTTAAAAAAAAAACCCAGTTATAGTGAAAAAAAATTGCATTTTCGGTTAAGCGCAAAACCCCGTTTTTGTATATCAGTACTGATAAATAAAATCGCTTCTTTTTGACAAAATAATATTTTCATTTCAGTGAAATTACCATTAATTTTGTCGTATGTTTCTTGGAAAGGTGAACTTTGTTAACAGACCTAATGAAAAAATGAATCAGCGGATTCGTCATTGCCCTTGGTAAGCTGCCGTCATCCTGAATAAAGCCATACTTTGAATTCTAAAACTTATAACTTGCCTTTTGCTTCTTCTCTTTTCGTTACAAAAATCTTTACATTTCCGAGAATTAATCTTTATATACAGTCCACTAAAGGAAACACCTCACGGATTTGTTCATGGTAAGGAAAGTCTAAAGTCGGTCGGGGTCGACTATATTATACCCTTGCACCAATTTATAAATCCACATTTTCTATACCATTTCAAATCCGTCTAATGTGTTGGGTGATATATATAAAGGTTTATGTTCCCATATAAATATTTTTAAATCTGACCAGATCTGGACAAAGTGCTACAATATTTAAAGGCTTTACATTTAAGTCGGCTAATGCCCTGGGGTGGAACACAATGTTAGGGGAAAAATATGGGAAACATTTAAATCTGAATCAATTTTGAGGCAGCTTCGCAAAAGTGTATTTATGATTTATCTGCAGATAGATATGTAGGGTAAGTGCAGCAAATGTGGTATACCCATTTGTTTTTCGATAGCAACATTTTTAGTTTTTGTCCGGCGAGGCTACAACATTCATGTTTACGACATTCATGTTACTAGTGTTAGCCATCCAAGCTACTATGAGCGAAAAATAAGAAAGCCATAATTTCAGATATATTTGCGAATTTGTTGAAAACTCATTACCAGTTTATAGTTTCTACTCATATTGAGTCATTGCAAGTAAATATATACCTGGAAACTGTTCTGCTATGAAATCGTCATCGGTGAAAATGTTTTTATTGAAAGGATAAATACCTGTCACTCTAAAACCATTTACAGCAATTTTTCCAGTCTAAACTTTTAAGTAGGTTTTACTAAATAGGCCAGTAATATCATAAGGTGTCACACAGAGCCAAAAATGTCACCTAAAAATAAGGAGGTTGACTTTTAAAAAAACTTGGAGACAAAGGAGAGCGACAGAGGACAAGATTGACGAAATATCTACTAGAAAATCTTCTCATTTTTATCTTAAATTTCATCTAAAATTCATTGAAAAGGAAATCGGCTAAATATAAGAAGATAACTTCTCATTTGCTCTTTTTCTTTTAAAAATATGTTTCTTACGTCTTAATATGAGCATAAAAAGTGCTAATCAGATGAAAAACTTCTTGTTTCTAACAGATTTTCACCTTCTTATTATTAAGATGGTAAACTTCTTATTTTTGTAAATGTCATCTTAATTTTATTTAAAAGGAGATCGACTAACAATAAGGAGAAAACTTCTTTTTCCCTCTTATTCTACTAAAATGCGTATACATACATCAAAATAACTGTAGTTTATTATTGCATCAGCCAATTTTCATTTTAAACTAGTAAGAAGAGAACAGTCGATCATTCAACTTTGAGGTGTGAAATGAAGTGTTTCGATTTGTGTTAGTTCCTCGTGGTTTTTGTGAATTTTGTGTTGTAAAAGGTAAGTGAATTTTATCTAATTAATATACATAAAATAATTAATATACATAAATGGGCGTTAAAAAGTGAAATTGTAAAACATAATTACATAAGTGAACAGTTACAGAAAGTTGATGTTAAATAAATGTTAAAATTTCTTCACTATTAACAATTGTTGTGTACTAAACGAATGAATTTATATCATTTGGCATTTTTATATTTATATAGCACTCCAAATTTCTTCGCCTTTGTGTTCTACCCTTAAGTTATAAATAACTTTTATTATAGAAATGCGATGTTTTTACAATTATAGAGTGTTAATTATGCATATATAAAAATTTTTTAATTTTGTCGAAGTGTTTATAATCAAATTTTTCCACTTCGTTTTATAACTTTTTCAGTAACATCGATGTCTTGAACATTTTATAATGTGTGATGAACTTTCAGCCCATATTTTTATTTCTTCTCAATCAAGGAAGGATGAAATAGTGGAACTTTTTAAATCTTGGGGCTTGTTGAATGAAATAATATCAACTTTAATTGAGCGAGGAATTCGTGCTCGAGAAAACCGAAATTGAAGATGTTGAATGTTTTTCGATAAAGTGGTCGAGAAATATTTCGGAGAGCCAACAAAATATGGAAAACATAACCTTTATTTTTATTGTATTATGTAGTTATAATTAATGTATAAATATCATAAGTACATATTGTAACAATTGAATGAATTAATAAAAACAATAATTTAAAAAGAAAATAATAAGTAGAATTGCTTCTTATTTCTACTAGTAACCGTCTTAATTTTATTAAGTAGAATGCCTTCTAATTTCTACTAGTAACCGTCTTCATTTTATTAATAAGAATTGCTTCTAATTTCTAATAGTAACCGTCTTAATTTTATTAAGAAGAATTCCTTCATATTTCTACGAGGAATCATCTTAATTTTATTTAAAAGGTTTCCTTCTAATATCTACCAGTCACCTTCTTAATATTAATAAGGTTTCTTCTTATTTTTAAGGGTTATCTACTAAATTTTATTAAAAAGGAATTCCCTCTAAAATTTAGAGGAAGCTCTTCTTGGAGAAAAACTATAGAGAAATCTTTTAAACTTTGTTCTGATTTATAGGGTATTTTATGTGGTCTTTTGGCTCTGTGCAGTTTTCTTCCCTCTTCTCTCATACATCTTCGTATTTCTTCATTGTAATATTTTTTTAAAGGACCCATAAATGTTTTGTCTAATGGTTGAAGTTCAAGTGACGAATGAGGAGGCAGTGAAATAATGGTAACATGATGTGCTCGAGCTAGGTCCAGCACTTCGAGATTGCGAGTGTGGCTGTAATGACCATCTAGAATTAGTAAAATTGTGTAGGTTGAAGATGACTTTGATTCCTTTAAAAAGCGATAAATCATAAATAAACTTTTTCGAAGTTTCCTTAAAATTGCTTCAGATTTAAATGTTTCCCATATTTTTTACTAACATTGTGTTCCACCCTAGTGCATTAGCCGACCTAAATTTTGAGTCTATAGATTTTGTAGAAGTCTATCAAATTATGTCCAGATAGAGTGATATTTAAATGTATTTGGGACAAAACTTTATATATAGCCCCTAACACATTTGACGGATGTGATACGGTATGGAAAATTTAGATCTACAAAGTGGTGCAGGGTATCATATAGTCGGCCCCGCCCGACTTTAGACTTTCCTTACTTGTTATTTTGTAAATTTCGCTTCCTAAAATTCAGCGCAGCAAGGAATTTTTTTAGATTTGGGAACAAGTAAAAGTCACTGGGAGCTAAATCAGGAGAATAAGGTTTTTGGTCAAGCAACTCGTACTTTAATTCGTTGATTTTAGCCATTGTTAAAACACTTTTGTGTGCTGGTGCGTTGTCTTGATGAAAAATTATTTTTCTGTGTTGTAAGCCACGACGTTTTTCTCGAATTTGTACATTTAATTGATCCAAAAGGTTGCAATGGTACTCCGAATGTATTGTTTTACCCTTTTGCAGATAGTCAATCAATAAAATACCTTTGAAGTTCCAAAAAACCGTTGACATAACCTTACCAGCCGATTGAATTGTTTTTGCCTTCTTTGGGATACTTCCTCCAGCTTCAGCCCATTGTTTGGATTGTTTTTTTTTGTCTCTGGATTATAGTGGTGGATCCATGTCTCATCAACAGTTATGAAACGACGCTTAAAATCCATTTTATTTCGCTTAAAACGATCCAAACAAGCCTGAGAAATGTTCATTCTTATGCGTTTTTGATCGACTGTCAACCAATGCGGCATCCATCTTGCAGAAAGCTTTTTCGTCTGTAGTTCTTCATGCTAAATTAAATGGACTCGATCATTTGAGATGCCCATGATATTAGCAATTTCACGCACTTTTATTCGTCGATCATTTAATACCATATCATGCAATTTGGCTACAATTTCTGTTGTTGTTGCTGTTTTTGGACGTCCACTACGTGGTTCATTCAATGCTTCAATGCTTGTAACATAGGACCACGTTTAAATTAAGCAACCCAATTTTTTACTGTTGCATATGAAGAAGCACTTTCACCTAACACATTCACTATATCATTATGAATTTCTTGTCCCGATAAACCTTTTTTAAGTAAATATTTAATGACAGCACGCATTTCTAATTTTTCCCATTGTAAAAAAATTGCGGATGCGTCTTTTTTGAACACCTGTTTCTATATGAAGGAGTTGACAGATCGAAACAAAATTTAACATGTGTTCATAACAGAGATGGAAGTTTCCAAAACATTTTTCTGTTTATAACGCGCTTTTTGTGCTAGGCTAAGAAATTTCCGAACTGCCCTCGTAAAATCAAATATTTTCAAAAATTCCCAATTTTTTATAAAGGGTGATTCTTTTGAGGTTAGGATTTTCATGCATTAGTATTTGACAGATCACGTGGGATTTCAGACATGGTGTCAAAGAGAAAGATGCTCAGTATGCTTTGACATTTCATCATGAATAGACTTACTAACGAGCAACGCTTGCAAATCATTGAATTTTATTACCAAAATCAGTGTTCGGTTCGAAATGTGTTTCGCGCTTTACGTCCGATTTATGGTCTACATAACCGACCAAGTGAGCAAACAATTAATGCGATTGTGACCAAGTTTCGCACTCAGTTTACTTTATTGGACATTAAACCAACCACACGAATGCGTACAGTGCGTACAGAAGAGAATATTGCGTCTGTTTCTGAGAGTGTTGCTGAAGACCGTGAAATGTCGATTCGTCGCCGTTCGCAGCAATTGGGTTTGTGTTATTCGACCACATGGAAGATTTTACGCAAAGATCTTGGTGTAAAACCGTATAGAACACAGCTCGTGCAAGAACTGAAGCCGAACGATCTGCCACAACGTCGAATTTTCAGTGAATGGGCCCTAGAAAAGTTGGCAGAAAATCCGCTTTTTTATCGACAAATTTTGTTCAGCGATGAGGCTCATTTCTGGTTGAATGGCTACGTAAATAAGCAAAATTGCCGCATTTGGAGTGTAGAGCAACCAGAAGCCGTTCAAGAACTGCCCATGCATCCCGAAAAATGCACTGTTTGGTGTGGTTTGTACGCTGGTGGATTCATTGGACCGTATTTTTTCAAAGATGCTGTTGGACGCAACGTTACGGTGAATGGCGATCGCTATCGTTCGATGCTAACAAACTTTTTGTTGCCAAAAATGGAAGAACTGAACTTGGTTGACATGTGGTTTCAACAAGATGGCGCTACATGCCACACAGCTCGCGATTCTATGTCCATTTTGAGGGAAAACTTCGGAGAACAATTCATCTCAAGAAATGGACCGGTAAGTTGGCCACCAAGATCATGCGATTTGACGCCTTTAGACTATTTTTTGTGGGGCTACGTCAAGTCTAAAGTCTACAGAAATAAGCCAGCAACTATTCCAGCTTTGGAAGACAACATTTCCGAAGAAATTCGGGCTATTCCGGCCGAAATGCTCGAAAAAGTTGCCCAAAATTGGACTTTCCGAATGGACCACCTAAGACGCAGCCGCGGTCAACATTTAAATGAAATTATCTTCAAAAAGTAAATGTCATGGACCAATCTAACGTTTCAAATAAAGAACCGATGAGATTTTGCAAATTTTATGCGTTTTTTTTTAAAAAAAAAGTTATCAAGCTCTTAACAAATCACCCTTTAGAAAGGAGTTAGAATTTCTTTTTGGCAAAATTTAAATAATTTGCTGGTATATGAGTCACCCTGTATATTTAATGCATGGTGCTGAAAATTTTTCACTTACCATAACCAGTCAATGAAGATACTATTCATCCCCAGATAACTTGTAAAATGTTATCTTACATCATTTAATTAATACATCGAAGAGAAGGAATATGCACCTTTCAATGCAAATCCTTACACAGAAAATATCCGGCCTTCATGCAATTTTCCTCTTTTCAAGAATCACTATAGCGTTTTACTTTGTATCAATTCATGTAAATTAAAAGTTAATCGACTCTCAGAATTTATCTGCTACATCTTACTCTGCATATTTGAAAATTGATTGAATTTTCGCTATCGAGAAATTCGACAACATTGTGAAAATGTTTTACATGATGGTCGCTGATTGAAGTGAAATTCCATCGTACTAACGTAAATCAAGGTGAACATAACGAATGCGAGTTAAACTATTGAGGCGAAAGCCTATTTAAATGGGCCGAGTAAATATTTTCAAACATAGTTGGTTATGTATGCAAATTGTATGTAAAATTGCAACACAACTGCAATGCAAATAACACTGCTGTGCAAAGATATTTCGATGTATAGGAATTTTGAGAATTTCATCAAAGTTTTCCAATGAACTGTTGATAGGCAAACGGAAACGAAGGATCAATGGCAAAATCCAGGAAATATAAATATTTCCAATAAAGATGCTATCGGATCGGAAGAAGATAAGTAAGACAATGGTCTAGTCACAGAAACTATATCTGAATCTAATATATATATAGAGACCTATCCAATTCTAGATCCACCATCATTGTTTGTTAATGGACAAGGCGGTAAAGGTCGGTTCATATGGGGACTATATGAGATTCTATTGTGATTCACTATGAGGTGAACTTTTTTCCTATGACTGAGTGCTGCCTAATGAAACCACTTGGAGATGATTTGAAATACCAGAATTAACACATCGCTGAACAAAAATGTTGTGTTTAATCGAAACGGGTATTGGACCCATGACCCTTTGTATGCAAAGCGGTCTATAGAAGGACTAAAATTGCCTAATATAATGAATCGAGTTTTTTGGGCAAGATAATACCAGTGTCTGATAAAATACAATACTTAGAAGTAACCTCAGTCAGGAATCTGAATTGGAAGAGTCACACCAAAGAGTGAACTGATTAAGACTACAGATGTGGTCTCTAAATGTGGCCTAAATCCAAAAGTGTTGCACTGGATATATGAGGTATTATAAGGCCAATCCTGATATACGCGTCGATAGTTAGGTGGTCTTCAATGAAGAGGAAGTGCAACATAGAAATTTTACACCGGGTCCAGTAGCCATAGGTTAAGTTTAGGTTAAAGTGGCAGCCCGATTAAATTTCAGGCTCACTTAGACTATTCATTCCATTAGCCATGTTGTCTTCACTGAAAAACAAGCATGTCCAGTTCCAAAGATTTTGTCTTTGCACTAATGATTTTGGTATTGATTACGAGCCAAAGAAGCGGACGCAATTGAAGTAAGGACACCTTAGGTTAGGTGGCAGCCCGATGTATCACAGTGGTGAATTTCTCTCTTATCACTGAGTGCTGCCCGATTCCATGTTAAGCTCAATGACAAGGGACCTCCTTTTTATAGCCGATTCCGAACGGCGCTCCACATTGCAGTGAAACCACTTAGAGTAGCTTTGAAACCCTCAGAAATGTCACCAGCATTACTGAGGTGGGATAATCCACCGCTGAAAAGCTTTTTGGTGTTCGGTCGAAGCAGAAATCGAACCCACGATCTTGTGTATGCAAGGTGGGCATGCTAACCATTGCACCACGGTGGCTCCTTGGGACACCTTTCACACACAATTCTTTTTTATACCCACCACCATAGAATGGTGACGAGGGTATTATAAGTTTGTCATTCCGTTTGTAACACATCGAAATATCGATTTCCGACTATATAAAGTATATATATTCTTGATCGGGGAGAAATTCTAAAACGATATAAGCATGTCCGTCTGTCTGTCTGTTGTAATCACGCCACAGCCTTCAATAATGGCGCCATCGTTCTGAAATTTGGCACAGATTCGTCTTTTGTTTGCAGGTAGGTCTAGTTCGAAGATGGGCTATATCGATCCAAGTTTTGATATAGTCCCCATATAAACCGACCTCCCCATTTGGTGTCTTGGGCTTATAAAAACTGTAGTTTTTATCCAATTTGCCTGAAATTGAAAATCTAGAGGTATTTTAGGACCATCAAAAAATGTACCGAAAATGGTGCATATCCATGTTTTGGTATAGCGCCCATATGGACCGATTTCCCGATTTTATTTCTTGGGCTTCTAGAATCCGTAGTTTTTACCCAATTTTCCTGAAATTGGAAATCTATAGTTATTCTAGGACCATAAAGAGGTGTGCCGAAAATGGGGTGTATTGGTCCATGTTTTGATATATCACCCATATAGACCGATCACCCGATTTTACTTCTTGGGCTTCTAGAATCCGTATTAGGTTAAAACAATTTGCCTTAAGTCGGAAATCTAGAGGTATTCTAGGACCATAAAGAGGTGCGCCGAAAATGGTGCGTATCGGTTCATGTTTTGATATAGCCCCCATATAGACCGATTTCCAGATTTTACTCCTTGGGCTTCTAGAATCCGTAGTTTTTATCCAATTTGCTTGAAATTTGAAATCGAGAGGTATTCTAGGACCATAAAGACGTGTGTCGAAAATGGTGAGTACCGGTCCATGTTTTGATATAGCCCCCATAATGACCGATCTCCCGATTTTATTTCTTGGGCTTCTAGAATCCGTAGTTTTTACGCAATTTGCCTGAGATTGGAAATCTAGAGGTATTCTAGGAAAAACAAAGAAATGTGCCGAAAATGGTGAGTACCGGTCCATGTTTTGATATAGCCCCCATATAGACCGATCTCCCGATTTTACTTCTTGGGCTTCTAGAATCCGTAATTATACCCACCACCATAGAATGGTGACGGGGGTATAATAAGTTTGTCATTCCGTTTGTAACACATCGAAATATCGATTTCCGACTATATAAAGTATATATACTCTTGATCAGGGAAAATTCTAAGACGATATAACGATGTCCGTCTGTCCGTCTGTCTGTCTGTCTGTCTGTTGTAATCACGCTACAGTCTTCAATAATGAAGCAATCATGCTGAAATTTTGCACCAACTCGTCTTTTGTCTGCAGGCAGGTCAAGTTCGAAGATGGGCTATATCGGTCCAGGTTTTGATATAGTCCCCATATAAACCGACCCCCCGATTTGGGGTCTTGGGCTTATAGAAATCGTAGTTTTTATCCAATTTGCCTGAAATTTGAAATCTGGAGGTATTTTATGACCATAAAGAGGTGTGTCAAAAATGGTGAGTATCGGTCCATATTTTGGTATAGCCCACATATAGACCGATCTCCCGATTTTACTTCTTGGGCTTATAGAAACCGCAGTTTTTATTCAATTTACCTAAAATTGGAAATCTAGAGGTATTATAGGACCACAAATACGTGTGCCAAAAATTGTGAGTATCGGTCCATGTGTTGGTATGGTCCCCATATAAAACGACCTCCCGATTTGGGGTCTTGGGCTTATAGAAATCGTAGTTTTTATCCAATTTGTCTGAAATTGGAAATCTAGAGGTATTTTAGGACCATAAAGAAATGTGCCGAAAATGTTGAGTATCGGTCCATATTTTGGTATAGCCCCCATATAGACCGATTTCCCGATTTTATTTCTTGGGCTTCTAGAATCCGAAGTTTTTAAGCTATTTGCCTGAAATTGGAAATCTAGAGGTATTGTTTCTTGTTTTGATATAGCCCCCAAATAGACCGATCTCCCAATTTTATTTCTTGGGCTTCTAGAATCCGTAATTTTTACCCAATTTGCCTGAAATTGGAAATCTAGAGGTATTCCAGGACCATAAAGACGTGTGGTGAAAATGGTGAGTACTGGTCCATATTTTGATATAGCCCCCATATAAACCGATCTCCCGATTTTATTTCTTGGGCTTCTAGAATCTGTAGTTTTTATCCAATTTGCCTGAAAATGGAAATCTAAAGGTATTCTCGGAAAATAAAGAGATGTGCCGCAAACGGTGAGTACCGGTTCATGTTTTGATAGAGCCCCCATATAGACCGATCTCCCTATTTTATTTCTTGGGCTTCTAGAATCCGTAATTTTTACCCAATTTGACTGAAATTTGAAATCGAGAGGTACTCCAAGACCATAAAGACGTGTGTCGAAAATGGTGATTATCGGTCCATGTTTTGATATAGCCCCCATATAGACCGATCTCCCGATTTTACTTCTTGGGCTTCTAGAATTCGTAGTTTTTACCCAATTTGCCTCAAAACGGACATCTAGAGGTATTCTAGGATCATAAAGAGGTGCGCCGAAAATAGTGCGTATCGGTCCATGTTTTGATATAGCCCTCATATAGACCGATCTCCCGATTTTATTTCTTGGGCTTCTAGAATCCGTAATTTTTACCCAATTTGCCTCAAATCGGAAATCTAGAGGTATTTTAGGACCTTAAAGGGTTGTGCGGAAAACGGTGGGTATTGCTCCATGTTTTGATATAGCCCCCATATAGACCGATCTCCCGATTTTATTTCTTGGGCTTCTAGAATCTGTAATTTTTACCCAATTTGCCTCAAATCGGAAATCTAGAGGTATTCTAGAACCATAAAGAGGTGCGCCGAAAATAGTGAGTACTGGTCCATGTTTTGATATAGCCCCCATATAGACCGATCTCCCGATTTTATTTCTTGGGCTTCTAGAATCCGTAGTTTTTATCCAATTTGCCTCAAATCAGAAATATAGAGGTATTCTAGGACCATAAAGAGGTGCGCCGAAAATGGTGCGTATCGGTTCATGTTTCGATATAGCCCCCATATAGACCGATCTCCCGATTTTACTTCATGGGCTTCTAGAATCTGTAGTTTTTACCCAATTTGACTGAAATCTAGAGGTATTCTAGGACCATAAAGGGGTGTCCAGAATATATTGAGTATCGGTACAGTTTTTGATATAGCCCCCTTATAAGCCGGCCCTCCGATTTGTTGTCTAAATTCTAGAACTACAATTAAATGTGCTGAATACTGTGTGTATCTTTCCATGTTTTGGTATAGCCCTCATTACACCGTACTCCCGATTTAAGTCCTAGGGTTTCTAGAAATTGTAGTTTTTATCCGGTTTGCCACACATTGAAAATATACTGGCATTTTAGAACCATAACAAAGTGTATATGATTTAGTTTTTATCGGCCCATTTGGTAAAGCCTCTATATAGACCGATTTCACTTATTGAGGGTATAGAAGGCGCACGATCATGAAAATTGCTTGAAATTTAATGCAAAATTTCCAAATCTATAATCTATGGATTAAAATCCACAGATTTGAGATTTCAAATCCAGGCATTATTTCATCATTTTCTTGCACATTTACAGGAGATGTTTATGATTCCTCTAAATCTTAAAAAAAAATGGTTCTTATAAATTCAGAATCTAATCTAGTCTTCATAGGTAAAATCTTTACATTTATCTGTGGAAAGCGTACTGGTTGAACTGATCTGCTTGGGAAAATATCTGTCATCAAACCCCCTGAAATTTTCAAAGCAAACTATTATATTTTATTCATGGTGGTGTGTATTTAAGATTCGGCCCGGCTAACTTACTACTGTATATGCTTGTTTTTTTTTCTTATTGTTGGTTTCTCTTCAGTTATTATTATTGTTTTGATTTTAGCTTAAAATCATATGTTATGTGGATTATAAAAAACCAAGTGTAGCTTAACCAATAACTTAACCAAAACTTTCATTGGGCTAGGGAAAATCCATACGAAATTCATTATATTTAATTGATGGCCTTAAATATGCAAAACTGAGTCCTAAAATGTCTACAATTTATTAAATCCTTAATATTGCCCGATATTTCCACAAAAATCCTCCTTCATCCATTTATGATTCGTTGAAGCCCAAATTTTGACATTGCTTCATTAAATGTCTAATAATTTACCTTTTTCAAAACAATTGTATGTATTCCACATAATCATAGAGATAAGAATTTTCATAGTGAATAAAATCTATTGAAAAAAAAAAAAAACATTAAATAAAATTGAAACGCACTCCACCATTTATCAGTGAAATAATCATCGGTATATTTTCTTTCCAGTTAAACACTCATTGATTTCGTTCGTATGAATATAAAATCTAAAGAAAATTTATTCAAATGGCGCAAAAAGAAAATTCACTACGTGACATTGAGTGCAAGCAAAAAAAAAAACAAACACATTTGCAAATTTATTTTGGAAGGCCAAAGTTGATGTGACTGCCTATCGATGATGGAAGATTACGGAAGAGAAACATGAACATAAAATTGAAATAAATTTATATTCGCACATAGACACCCACACACACGCACAAACAACCCCAATAACGAAGGTCACACACATAAACAGATGTGAACAATCAATATTGAAATAAGGAGACGGAAATGTGGTTAACAGATGTTTGTGGTCGATATTTAAAATGTCTAGAGGGCATAATACGAAGAGAAAGTATGAATAAAACGATAATTCTGTTCAGTTATATAGCAAGGATTTAAAAGGGGAATTTAAATTTAAATTGTAAGCATAAATCACTCATGTGGTTTGATCTTAGTGAAAATATGCCTGTCACAAATGTTTATTCTAGAACCCATAGTGGTGCTACACTGAAAAAACAGTGAACCCACCAGGAAGAAAAATTCCGGTTAATTTTAGAAAATTTTGAATATTTGTAGAAATTTTTTACTAAACAGTATTACAAACGTTGGCATCACGCCGATGTCATAAAAATAAGTAAATATTTTTCGACAAATTCAAGAAAATTTATTAGACATAACTAAGTTTTTCACTTGTTAAAGAAAATTTTGTAGTTTAATGGAAAAACTTGGAGTTCAAAATTGCAAGAATGTCTTTAGTGACATACGAAGTTCATGATGGACGCATTTTTGGTAAAATGTACAAATTTAAAGAAATTCTGAACTTATTTCTGGAAGACACGAATTTAGTTAATCTTTATGCTACATTTGAGTATATTTTTTTCCTCGGGTTTAGTTAATTTAACTAACGTGCACAAAAAATTATTAGAGTAAAGGAAACTTTCTCCAAATATAATAATTCCATGAACTAAAATAAAGTTAAATTGGCTTTAGTGAAATAGAGAGTTCACTTTTTTTTGAGTGTAACCAAGAACGCTAAACATGGGGTCATGGTATGGCATACACAGGGTCATGGGCACGGATGCCACAGTTCGTATAATTCTACCAAAAATGGTAGATTTTTTTACTGTTTGGTAGAATTCTTCACATTTTTTGGTACATTTTCCAAAATACTTCTCTCCAACCCTCGTAGTTGGAGAGGAATATTTTGCTCAATCTACCAAATTATGGAGAATTATTTAAATTTTCTATAGAAATAAAATGTTGACAAATTTTTCTATAGAAATAAAAGTTTGACAAAATTTCCTATTGAAATAAAATTTTTAAAAAATTTCTATAGAAATCAAATTTTGAAAATTTTTTCTAAAATTTGAATAAAATTTTCTATAGAAATAAAAGTTTGACAAAATTTTCTATAGCAACAAAATTTTTAAAAAACTTCTATAGAAATTAAATTTTGACAAAATTTTCTATGGAAATAAAATTTAAAAAAAAAATTCTATAGAAACAATATTTTCACAAAATTTTCTATAGAAATAAAATTTTGACAAAATTTTCTATAGAAATAAAATTTTACTTGTGGTTTTGATCTCAGCTTTAAAACCATTCTGTTGACTAAACTAGCTTAACCAACAGAGGAAAAGAATGTTTGTAAAACGTGCGTCCCCTGCCAACATTTTTTGAATTTGGGGGCGCTTCTGAGAATCCCCACTACGTCGAAAACAATCATATACGACATCAAAAACTCGTCGGAAAAGCGCCGTCTCTATTGAGAAGTTGTACCACGCCAAGTTACTACGAAAAAGTTTCTCATCAGTGCAATTATTAGGTGCCTATTTAGATCAATTTCGAAGGACGCCAATAAGAACCCCTGCAAACTATCAGAAAAGTGCATTTTAAGGTAATTGTAGAAGAATCATTGTGGTCAAGTAAAACACGATTGTGTAGATGTTTATTGATTTGATTAAACATTTATAATTTCTTATAAATATAACATTTTTCGGTTTATCTCATCACATTTAACATAATTTTTTGCATTAATAAAAGAATGATGTTGAGTTTTAAGTAGCAAATTACATATTGCAGCGTCTATCAGCCAGTTTGTTTATTTTCGATGGAGACAGCGTGCCTGGAAAAATATTTGAAAAACGATCACTTTATTCTATTTGGAAAGTCGAAAATTGTTCACCTTTCACAATTTTAAGCGTAATATCTATGTTTTCAGAACTTTATTTTCGTTTTTATTTAAATAAAATATAACAAGCTGGTTGCGCTTGGCGTTTCACAAAAAATAAAATGGCTCTTCTAACAGTAGTGATGGCAAAATACTTTCATGTACATTTTGTACTTTTTGATATGCTTCCCCCATCACAGTTCGCGATGGTTGTGGTGACATTTACGAGTCTGTGGTAGCGATGAGGATGAAATGGAACTTTGAAATGCTGGCAGGAGTCCAGCCACCTCTATATAGGGCTTTGCCCAAATAAATTTTACAAACATTCTTTTCCTCTGTTGGTTAAGCTACTTTTGTAGTTTTCTACGAAATAAAATTTTGACAAAATTTTATATAGAAATAAAATTTTGACAACATTTTCTATATGAATAAAATCTTGACAAAATTTCTATAGAAGTAGAATTATGACAACATTTTTTATAGAAATTAAATTTTGACAAAATGTTCTATAGAAATAAAATGTTGACATAATTTTTTATAGAAATAAAATTTTGACATAATTTTCTATAGAAATAAAATTCTTATTTGATAATTTTTTGTAAAATTTTCTCGAAATTTTGGTAGATTATTTTTACATTACATTTTTTATAGAAATTAAACCTTTTTTCAGAAGGTTCAAGTGTGGTTAATTGTTGGGTTTAATGAACTGCCTGAAATTATTCTTATAATTGGTTTATAGTTTTGCTGCAAGTAGAGGATGCTGATGAGGAATGTGGTAATTGCGAAACGTGCGTCCATCCAACCATCTTGCAGTCTATAGGCTTTTGCCCAAATAAATTTGACAATCATTCTTTTCCTCTGTTGGTTAAGCTACACTTGTAGTTTAGTCAATGTACACACAAAAAATTTTTTCTCTGATTCAGTCACCAAATTAATTGATCCAATTAATTTTTTAATTGAAATGTCTTCAATCACGAAAATGATAGTATCAATCACAGTTTTAATTGGGCATAGAAAAAATTCTTGATTAAAAAATTAATTGATTTTTTCAGCAAAATTCAATTAATTTTTTAATTGATTCAATTAAAAATTTAATTGATGTTGATTGCAAAACGCAATTAATTTATTAATTAAAAAAGGTAAATATTTTTAATTACGTAGTTAGATTGGCTTAGAGTTTTTATTTGGATTAACAAATGATTGTTTGAAATACATTTTTAATTAAAAAAGTAAAAAAAAATCAGCACTTTTTTTAACTGAATTAGTCTTCCGAATTTGATTAAAAAGTTAATTGTATCAATTAATTTTTTAATTAAACATTTTAAAAATTTCAATCATTGACTTAATTAACTTAATGTTTCTATCATGATTAAAAAGTTAATTGTATCAATTAATTTATTAATTGAAAAAATTTTCAACTTCAATTAACTTTTTAATTGGAAATATTTTGGTAATACTTTTTTTCTGTGTATGGTTTTAAATTTTCTATAGAAATAAAATTTTGACAACATTTTGTCTAGAAATAAAATGTTGACAAAATTTTGACAAAATTTTCTATAAAAACATTTTTTTTTTTTTTATAAAATTTTCAATAGAAATAAAATTTTCACATGACTTTCTGAAGAAATAAAATTTTGACAAAATTTTCAATAGACATAAAATTTTGACAAAAGTTTCAATAGACATAAAATTTTGACAAAATTTTCTATAGAAATAAAATTTTGACAAAAATTTTTTATAGAAATAAAATTTTGACAGAATTTTTTATAGAAATGAAATTGTGACAAAATTTTCTACAGAAATAAAATTTTGACAAAATTTTCTATAGAAATAAAATTTTGACAAAATTTTCTATAGAAATAAAGTGTTGACAAAATTATCTATAGAAATAAAATTTTGACAAAATTTTCTACAGAAATAAAATTTTGACAAAATTTTCTATAGAAATAAAATTTTGACAAAATTTTCTATAGAAATAAAGTGTTGACAAAATTTTCTATAGAAGTGAAATTTTGACAAAATTTTCGATAGAAATAAAATTTTGACAGAATTTTCAATGGAAATAAAATTTTGACAAAATTTTCTATAGAAATAAAATTTTGATAAGACTTTCAGAAAAAGTAAAAATTTGAAAAAGTTTTTACAGAAATAAAATATTGACAAAATTTTCTATAGAAATGAATTGTTGACAAAATTTTGATAAAATTTTCTATAAAAATAAATTTTTTATAAAATTGTCGATAGAAATAAAATTTTGACAAAGTTTTCTATAAAAATAAAAGTTTGACAAAATTTTCCATAGAAGTAAAGTGTTGACAAAATTTTCTATCAAAATAATTTTTTTTATAAAATTTTGTATAAAACTAACAATTTGACAAAATTTTCTATGGAAATAAAACTTTGACAAAATGTTCTATACATACAAAAGAATATCACCATAATTTTTTCAATGAAAAATTTAATTGGTTCAAATTTTTAATCGATACAAAAATCAATCACAGAAATGTATAGTATCAATAAATTTTTTAATTGGATCAATTAATTTTTTAATTGATATTAGTGATTGATACTATAATTTATGTGATTAACGAAATTTCATTTAAAAATTAATTGGATCCATTAATTTCGTGATTGAAGAACTATTACTTTACTTCTAGAAATAAAAATTTAACAAAATTTTCTATGGAAATAAAATTTTGCAAAATTTTCTATAGAAATAAAATGTTTGCAAGATTTTCTGTAGAAATAAAATGTTGACAAAATTTTCTAAAGGAATAAAAATGTGATAAAATTTTCTGTAGAAATACAATTTTGACAAACTTTTCTATAGAAATAACATTTTGACAAAGAAAATTTTTATATTTGATTCATGGTGGTGGGCATTTAAGATTCTGCCCAGCTGAACTTAACGCCGTATGTACTTGTTACTTCTAAATCCTATTTTTTGGATTTATTCCATAACAACATGAACACAAATGTAGAGAAATCTATATGCTAGAATTAAGTAAATGATGTAAAATACCTTGTTTTGACTTAGGTATTGTTAAGTTGGTTGTTGAAATTTTCAGGAATATTTTTAGGTGGTACGTAAAGCTCTCATATATTCACCTATCTCATACTTTTCAGCAATATACCAATTTGATAAAAAAGAACCATCTTCAATTATATACCACGCTTCTTAATTTTGGTGCTAAACTATTTCAGAAGATTGAGGTTAGTGTGGCAAATGGGCGGCTCACCCAAAATTTAACCCTTTTTCAGACATATCTCTCACTCTCAAACATATCTCGCATATGCTTCCAACTTCCTCGCATCTATTTCTGTGAAATGGCCTGTCTTATGTGCACAATACTAAGTACAATGATGAACAATGTAATCCCGATGTATTTTGCGAAAATCTCCTTCAAAGTCAACTTGGACAGCTTTTCAAGTGATACACTTTGTAACGAAAATTTTATTGCTTTTTTTCGCACTGATAAAAATATTGTCGTGAGGCCAAATTTCATGTCTTTAATATACGAACGTGAATTTTAAATGTTTAAAGTACATTTTCCAATGAAGTCATTTTGCCGTACTATTTAAGTGATTCAACTTAAAAGTTGGTGTCTTTACATTAAGGATCATTTGGATTAACTAAGGTTAGCTTGGCTTGAATAATTCTGAAAAATTCTTTAAAATTAATGAAATAGTTTTTAATTTTGTAGACTTTTTGTATCTTGACTACAAAGCAAAAGCGTGCTCAAAAATGGCAATTTTTTCAATACTTATTTCAAAATCGTTTTTACTTGGAAAGTAGCATTATTTCTACTTAAAGTCGAGTCTGAATACATAAATTCTCCACATCTGCGGTTTGGGATTAATACCAAATTGGTTAGTGTAAAGACAAAATTTATGGAACCGACTATGCTTATTTTTCAGTGCATTCGTTCTTTACAATTTTTTCCATTAAACAAAACCGATTAACAAAATCGACTTTGATTTTTTGATTTTGTTTTTACAAAACGTCGTATTTTGGTTTACCTAGACTTTTGAATCTATTGTGAATACTTCAGTTTTGCCAAATTTGAGAAAATTGTGCTAATTTTACGAGTAATTATTTTTTGCTTACTTTAATGACGTGAACTAAAAATGAGAAAATAAGTTTTATACAAATGAAGTACACATGTTTACTACGTTGGAAATGAGTGAATTTTACTTTAATTGTCTGTCTGTCTAAAAAAAATGTTTGTCTGTCTATATAGCGCTAAAGACATTTTTAAAATTTTGAATCCCAGTAAAATCACTAAGAAACTGGAAGCCATCGTTTTGCAATGGATAGCATGTCCGTCTTGCATAAAAAAGGGTCCTGGATCACGGTGTCCACTCGAGCCAAAAATAATCTACCAAAATTTCGAGAAAACTTTACAAAAAATTATCAAACAAGAATTTTGTTTCTATAGAAAATTATGTCAAAATTTTACTTCTATAGAAAATTTTGTCAAAATTTTATTTCTATAGAACATTTTGTCAAAATTAAATTTCTATAAAAAATTTTGTCATAATTCACTTCTATAAGAAATTTTGTCAAGATTTTGTTCATATAGAAAATGTTGACAAAATTTTATTTCTATAGAAAATTTTGTCAAAATTTTATTTCCATAGGAAATTTAGTCACAATTTTATTTCTATAGAAAACTTTGTCAGAATTTGAGTTTTATAGAAAATTTTGTCAAAATTTTATTTCTATAGAAAATTTTGTCAAAATTTAATTTCTATAAAAAATTTTGTCATAATTCTTCTTCTATAGAAAATTTTGTCAAGATATTATTCATATAGAAAATGTTGTCAAAATTTTATTTCTATATAAAATTTTGTCAAAATTTTATTTGTATATAAAATGTTGCAAAATGTTATTCTTATAGAAATTTTTGTCGACATTTTATTCATATAGAAATTTTGTCACAATTTTTTTTGCTATAGGAAATTTTGCCAAAATTTTATTTCTATAAAAAATTTTGCCAAAATTTTATTTCTATAAAAAATTTTGCCAAAATTTTATTCCCATAGAAAGTTTTGTCAAAATGTTACTTCTATAGAACATTTTGTCAAAATTTAATTTCTATAAAAAATGTTGTCATAATTCTACTTCTATAGAACATTTTGTCAAGATTTTATTCATATACAAAATGCTGTAAAAAATTTATTTCTATATACAATTTTGTCAAAATTTTATTTCTATATAAACTTTTGTCAAAATTTTATTTCTATAGGAAATTTTGTCAACATTTTATATCTATAGAAAATTTTGTCAAAATTTTATTTCTATATAAAATTTTGTTAAAATTTTATTTCCATAGAAAATTTTGTAACAATTTTATTTCTATAGAAAACTTTGTCAAAATTTGAGTTTTATAGAAAATTTTGTCAAAATTTTATTTCTACAGAAAATTTTGTGAAAATTTTATTTCTATAGGAAATTTTGTCAACATTTTATTTCTATAGAAAATTTTGTAAAAATTGTATTTCTATAGATAACTTTGTCGAAATTTTATTTCTATAGAAATTTTTGTCAAGAATTTATTCTGTAGAAAATTTTGTCAAAATTTTATTTCCATAGAAAATTTTGTCAAAATGTTATTTCTATAGAACATTTTGTCAAAATTTAATTTCTATAAAAAATTTTGTAATAATTCTACTTCTATAGAAAATTTTGTCAAGACTTTATTCATATAGAAAATGTTGTAAACATTTTATTCATATAGAAAATGTTGTCAAAATTTTATTTCTATATAAAATTTTGTTAAAATTTTATTTCCATAGAAAATTTTGTAACAATTTTATTTCTATAGAAAACTTTGTCAAAATTTGAGTTTTATAGAAAATTTTGTCAAAATTTTATTTCTACAGAAAATTTTGTGAAAATTTTATTTCTATAGGAAATTTTGTCAACATTTTATTTCTATAGAAAATTTTGTCAAAATTGTATTTCTAGAGATAATTTTGTCGAAATTTTATTTCTATAGAAATTTTTGTCAAGAATTTATTCTGTAGAAAATTTTGTCAAAATTTTATTTCAATAGAAAATTTTGTCAAGACTTTATTCATATAGAAAATGTTGTCAAAATTTTATTTTTACAGAAAATTTTGTCAACATTTTATTTCTATATAAAATTTTGTCAAAATTGTATTTCTAGTGATAACTTTGTTGAAATTTTGTCAAAATTGTATTTCTAGAGATAACTTTGTCGAAATTTTATTTCCATTGAAAATTTTGTCAAAAATTTATTCTGTAGAAAATTTGGTCAAAATTATATCCATAGAAAATTTTGTCAAAATTTTATTTGTCTAGTAAATTTTGTCTAAATTTTTTTTTATGACCTCAAGCCGAACAAAATTAATAATCAGAATAAACATAAAATAGGTCAACAACACTCAAAAATATTTTTAAAAAAATTTTATTTCTACAGAAAATTTGGTCAAAATTTTATTTCAATAGGAAATTTTGTCAACATTTTTTTTTCTATAGAAAATTTTGTCAAAATTGTATTTATATAGACGACTTTTGTCGAACTTTTATTTCTATAGAAATTTTTGTCAAAAATTTTTTCTATAGAAAATTTTGTCAAAATTGTATTTCCATAGAAAATTTTGTTAAAATTTTATTTCCATAGAAAATTTTGGCAAAATTTAGTTTTCATAGAAAATTTTGTCAAAATTTTATTTCTATAGTAAATTTTGTCGAAATTTTATTTCTGTAGAAAATTTTGTCAACATTTTATTTCCATAGCAAAATTTGGCACAACTTTATTTCTTTGCTCGGGAAAAATTTGTCAAAATTTTATTTTTATTACAAAATTTGGCAAAATTTTATTTCTATTACAAAATTTATTTCGATAGCAAAATTTGGTAAAATTTTATTTCTATAGATAACTTGTGAAGTATCTTTTAGTTGGAGTGGAATATTTTGCAAAATCTACCAAAACATCAAGAATTCTACAGTAAAAAAAAAACTACCATTTTTGGTACAATTCTACCAACTGTGGCAACCGTGTCCTTGATTCAATCCCAATTTCGACTGAAAACCCAAAAAATGTTCAGCGAAGGATTATTCCCCGCTGTACTGCTGATTACATTTCTGATATTTTGAAAGATTTTCTAAGTATTTTCAACGTAATGTGAAACGCTGTTCCGACTCGGCTATAAAAAAGAGGTCCCTTGTCATTGAGCTAAACAAAGAACCAGGCAGCACTCAGTGAAAAACTCTTGGTGTTTGGTTAAAAATGGGACTGGAAAATGCGACGAAATAGTAGATTTTCAAACATGTGCTCAAAATCTGCAAATTTCAAAATGTCTACACGCAAAATTTAAGCCACCAGCGTGACAACAGATAGAGTTGCTCCAGAATTCGAATATCGTTCAACCATTGTGGTCAATCTAATACGATGTGTTAAAAATAAAATTTTTATCTGATGGTAGTGCATTTTTTTATTTGATGCTTAATGCATTTGTCTCCCAATTTGTTCCCTAGTGTGGATGACCGTAGACAAACCATCAATGTACACAAACGACAACCATCCTTTCCAACAATGATAGCTTTACGAATGCTTGAACTTTGCTTAGCTAATACTGAGAATGGCAATAACCAGCTGGAGATGCATTCCATTGTATTTGTATAGAAAACTTTAAAGTCATTCAAAGTAAATCGTATAGCAAACAAATTACGTGCAAAGCAAAAATTATGCTGAAATTAAATATCTGAAATTCCGATCGCATTTCTTTGAATTTTTAAAAGCTAGCTCATGTTTATTATTAATTTTAAATCTAAATTTAAAAATGTAAGAAAAAAGGAAAAACTATTCAGAATTCATATTCAACTCTATGGAAATATTGGTATTACAGGTAAATTAGTTTTAATTCATTTTATATATTATATTATAGAAAAGAAATAATTTATTCCAAGTTTTTTTTTAGAGAATGCTTTGAGTTGATATTGATATTAGAATGCAAATATTAGCAGAGATCCCTATTTTTTTTTTTGTATTGGAATATCTTTTCGTATTTTGTATATATATTGTCTGAGGGCTATATATAACTATAGAACTATGCACCTAGTTAGGCATGGTTGTTAACGGCCATATACTAGCACAATGTACCAAATTTCAACTGACTCGGATAAAATTTGTTCCTCCAAATCTCGGGATCGGTTTATATGGGGGCTATATATGATTATGGACTGATATGGACCACTTTTGGCATGGTTGTTAAATATCATATACTACCACTACGTACCAAATTTCAGATTAATTTTGCTTCTCCAAAAGGCACCGGAGGTCAAATCTGGGGATCGGTTTATATGGGGGCAATATATAATTATGGACTGATATGAACCAATTCGTGCATGGTTTTTGGATACCATATACTAACATCACGTACCAAATTTCAAACGAATAGGAAGAATTTTGCTCTTCCAAGGGGCTCCGGAGGTCAAATTTGGGGATCGGTTTATATGGGGGCTATATATGATTATGGACCGATTTCGGCCAATTTTTGCACAGTTTTTGATGCCATATATTGACACCACGTACCAAATTTCAACTGAATCAGATGAATTTTGGTCTTCCAAGAGGCTCCGGAGGTCAAATCTGGTGATCGGTTTATATGGGGGCTATATATAATTATGGACCGATATGGACAAATTTTTACATGCTCATTACAGACCATATACCAACATCATGTACCAAATTTCAGCCGGATCGGATGAAATTTGCTTCTCTTAGGGGCTCCGCAAGCCAAATCGGGGGATCGGTTTATATGGGGGCAATATATAATTATGGACTGATATGAACCAATTCCTGCATGGTTGTTGGATACCATATACTAACATCACGTACCAAATTTCAACCGAATCAGAAGAATTTTGCCCTCCCAAGGGACTCTGGAGGTCAAATCTGGGGATCGGTTTATATGGGGGCTATATGTAATTATGGACCGATGTGGTCCAATTTTTCCACGGGTATTTGATGCCATATATTAACACCACGTACCAAATTTCAACTGAATCAGATGAATTTTGGTCTTCCAAGAGGCTCCGGAGGTCAAATCTGGTGATCAGTTTATATATAATTTTGGAACGATATGGACACATTTTTGCATGCTCATTACAGACCATATACTAACATCATGTACCAAATTTCAACCGGATCGTATGAAATTAGCTTCTCCTAGGGGCTCCACAAGCCAAATCGGAGGATCGGTTTGTATGGGGGCTATACATAATTATGGACCGATGTGGACCAATTTTTGTATGGTTGTTCGAGACCATATACTAACACCATGTACCAAATTTCAGCCGGAACGGATGAAATTTGCTTCTCTTAGAGGATTCGCAAGCCAAATTTGGGGGTCCAAATGATGTTTTCTCATTTGTTGTGAACTTCAAAAGTCTGCTAATCTCATTAATTTGTTTTTTCCTTTGGAAATATTTAATTAGGAAATATCTAAGTTATCATCAAACTTAAGCTATTGTCAAAAATATGTCCATCTTTTTTTTTTTTTTGTTATTCCTAATTTCATTATTCACAGTCACTTTGTGTTTAATTGCTAGCAAAAAAAAACTCATTGTAAATTAAAAACAAAAAAGTTTAATAAACATAAACATAGCTCTTGTCCAAATGACAAGGACAACTTTATCCTTAGAAATTATGACCACCATTTCCTGCAATGATGGTTATCCCATCAACTTTAACAAATATGTCAAGTGACTGTGATAAATGGCCGTAAATGGAAGAAATGGAAAAAATAATAAATATATTTGTATTTTTTTTTTCTTGTTTTATTTCTTTGGTGCATTTTTATGTTTATTTCATTTTACATAAAATTAAAAGAATAACAATTAGTTTTTATTAGACAAATGGTATTTTATTGTAATACAAATAAAACGAGACTTTACTGTTCAGGGATTTTGAAACAAAAGATTCAAACAACAATGGATTAAACTCAAAATTTTCTTCATTTCTACAAATCAAATTTAAAAGTTTTCTCTCTAAGGCATAAATAGTAAAATTGAAATGATTTCTAATTAGCCTTTACCTTCTAACAGTGTATTATAAAGTTGACAGCTGTCAGATCAATGGTTAATGAATTAAAGCATTCCAACGAAACCAGCATTTGTTAAAATGAGATTCTGTGCTTAATTGCTTTGACAGTCAGATGAAGCACAAATTTGGCTTGATAACGAGTTCCAAGAAAATCAAAAATCATGAGTTCATAGTGCCACCTTAAGAAGTATGATAGGTTGAGACTTCAAAAATCTTTCAAACTAGAATATTACTTGTTTTATATGCAGCCCATTATAATATTAAGAAGCCACCAAGAGTATTTGTAGACCAACATTTTTTGTACTTCTACAAAATCTCTAGAATTAAAATTGAAATCGGCTAACGCCCCGGAATGAAACACAATGTTAATAAAAACCAAGTAAGTAAAGTCTAAAGTCGGGCGGGGCCGACTATATTATACCCTGCACCACTCTGTAGATCTAAATTTTCGATACCATATCACATCCGTCAAATGTGTTGGGGGCTATATATAAAGGTTTGTCCCAAATACATACATTTAAATATCACACGATCTGGACAGAATTTGATAGACTTCTACAATATCTATAGACTCAAAATTTAAGTCGGCTAATGCACTAGGGTGGAACACAATGTTAGTAAAAAATATGGGAAACGTTTAAATCTGAAGCAATTTTAAGGAAACTTCGAAAAAGTTTATTTATGATTTATCGCTCGATATACATGTATTAGAAGTTTAGGAAAATTAGAGTCATTTTTACAACTTTTCGACTAAGCAGTGGCGATTTTACAAGGAAAATGTTGGTATTTTGACCATTTTTGTCGAAATCAGAAAAACATATATATGGGAGCTATATCTAAATCTGAACCGATTTCAACCAAATTTGGCACGTATAGCAACAATGCTTATTCTACTCCCTGTACAAAATTTCAACTAAATCGGAGTTAAAAATTGGCCTCTGTGGTCATATGAGTGTAAATCGGGCGAAAGATATATATGAGCTATATCTAAATCTGAACCGATTTCAACCAAATTTGACACGCATAGCAATAATGATAATTCTACTCCCTGTGCAAAATTTCAACTAATT
Organism: Haematobia irritans; assembly: GCF_050003625.1. Taxonomy (NCBI): domain Eukaryota; kingdom Metazoa; phylum Arthropoda; class Insecta; order Diptera; family Muscidae; genus Haematobia; species Haematobia irritans. The sequence goes on along the minus strand of NC_134399.1, from coordinate 221,204,859 downwards.
CGGAGTTAAAAATTGGCCTCTGTGGTCATATGAGTGTAAATCGGGCGAAAGCTATATATGGGAGATATATCTAAATCTGAACCGATTTCAACCAAATTTGGCACGCATAGCTACAATGCTAATTCTCTTCCCTGTGCAAAATTTCAACTAAATCGGAGCAAAAAATTGGCCTCTATGGTCAAATGAGTGTAAATCGGCCGAAAGCTATATATGGGAGCTATATCTAAATCTGAACCGATTTCAACCAAATTTGGCACGCATAGCTACAATGCTAATTCTACTCCCTGTGCAAAATGTCAACTAAATCGGAGCAAAAAATTGGCCTCTGTGGTCATATGAGGGTAAATCGGGCGAAAGCTATATATGGGAGCTATATCTAAATCTGAACCGATTTCAACCAAATTTGGCACGCATAGCTACAATGCTAATTCTACTGCCTGTGCAAAATTTCAACCAAATTGGAGTAAAACTCTGGCTTTTAGGACCGTATTAGTCCATATCGGGCGAAAGATATATATGGGAGTTATATCTAAATCTGAACCGATTTCAATAAAATTTTGCACATTTGACTATACTAGCAATTGTACTACTAGTGCAAAATTTCAACCAAATTGGGGTAATACTCAGGCTTCTAGGGCCGTATAAGTGCATATCGGGCGAAAGATATATATGGGAGCTATATCTAAATCTGAACCGATTTCTTCCAAAATCAATAGGGTTCTATTTTGACCCAAAACACATACTTGTGCCAAATTCGTCGATTGGGCTTAAATTACTACCTAATCCCTTGGTTACAAAAATGAGTTCACGGACAGACGGACAGACGGACATGGCTATATCGACTCGGGGACCCACCCTGAGCATTATTGCCAAAGACACCATGTGTCTATCTCGTCTCCTTCTGGGTGTTGCAAACATATGCACTAACTTATAATACCCTGTTCCACAGTGTGGCGCAGGGTATAAATATGGGAAATATGAAGCGAGAGAAATTTTGAGGCAATTGTACAAAAGAGCATTTGCGATTTATCAGGCGATACTTATGTATTCGAGATATAGGACAATTTGAGTAACATTTACAATTTTTGCAACTCAGCAGTGACGATTTTACAAGGATATTGGCTAGATCTTGCCAAGATATGTGGTCAAGTGTGGGTTGTGATATATTATTTGGTCAAGTCGGGCGACTTGGAGCCTCATTTAAAACTCAACCGTTCTGTGGAAAGTCTGGCATTACAGTGTGTAGGATATGACTAAGATGTGGGGAAATTATCACAGAATTTTGTGTAAAGTGTGGGAATTTTGGCCATATTTGTATAAACCGGAAAAACGAATATATGGAGGCTTTATCTAATTCTGAACCAAATTAGATCAAACTTGACACACTTAAATATCATACTAAATATATTCTCCGTGGAAACTATGCAGTCAATTGGAGGAAAATGCCATTGAAAGTGGGTCTAAAATATGAAATAGTTTACCATATTTTCCCAACTCTGGTGTACAAATAACGGGAGCTATATATAATCTGAACCGACTTTGACTAAATTTGACATGTATAGTTAGAATAATAATTCTGTTATCTCTGCAAAATTTCACGTAAATGGGAGTTTAACTTTGGCCCCGTAGTCATTTGAGTATAAATCGGGCGAAAGATATATATGGGAGCTATATCTAAATCTGAACCGATTTCAACCAAATTTGGCACACTTACCGATACTGTTAAACGTACTCCTTGTGCAAAATTTGAACCAAATCACGGCAAAACTCTGGCTTTTGAGACCATATAAGTTCAAATCGGACGAAAGATATATATGGGAGCTATATCTAAATTTGAACCGATTTCAACCAAATTTGGTACACTTATCGATACTATTAAACGTACTCCTTGTGCAAAATCTGAACTAAATCACGGCAAAACTCTGGCTTTTGAGGCCATATAAGTGCAAATCGGACGAAAGATATATATGGGAGCTATATCAAAATCTTAACCGATTTGAATCAAATTTATAAAGCATTGGCAGAATGCCAATTCTACTCCTTATGTAAAATTTCACGTAAAACGGTAGTAAACTTTGGCCTCTGTGGTCATATGAGTCTAAATCGGACGAAAGATATATATGGGAGCTATCTTAACCGATTTCAATCAAATTTACCAAGCCTCGGTAGAATGTAATTTGTTCTCCTTATGCAAAATTTCACGAAAATCGGTAGTAAACTTTGGCCTCTGTGGTCATATGAGTCTAAATCTGACGAGAGATATATATGGTAGCTATATCTAAATCTGAACCGATTTAGCTGATATTTTGCAAGTTTTTCGAGACTCATAAAATATTCGGATGTACTGAATTTGAAGAACATCGGTTGATAAATACGCCAATTATGACCAGATCGTGGATAAATATATATGGCAGCTATACCTAAATCTGAAGCGAAGCAAATCAGTAGCGATTGTCTTTGTCCCAAAAAACGACCCTATGCCAAATTTGAGGACGATCGGATTTAAACTGCGACCTGTACTTTGCGCACAAAAATACATGAACAGACAGACAGACGGACATCGCTAAATCGACTCAGAATTTAATTCTAAGACGATCAGTATGCTAAACGATGGGTCTCAGACTTTTCCTTCTTGGCGTTACATACAAATGCACAAACTTATTATACCCTGTACCACAGTAGTGGTGAAGGCTATAAATATGGGAAACATTTAAATCTGAAGCAATTTTAAGGAAACTTCGCAAAAGTTTATTTATGATTTATCGCTTGATATATATGTATTAGAAGTTTAGGAAAATTAGAGTCATTTTTACAACTTTTCGACTAAGCAGTGGCGATTTAACAAGGAAAATGTTGGTATTTTGACCATTTTTGTCGAAATCAGAAAAACATGTATATGGAAGCTATATCTAAATCTGAACCGATTACAATCAAATTTAGCACACATGACTATATAAGTAATTGTACTCCTAGTGCAAAATTTCAACCAAATCGGGCCAAAACTCTGGCTTCTGGGCCAAATAAGTCCATATCGGTCGAAAAATATATATGGAAGCTATATCTAAATCTGAACCGATTTCAATCAAATTTGGCACACTTGACTACACTACTAATTGTACTCCTAGTGCAAAATTTCAACCAAATTGGGTTAAAACTCTGGCTTTTAGGACCATATTAGTCCATATCGGGCGAAAGATATATATGGGACCTATATCTAAATCTGAACCGATTTCAATCAAAATTTGCACACTTGACTATACTACTAATTGTACTCCTAGTGCAAAATTTCAACCAAATTGGGTTAAAACTCTGGCTTTTAGGACCATATTAGTCCATATCGGGCGAAAGATATATATGGGAGCTATATCTAAATCTGAACCGATTTCAATCAAAATTTGCACACTTGACTATACTACTAATTGTGCTCCTAGTGCAAAATTTCAACCAAATTCGGCCAAAAATCTGGCTTTTGGGGCCATATAAGTCCATATCGAGCGAAAGATATATATGGGAGCTATATCTAAATCTGAACCGATTTCTTCCAAAATCAATAGGGTTCTATTCTGACCCAAATTAGGAACATGTGCCAAATTTGGAGGCGATTGGACTTAAATTGCGATCTAGACTTTGATCACAAAAATGTGTTCACAGACAGACGGACGGACAGACGGACATGGTTATATCGACTCAGGGACCCACCCTGAGCATTATTGCCAAAGACACCATGTGCCTATATCGTCTCCTTCTGGGTGTTGCAAACATATGCACTAACTTATAGTACCCTGTTTCACAGTGTGGCGCAGGGTATAAATATGGGAAACATTTAATTCTGAAGCAATTTTAAACAAACTTCATAAAAGTTTATTTATGATTTATCGCTCGACATATATGTATTAGAAGTTAAGGAAAATTAGAGTCATTTTTACAACTTTTCGACTAAGCAGTGGCGATTTTACAAGGAAAATGTTGGTATTTTGACCATTTTTGTCGAAGTCAGAAAAACATATATATGGAAGCTATATTTAAATCTGAACCGATTTTAATCAAATTTGGCACGCTTGACTATAGTACTAATTGTTCTTCTTGTGCAAAATTTTAACCAAATTGGGGTAAAACTCTGGCTTCTGGGGCCATATAAGTCCATATCGGGCGAAGGATACATATGGGAGCTATATCTAAATCTGAACCGATTTCTTCCAAAATCAAGAGGGATCTATTCTGAGCCAAACCATATACTTGTGCCAAAATTTGAAGTCGATTGGACTAAAACTGCGACCTAGACTTTGATTACAAAAATGTGTTCACGGACAGACGGACATGGCTATATCGACTCAGGGACCCACCCTGAGCATTATTGCCAAAGACACCATGTGTCTATCTCGTCTCCTTCTGGGTGTTGCAAACATATGCACTAACTTATAATACCCTGTTCCACAGTGTAACGCAGGGTATAATAAAACGCTTCAAACATTGAATGGGATATTTGGTTGCTTCCTATTTCCCCCAATAAATGAATCTCCTTTTCGTATAGTATCAAATGGCACGGAGATTTTTTCCAGGGTTGAAATCGATTTTGTTGGTGGACGGAGTAGTTCAATTTTTATTATTTTTATTATTATTATTTTTTTTTTTTATTAGCATATGTGACTGAACGGATGACCTTGTACGTTCCACGAGTGATGTTCGATAAATTTGCAATGCTTTAATGACTGACCATTGTATAAAATTTGTATCATCTATTACAAACTGGAATACATTTTATTCACTCAATATTTTCCATATCTTCATATAAAGTCATGCGTTGAATTCAGACAGCCTTCACCAATTATAGATTAATGACTGTCTGACTGTATATGAGATTATTGAAATGTATGCCAACATTTATTGTAATTAACTTTGGTTCAAACAAAACTGACAGCTAGATCAACACTACAGCATGTGAACATGTTTATCTTAAAATGCCAATCTTTGGAATAACAATTTTCCTATTAAAGCTATTTTGTATCTGTCAGAGATTTTTGAAAATTTCAATGGAAGACATTAACTCAGATGTAGGGCTATGGATATGAGAAGATTTATTTGAACTTCGTCATTTGCTATCATACACGCAAAGAAAAAAAACGTTTGGAAAACGTGTACCGAAAACGTTTTTCTTTTGTTAGAGTTTTTTGAATTGCTTCGAAAATTTTAAACTTTTATCACTAAAAAAGTTCGTTTGTTACAAAATTTTTATTTTTTCAATAAAAAAAGTTATTTTTGAAATAACAACACAGTCCATTTCGTTTATATCAAACACTGTTCTTTTCTGACTTTAGGTCTTTAATAAGACACATTTTACAGTTCAAAATTTAATATAGTACAATGTAATATTGAACATTTTTTCGGAATCTTCCGAATATATATGGAATATATGTAAAAAAAAACAAAAGCAAAAAAAAAACTTTGGCCGAAGCAGGGATCGAACCCACGACCCTTGGCATGAGAGTCGGACGTAGCTACCACTGCTCCACGGTGCCAAACTAAATGTTTGTTTCTGTTAAATAAACTTTGTTTATTCGGTTCGTGGGCGCCGCAAGCTATGCTATATAAATATAACTTATATGGATATTTATCTATTGATGACCATAACAGGTACATAGCTCAGTGGTTAGTGTGTTGGCTTACAATGTGCATGGTCCGCGGTTCGATTCTCCGTCCAGGCGAAAGGTAAAAAAAATTTTAAAAATTTATAAAATCGTATAATTTCTTCTACATTGTTGGTATTACAGGAAAAGGTGTTAAGAACTAAAAATCCTCGTGAATGTGAGAAAGATGTGAGGGACAATGCAATTAGCAAGAAAATAATGTTTTTTTTTGAGCTAGTCTTTATGAAATTGTTTTTACATCCTGGAAAAGAATAAACGTTTATCACAAAAAGTATATACTTTTCTTCCAAATACACTTCCTTACAGCGAAAAGCAAATGAGAAACGAACTTTGTTTGTCTAAAAATTCGTTTGGGAGGAAAGAATTATTTTTTTGCGTGTATATACAAGGAGTGGACATATGAATTTGGCATGTACTACCAAGTTCATTCTTTTATAGGCTACATTTCTTCCACCGACTGTTTACTAAAATTTTCAACAGTTCAGGAGCTGTAGTCGAAACCCCGAAAAAACGGTGATAAAAGTAGTAGTTTTATCGACATGTTTGCAGTTTTGAGCACGAAGATGAACAATTTTCCAACTCTATAGATATTTGGCATTTTTGTACGCCGAGGCAAAAGCTACAGCTTTACTGAATACCTCAAAAATGAATTCACATCATTTTTCGAGCTATGACCATACGAAAATTGCAAAAAGTTCTCAAAATCGAATTTGACGACAAAACTTGAGAGGCTCACAAAAGACGAACGGCAACCAATCTAGCAAAATCCAGACATTACTTTTCTTCTCTCATCGAGAACTTTCGGCTGGGATAAGTTAATTATACACATAAAAAAATGTCCGTAGTTAAACTAACGCTAAATTTAACTTATTTTTATTGGAAAAAAATTATTTACTTGTAATTAAATTTTATTATTTTTTTTTCGAAATTTTCCACAGCTTAATGAAATCTTACTTTTTTTAAGTAAAGGGTGATACGGTCAAAATTTGGTCAAGGGAAAACGCGTGTAAATCGGTGAAATCGTTTATTTAAAAAATCAAATTAAATTTATTTTTCAAGTTCAATTAGTATAAAATTCAGGAAAAATATTCAGTTAGGCTCTCGCTTTTCCAAATCCGAATTGCCGGGCCTCACGCTTGACACCTGCCATCAGATTTTTTACAGCTACCTTGTCCACCTTCTTCGCCGCAGAAAGCCAGTTTGCCTTGAACTGCTGCTCGTCCTTAGCAGTATTTTTGGACTTCTTTAGGTTCCGCTTGACAATAGCCCAGTATTTCTCAATTGGGCGGAGCTCTGGCGTGTTGGGAGGGTTCTTGTCCTTGGGAACCACCTGCACGTTGTTGGCGGCGTACCACTCCATGGCCTTTTTACCGTAATGGCAAGGTGCCAAATCCGGCCAAAACAGTACGGAACAACCGTGTTTCTTCAGTAAAGGCAGCAGACGTTTATTCAAACACTCTTTCACGTAAATTTCTTGGTTGACAGTCCCGGAAGCTATGAAAATGCTGCTTTTCAAGGCACAGGTACAGATGGCTTGCCAAACCATATATTTCTTTGCGAACTTTGACAGTTTTATGTGCTTGAAAATATCTGCTACCTTTCCCCTTCCTTTTACCGTATAAAACTCCTGTCCCGGAAGCTGCTTGTAGTCGGCTTTGACGTAGGTTTCGTCATCCATTACCACGCAGTCAAACTTCCTCAGCATCGTCGTGTACAGCCTCCGGGATCGCGCTTTGGCCGTCGTATTTTGTTTATCATCGCGAGTTGGAGTCACTACCTTCTTGTAAGTCGATAGTCCGGCTCGTTTTTTGGCTCGATGCACGGTTGTAGACGATACTCTGGTTATTTGCGGCATCTCGGAGAGAAAGGTTAGGGTTTCGCTTTAAACTACCGGCAACTCTCTTTGTCGTCTCAGCGGCTTCCGGTTTTCGATTTCCACCCGATGCAGACTTCCTGGCTGTCGACAAACGTTCCCCAAACACTTTAATTACATTTGTAACGGTTGATTTGGCAACTTTTAGCGATTTTGCCAGCTTTGCGTGCGAGAAGCTCGGATTTTCGCGATGCGCGAGCAAAATTTTGATACACTGCTCTTCTTGCTTGGACGGCATTTTGACAACTGAAGAGTGAATTCCAAAATCAAAATAGGAGCAACATTCTACACACACACCTTCAAAATGAGGGGTGTTCAGGTTTTTTAAATGCAAAATTGAAAGAAATACGTCAAGTTTATATTGACCAAATTTTGACCGTATCACCCTTTTATGTCTCAAAAATGTTATGAACTAAACCTGGGTATAAAGTTCAATGACCGTACACATAAGTTCAATATGAACTAAAGCAAAAGAAGATTTTCGTACAATTCCCAAAAATAGTAGGAATGAACTACAGTATGGTTAAAATGGTGATGGTATGACGCCAATGATTTTCTTCTTTACTTTTTGTTCATTTTTTCTGCTATGAGAGGATGTAATTTCGTGAACTGTAGTTAAAAAGTATAACAGGGCATTAAATTTTCCTGGTTTTAACCAGGCTTTGTGGAAATCTCAAAATGTGGAGTAAAATTTAGTTCAATTTTCGTGCGAGGTAGTTCATTCTTCCTATAAAACAGTTCACTTTTTGTTCGATGTACCCTAAACCACATAGTGGTCAGGGTATAATAAGTTTGATCTGCCAAAAAATGTGCCTACCAGAAATATTGATTTTAGACCCCATAAAATATATACCGATCGACTCAGAATCACCTCCTGAGTCGATCTAGCGCTTGGTGTCTGTCCGTCCGTCCGTCTGTCCATGTATTTGTTGTTCACACGATTCCGGTAGCAAATTTAATAAAATTTGGTACAGGGAGTTCTTTGGGCATAGGGACGAATGCTATTTAATTTGGAAGAAATCGGATCGAATTTAGATATAGCTCCCATATATATGTATTGCCCGATTTCGACAAATGGGGCCCCGTTGCAGTTTTTTACTAACCGATCGTCGTCAAATGTAGCACAAAATAATCTTCTGCATCACCCTTTATGTCTGTAAAATTTCATCAAAATCGGTTCAGATTTAGATATAGCTCCCATATATATTTATCGCCCGATTTTGCCAAATGAAGTCATAAAACCCTTATTTATCATCCGATCTTACTCAAAATTAGCTAAATGTAATCTTATATAGCACTAACTATATGTGCAAAAAACCATCGAAATCGGTTGAAATTTAGCTATAGCTGCCATAAATATGTACCGCCCGATTTTTCTAAATTTGGCCATAAAACCCTTATGGAAAGTTGGCTAAATGTAATCTTCTACAGCACTAACTATATGTGCAAATAATCATCGAAATCGGTTCAGATTGAGATACAGCTCCCTAATTTCCCAAATTTGACCATAGAACACTTATTTATTATCAGATCTTACTCAAATTTGGCTAGATCCAGTCCTCTATAGTACTAACGATATGTGCAAAATTTCATCGAAATCTGTTCAGATGTAGATCTAGCTCCCATATATGTATCGCCCTATTTTGAAAAATGTGCCGCTAATAACCTTATTTTTGACCAGAGAGCCCTCATTTCTGAACTAATCTTACTCAAATTTTGCACAAGGTAACCTTTTGTGGTATTAATCAAACCCGCAGAATAGTATGCAAATTGGTTCAGATTTACATATAGCTTCCATATATATACATCTCTCGATTTTCCCAAATTTGGCCATAATACTCTTTTATTAACCAATGTTACTCAAATTTCAAATTTTGATGTACTAGCCGATCGTATTTATACGTACTTGTAGCTCTTACATAAGAATATTGCTCGATTTTTACAAATTTTGACTTATTACCCACACTAATTGAGCGATTTTCTCTTTTTTTATAGAAACTTTTGTCAAAACTTTATTCCTGTAGAAAATTTTGTCAACATTTTATTTCTATAGAAAATTTTGTCAAAATTGTATTTCTATAGAAATTTTTTTCAAAATATTATTTCTATAAAAATTTTTCTCAAAAGTTCATTTCTATGGAATTTTTTCTCAAAATTTTGTTTCTATATTATTTATTATCAAAATTTTATTTCTATAGAAAAATTTCTCAAACAAAATTTGTTTATAGAAACTTTTTCCAAAATTTTATTTCTATAGAGATTTAACAAAAAAAAACTATTTTTGGTAGAATTCTACCAACTGTGGTAACCGTGGTGGTAATACAAATTTATTTCATGTTTTAAGATAATAAAGTACTTTGAAACATTTTGTTTTGTAAAATTTGTTTAAATTTTACGAAAATATTGTTGGGAAAATTGTTTGGGAATGTATGGGGAAGTAGGGAACTTATTTTTGTCCTTGTAGGATAAACCGAATATTTTCCCTGACAACACTGACTATGAGCTATAGTCAGATCGAGACAAAGCACCCATGAACATGTACCCCTTAATTTTCTTAAATATGCAACTGCGGTTTATCTCCCAGACCTATGTCAATGTTACCCACAAATGCTTATGATTACTAATTCAGTAAGGGTGGTTTAGGGTATGATATAGTCGGCCCCTCCCGACTTTCTACTTCAATTTCTTGTTTTTGTTATGATTTTTTTGTGTTGCACTGTGTAATGGTACTGTCGTCCTTAAAATTTGACACCGATTCGTTTTTTGTTTGTAAGATCGAAGATGGGCTATATCAGTTCAGGTTTTGATATAGCCCCCATATAAACTGATCTCCCTATTTGACTCCTTAGCCTTAGCCTCACCACAATTGTTAACAAGTTGCCTATAATCTAAAAGTATTTTAAGTCCACAAATAGATGTGCATAATATGGTATGCATCGTTCCTTTCTTTTTTATAGCCCCCATATAGACCGCTAATGTTAGTAAACATTATTTGAAGCGTTATTTCATGGGACTTTCTTGATGAGATGTTTAAGATTGCTCTAACAGTTAAACCAAAATGGTAGTTATAAATGTGTTGTAGTCTCCATGTAGAAATTTCAAACTTAATTTCGGGAAGCGTACCAGTTGAACCGATCTACTTGGGAGGGTATCTGTCATCAAATTCTATACACCCTGGAATTCTATACATTTCCAAGTGCCTTCATGGCATTTTGGCTCATTCTCGGCGAAGTATTGTTTTGAGATGACTGATACGTTAGTATGTTTTAGTACTAACCCTACTCTCTAAAAGTCCATGGGGAGGTCTGAAGATTTTGGTAGCCATTGTGCGATATAAAATAGGCACTTTTTAAACCATTCGTGGTTGAAGCATGCAGAGTGCATGGCCTGCGGCTGAAATATCTGGCTATTATAATAATGTTCAGCTCATACACGCAGAGAAGAAACATGATTGTTACAATCATATTCGAAGAGCAAAATAATATGATAGGAGCTATTTTTGCGGCGACCATGTAACATTTTAACCTGCAACCATGTTGGCTCAGTGAACATGGTTCTAAGAAAAATATAATTGTCCTCATCTAAAATGTTATTATATTGATAAAAAGAATTTTGTTTAAATGAATAGACAATGGTCACGATTTAAAATGTTATGGTATTCATTAAAAATGTTTTTCTCCTAGTTAAAAGAACATGGTCACAACCTAAAATGTTTTGATCTTTATGAAAAAACTTTTTTCATCGTCGAAAAAAGGACGCCACTCGAGAAAAGAAAACACAAAACTATATTTTTTTGTTTTTATTTATTTATAAACTAATTCATTGTTTATTTGTATTTATAATGCCGTTCAAGCAAACATCATATATTTTTACACACTCTATTTTATTTCAATTTCAACAATAAGTAATTATTCCATATTTACATAGTGTCCATCAAATGTATAAACAAAAAACAGGTACATTTTTTCAATTACACTTTCCTTTTTTGTCTTCACATAAAACCACGTGCCACTTCTGAATAAATAAATTAACACAAAACACAGTTCTCCCTCCATTCCAAGAAACAATCAAACACAAAACACAGTTCTCCCTCCATTCCAAGAAACAATCAACACACGACTGACGCGCAAAATGAAAATCGTGTGTACCTGCTCAATGTTTTTATAAAATTCTTTTCGCTGCAAAAAAGTTAAAAAATTAAATGGTCACGAAAAAAATGTAAATGGTCTTTATTGCCATGTAATGGTTCTAGACATGTCTATACTTAACCTATAAAAATACTTTTTTCCCTGTAAAAAAGTAAAAAAAACTGAATGGTCAGATACATGATTTTCCTGACCATATAATGGTCTCAAATTCTATCATTTAAATAATAGAGCATGTTTGCGGCATTTGAGAACCATTTAAATGCTTATTGCCAACATATATTTTTCTCCGCTCGAAAATTATTTTTACAAGGACCAAATACATGGTTTTCGCGACAATTACATGGATCCGGCAACCATGTCCAAACATGGTTTTTCTGTGCGTGTAGACCAATGGTATACCACTGCGTCGTGTAATTCGATCAAATTTGGCCTTTTTGTATCGTTTCTGGTGTTGTTACTGTTTCTTTTCATTCACCTTTTGAGGCGATGCAATACTACCAGTATCACAGTAACGAGCAGTGGTAAGAGGAACAAACGATTAATTCTCATTTAAATGCTGTAGAGCTCCAACGATTGTGGGTTTCCAGTGCACGCAGAGGAGAAACATGATTGTCACAATCATATTCGAAGAGCAAAATAATATGATAGGAGCTATTTTTGCGGCGACCATGTAACATAACATTTTCACTTGCAACCATGTTGGCTCAGTGACATTGGTTATAAGAAAAACAAGTATATACGGCCAGGCCGAACTTGCGAAGCCTCTAAGAGAAGCAAATTTCATCCGATCCGGCCGAAATTTGGTACATGGTGTTAGTATATGGTCTCTAACAACCATGGAAAAATTGGTTGACATCGGTCTATAATTATATATAGTAGGTACATTTTTATACCCTCCACCATAGGAGGAAATATTGCTCTAAGACCCCATAAAGTATATATATTATGGGTCGTGGTGAAATTTTGAGTCGATCTGAGCATGCCCGTCCGTCCGTCTATTGAAATCACGCTAACTTCCGAACGAAACAAGCTATCGACTTGAAACTTGGCACAAGTAGTTGTTATTGATGTAGGTCGGACGGTATTGCAAATGGGCCATATCGGTCCACTTTTACGTATAGCCCCCATATAAACGGACCCCAAATTTGGCTTGCGATTGCTCTAAGAGAAGCAAATTTAATCCAATCCGGCTGAAATTTGGTACATGGTGTTAGTATATGGTCTCTAACAACCATGCAAAATTGGTCCACATCGGTCCACAATTATATATGGCCCCCATATAAACCGATCCCCCGAATTGGCTTGCGGAGCCTCTAAGAGAAGCAAATTTCATCCGATCCGGCTGAAATTTGGAACATGGTGTTGGTATATGTTCTATAACGACCATGCAAAAATTGATCCACATCGGCCCATAATTATATATAGCCCCCATATAAACCGATCCCCAGATTTGACCACTGGAGCCTCCTAGAGGAGCAAAAGTCATCCGATCCGATTGAAATGTGGTGCGTGGTGTCAGTATATTGTCTCTAACAACCATGTCAAAACTGGTCCATATCGGTCCATAATTATATATAGCCCCCATATAAATCGATCCCCAGATTTGTCCTCCGGAGCCTCTTGCAGGAACAAAATTCATCCGAGTTATATATAGCCGATCCCCAATCACACAAAAATTGGTTCATATCGGTTCATAATCATGGTTGCCAGACGAGCAATATATAATCTACCAAAATTTTATTTTTATAGATAACATTGTCAAAATGTTATTTCTATAGAAAATTTTGTTAAAATTGTATTTCTATAGAAAATTTTTTCCAAATTTTATTTCTATAGAAAATTTTGTTAAAATTTTATTTCTATAGAAAATTTTGTCAAAATTTTATTTCTATAGAAATTTTTTTCCAAATTTTATTTCTATAGAAAATGTTTTCCAAATTTTACTTCTATAGAAAATGTTGTCAAAATTTTATTTTGTCAACATTTTATTTCTATAGAACTTTAAACTTAATTATATACGTATTTAATCGGCCTTTTTTAGTTTAATACCACGTATGGACTATGTGGTATATATTACGGTGTTAGGAAGTTTTAAGATACCTTGCCATCGGCAAGTATTACCGCAACCCAAGTAATTCGATTGTGGATGACAGTCTTCAGTAAAAGTTTCTACGCAATCCATGTTGGAGGGTACATACTTACGGCCGTATATTCTTGTTTTCAATTACACTTTCCTTTTTTGTGTTCACATAAAACCACGTGCCACTTCTGAATAAATAAACACAAAACACAGAAATTCCGTATTCTCCGTCCATTCCAAGAAATAATCAACACACGACTGACGCGCAAAATGAAAATTCTATCATTTGAATAACAGAAACACGTTCTATTACATTTGAGAACCATTTAGATGCTTATTGCCGACATATATATTTGTCCGCTCGAAAATTATTTTTACAAAGACAAAATACATGGTTTTCGCGACAATTACATATTATAGATAAGCATTAAATGGATGCGGCAACCATGTCCAAACATGTTTTTTCTGCGCGTATACATTTTACTGGAAATCACACTCGTATTCGAAATCTGGACTAACATTATTTTTGAATACAATAGATCAAAATGCTTTTGTAAGCTTCTAAACAATAAAATGAACTGTCACTAGGATAAATCTCTCTACTGTCAGATTAGCGGTTTAGAAATGATAGTAAGCTGACGAACATTCACAAATGAAAAAAAAAATCACTCACGACATTTAATTCGTAGGATTTTCATGAAAATCCTAAGCGTGACCATCATCTTGAGCGTGAGCAATTTGAAGAGCATAACTAAAAGCGATAGTTTAATATATTTCATGAGAGTGATAAAAATAGGGAGTTTGATTACAATCAAAAGCGTAATTAAAGTCTTGAACGAAAATTCTACTTACGCACATTTATGGAGAGATTTTTATTTGACTCACTAACGCATGAACTTGTTTCAGATTAATCACGTTTACTCTTACTCATGAGGTTGAGTTTGTATCCTATAATTTTAAGTTTAATAATCTTTGGTATTAATTCAATACTTTTTTAGAGCAGATATTGCCTTCATTTACATGCATTTATCTCCGCTTTGTTATTTAAATTTAGTTTCCCCATATTTTCAATGTTATTTGTTCCATGCAACACATATGTTATGTAAAATTAACAAAAGAGTTGAAAAGTTTCCACGGCATATTCAAATAATATATTTTATATTTCACAGTACACATCAAATGTGTAGTTTAAAACCCATATAAATTTTTATTTATTTTTAGGAAATCCCGCAATTGCTCTCATTACAAATGAATGGATTTCAATATGGTAAATTGACATTTTAACTTTGTGGTCGTCCTGAGGCCACATTCATTTATGCCCATTTGTTGTGCAGGTAAATTCCTCGCAAGCATTTACATATCTCCCATATTAAAGACAAGACCTTGTATATAGACAAACATGAGTAAAAATAAATGCCGAATGGAATTTCATTAAATTTTCCCAAAGCCCCACAGAAAACAAAAAAACAAAACTTTTTATTAAACGCAAAATTTACCCCTCAAAGCGTAATTTGTTGTTCGGCTTCACCGAATTCAACAACAAAACAAAACATATTGTTGTACGTGTCCAAAGAGAATTTCTGGTGATTGTAAATAGAAATCCTTCCACATACACAATGACCATGTTGTGATTCAATTTGAAATTGTGAGTATGGCTGTGTGCAATCATTTCCCTCACCACCCTCTCACAACAGAGTCAAAAATTCACCAATTCAATGAGAGAGAGAGAGAGAGATTTACAATGTGGTTGTATTGCAATAATATGGAAAATCGGCTTGTTTACATGTTGAGCCGATTACGACAAGGTGTGATAGTCGAACAAAAGCCCATTATGTGTACGATGTTGCCAGTAATGTTGCGGACAGTTGATAGTTGCTACACATTTAACAGCAACAATAGTGGTCATTGCAATTAAGTTTCATTGTTAAATTGTTTGCATCACTTGTGGTAATGTTGATGGTCAACATTGCCTTTGGGGGCATATCCACTTAAATATTCTCTTTGATTGAATTCTATTAAAAACTCAACACATACGCTGTGAATGAATTCATTCCTTCGCTCATAATAACAGCATGCATCGATTGCTTAAATTGACTTCAATAAATCAAAGCAAATAAATTCAAAATCTATTGAAGTATATCGCACGTCTATGATGTATAATGGCAGCTGAAATGTAAGGCAACAAAGTAAAGCACGATTTTTTGCTCTCTTCTTCTCAGAGCCCTATAAAGTATTTTTATATATTGTGGGTCATGGTGAAATTCTGAGTCGATGCCTGTCCGTGTGTCTTTTGAAATACCACTAACTTCGAAACGAAACAAGCTATGCACTTGAAACTAGGCGCAAGTAGTTGTTATTGATGTAGGTCGGATTGTATTGCAAATGGGCCCCATATAACCCAGATTTAGCCAAATTTAATTCGATCCGGGCCAAAGATGCGGCTTCATTAAACTAAAGGGATTTTCTATAGACTTTAAATCTAGCTTTAAATCTAGGATGAATAGAATTAAAATGCTGCCCGATGCCCGATTTACAAAATATTAAGAACAATTTTTTTTACAATAATGAAATTGTATCTTTGGATCAATTTTTATACCCTGCGCCACACTGTGGAACAGGGTATTATAAGTTAGTGCATATGTTTGTAACACCCAGAAGGAGACGAGATAGACACATGGTGTCTTTGGCAATAATGCTCAGGGTGGGTCCCTGAGTCCATATAACCATGTCCGTCTGTCCGTCCGTCCGTCTGTCTGTGAACACATTTTTGTGATCAAAGTCTAGGTCGCAATTTAAGTCCAATCGCCTTCAAATTTAGCACAAAATAGAACCCTATTGATTTTGGAAGAAATCGGTTCAGATTTAGATATAGCTCCCATATATATCTTTCGCCCGATATGGACTAATATGGTCCTAAAAGCCAGAGTTTTGGCCCAATTTGGTTGAAATTTTGCACAGGGAGTAGATTTAGCATTGTAGCAATGCGTGCCAAATTTGGTTGAAATCGATTCAGATTTAGATACAGCTCCCATATATATCTTTCGCCCGATATGGACTAATATGGTCCTAGGTGCCAGAGTTTTGGCCCAATGTGTTTGAAATTTTGCACTCGGAGTACAATTATTAGTGCAGTTAAGTGTGCCAAATTTGATTGAAATCGGTTCAGATTTAGATATAGCTCTCATATATATCTTTCGCCCGATATGGACTAATATGGTTCTAATAGCCAGAGTTTTGGCCCAATTTGGTTGGAATTTTGCACAGGGAGTAAATTTGGCATTGTAGCTATACGTGCCAATTTTGATTGAAATCGGTTCAGATTTAGATATAGCTCCCATATATAGCTTTCGCCCGATTTACACTCATATGACCACAGAGGCCAATTTTTTGCTCCGATTTAGTTGAAATTTTGCACAGGGAGTAGAACTAGCATTGTTGCTATGCGTGCCAAATTTGGTTGAAATCGGTTCATATAGCTCCCATATATATGTTTTTCTGATTTCGACAAAAATGGTCAAAATACCAACATTTTCCTTGTTAAATCGCCACTGCTTAGTCGAAAAGTTGTAAAAATGACTCTAATTTTCCTAAACTTCTAATACATATGTATCAAGCGATAAATCATAAATAAACTTTTGCGAAGTTTCCTTAAAATTGCTTCAGATTTAAACGTTTCCCATATTTTTTTTTACTAACATTGTGTTCCACCCTAGTGCATTAGTCGACTTAAATGTTGAGTCTATAGATTTTGTAGAAGTATATCAAATTCTGTCCAGATCGAGTGATATTTAAATGTATGTATTTGGGACAAACCTTTATATATAGCATCCAACACATTTGACGGATGTGATATGGTATCGAAAATTTAGATCTACATAATGGTGCAGGGTATAATATAGTCGGCCCCGCCCGACTTTCCTTACTTGTTTTTTACTAACATTGTGTTCCACCTCAACGCATTATTATTGCAGAACTCTGTACAGATCTGCTCAGATATACAGAATATATGTGTACGGATTCATATAGCATCCAACACATGGACGGATTTGATATGGTATCGAAAATGTGGACTTACAAAGTGGTGAAGGGTATAATATAGTCGGCCCCGCCCGACTTTCTACTTTACTTACTTGTTTAAATTAAATTTAGGATACAATTTTTGGAAATTTTCGTCGTTAAAAAATTTCTTTATTTTAAAGAAATATACCAAAATTCTTAAGGGAAGGTCTTGATCTGTGGATCCAAGTAATTTTTTTTTGAGTGTAGTTGCAAAACATTTCTTAAGGTCCGATCCGAATACAGTATTTTGGATTATAAAATTCTGTCATATTTTATCAAATAAATAGTTTTTATAAAAAATATTATGATTTCTATTACATTCAAACGCGTGTCTGAAAAATTTGACTTCAAATATTTTCAAAAATTCTAAATTTTTTCTAGAGTGGATATAGCATTTTTGTCAACAAAATTTAAATTAAGCTCCACAGAATCCACTGTGATCCTAGTTATTTTACGATAACCATAGAGTTATTGATTTTAGTTATGTCTTATCCCCTTTTAAATAATTTAATTTACAAAAATTCGAATTATTAAAAAAAATAAATAAATAAAATGTTAAAAACAAAATAATTTAATAATCTTACTCGTATTCCTTTCAAAATTCGAAAATTTTCTCGCAATTCGAATATTTATTCTCCCCCTACCCACCAATCAAAAAGCTCAAGAATTTAAAGCATTTTAGATAGATTAGGTATAAGCATTTTCAATAAGGATGAACAAACCATTGTGAATAATTCACCTTAATAAATAACAAAGACATATACTCTTATTTGCTCGTCTTATTACCCTTGTCAATAGAAAATTGGTCTTTAGCAAATATCCCAGGTTAAGTTATAATAAAATCATTTTTGGGCAAATATTTGTTCAAATGTCCCTAGATGAGCTAACCAACAAGCAAAGATTCATAGAATGTTTTGTTTATTTTTGGTGGAAGATAAACAAACTGGATGACTTAGAAATTCCTTTGTTTGCTTGTGTTTGTGCAAAATATGTCATTGTATTTACTTTAGGTAAATGGAAATTAAGACAATGAGGCAAGCTAATGCAGTATTGTGTTTTGATACGATTTTGATGACAGAATTAAAGGGACGTGAACTAAAAGCTTGTCACAATATGGGGGTGATTAGAGAAATGATAAGACATTTCTCTAATCTTGTCAACTATAGGCGATGGCTGATAGAGCCATTTCCAAAATGGAAAAAAGAAGGAACGCAAAGTTTGAAAATAAAAATGTACTGCTCATTACTTATCATTCTTTTTTATTTCGGGTAGCATGAAACGCCTTGCGCTGTGGGTCCTCCAAAGGATGTCACTTGTAACTGAGCTAAACATAGAACCGAGCATCACTCATTGATAAGAGAAAAGTTCACCACAATGGAATGAATAGTCAAAGGCAGTCTGAAATATAGAATCCACCACATGTGGGACCTACAAATATTATATTTATTTTATTGGTATCCTCTGATAAAGTACCGTGATCGTACTTGGGGACAGGGTTGCCATTTTGGTCCGATCGGACCAAAATTGGTCCAAAAAATTATACATTTTTAATTTTGGTCCGATGGTCGGACCAAATAGAATTTGATTGGGATTGGTCCATTTTCGTAAATCAGTAATTTATTTCCAAAATTTTCAATAGAAATAAAGTTTTGATAACATTTTCGGAAGAAATAAAATTTTGACAAAATTTTTAATAGAAATACAATTTTAACACGTTTAGAAATAAATAGAAATAAAATTTGGCAAAATTTTGTATAGGAATGAACTTAACAAAAAATGTATAAATACAAACCTTTGCAATAATTTTGTATAGGAAGAAAATTTTTAAAAAATTGTAATGAAAATAAAATTTTGCGATAATTTTCTATAGAAATAAAAGTTTGACAAATTTTCTATTGATATAAAATATTGACCAAATTTTCTATAGAAATATAATTTTCACAAAATTTTCAATAGAAATACAATTTTGGACACAATTTTCTATAGATATAAAATATTGACAATATTTTCTGTAGAAATGAAATTTGACAAAATTTCCTAAAGAAATAAATCTTTACAAAATTTTCAATAGAAATAAAATTTTTACAAAATAAAATGTTTACAAAACTTTCTATAGAAATAAAATTTTTAAAAAATTTTCAATATAAATTAAATTTTGACAACATTTTCTATAAAATAAAAATTTTGACAAAATTTTCTATAGAAATAAAATTTTGAAAACAAATTCTATAGAAATAAAATTTTTTTATAGAAATAATATTTTTACAAAATTTTCCATAGAAATAAAATTTTGACAAATTTTCCTATAGAAATAAAATTTTGACAAAATTTCCCATAGAAATAAAATTTTGACAGAATTTTTTATAGAAATAAAATTTTGAAAACAAATTCTATAGAAATAAAATTTTGAAAACAAATTCTATAGAAATAAAATTTTGAAAAAAATGTTTTATACAAATAAAATTTTGACAAAAATTTCCATAGAAATAAAATTTCGACAGAATTTCCCATAGAAATAAAATTTTGATAAAATGTTGACCAAATTTTCTATAAAAAATAGAAATAAAATTTTGTTAAAATTTTCTATAGAAATAAATAGAAATAAAAATTGTGAATAGTAATAAAAAATTCACAAAATTTTCTATCAAATTTTAATTTGTAAATGGTATTAACTTAATTTGGAAAAATGGTCTGCTGGTACGAATATTTGGAAAAATGTTGGTCCAAAATAAAAATTCATTGTGGCAACGCTGCTTGGGGAGTATTTCTTTAGATCAATCGATACGACCCTGTTTTTATACCCTCCACCATAGGATGGCGGGTATATTAACTTTGTCATTTCGTTTGTAACACATCGAAATATTGCTCTAAGACCCCATAAAGTATATACATCCTGGGTCGTGGTGAAATTCTGAGTCTATCTAAGCATGTCCGTCCATCCGTCCGTCTGTTGAAATCACGCAAACTTCCGAACGAGACCAGCTATCGCCTTGAAACTTGGCACAAGTAGTTGTTATTGATGTAGGTCGGATGGTATTGCAAATGGGCCATATAGGATAACTTTTACGTATAGCCCCCATATAAACCGACGCTCAGATTTAGTTTGCGGAGCCTCTTGGAGAAGCAAAATTCATTCACTCCGGTTGAAATTTGGTACATCGTGTTAGTATATGGTCTCCCACAACCATGCAAAAATTGGTCCAAATCGGTCTATAATTATATATAGCCCCCATATAAACCGATCCCCAGGTTTGGCTTGCGGAACATCTAAGAGAAGCAAATTTCATCCGATCCGTCTGAAATTTTGAACATGGTGTTAGTATATGGTATCTGACAACCATGCCAGAATTGGCCCATATCGGTCCATAATTATATGTAGCCCCCATATAAACCGATCCCTAGATTTAACCTCCGGGGCCCTTTGGAAGAGCAAAATTCACTCGATCCGGTTGAAATTTCGTACGTGGTGTTAGTATATGGTCTCTAACAACCATCCAAAAATTGGTCCATATTGGTCCATATTGACCTCCGGAGCAATTGGTAATTTGCGCTAGTATATGGCCGCTAAAAACCATGCCCAAATTGATCCATATCGGTCTATAGTTATTTATAGCCGATCCCCAAAAATAATTTACCAAAATTTTATTTTAATAGAAAATGTTGTCAAAATGTTATGACTACAGAAAATTTCGTCAAAATTTTATTACTATAGAAAATTTTGTCAAAATTTTATTACTACAGAAAATTTTGTCAAAATTTTATTACTACAGAATATTTTGTCAAATTTTATTGCTATAGAAAATTTTGTCAAATTTTATTGCTATAGACAATTTTCTCAAAATTTTATTTCTATAGAAAATTTTATTAAATTGAATTATTTACGTATTTAATCGGCCTTTCTTGTTTAATATATACCCCGTATGGACTAACTTACAATTGAGAACACGGTGTTAAGCAGTTTTACGATCCGGTTGAAATTTCGTACGTGGTGTTAGTATATGGTCTCTAACAACCATCCAAAAATTGGTCCATATTGGTCCATATTGACCTCCGGAGCAATTGGTAATTTGCGCTAGTATATGGCCGCTAACAACCATGCCCAAATTGATCCATATCGGTCTATAGTTATATATAGCCGATCCCCAAAAATAATTTACCAAAATTTTATTTTAATAGAAAATTTTGTCAAAATTTTATTACTACAGAAAATTTTGTCAAAATTTTATTACTACAGAATATTTTGTCAAATTTTATTGCTATAGAAAATTTTGTCAAATTTTATTGCTATAGACAATTTTCTCAAAATTTTATTTCTATAGAAAATTTTATTAAATTGAATTATTTACGTATTTAATCGGCCTTTCTTGTTTAATATATACCCCGTATGGACTAACTTACAATTGAGAACACGGTGTTAAGCAGTTTTACGATACCTTGCCATCGGCAAGTGTTACCGCAACCCAAGTCGATTGTGGATGACAGTCTTTAGTAAAAGTTTCTATGCAATCCATGGTGGAGGGTACATAAGATTCGGCCTGGCCGACCTTACGGCCGTATATACTTGTTTTTTTTTGAGCTATTGTAAAATTCACCGAGAACAAATTTTCTTGAGGTTAAATGTTCATGCTATATTGAATGTATTCTGGTACAACCAGGGCTGCGGAGTCGAGCCAATATTGCTCGAAATTTTGACCTGTGCCTATGGACTGGCAAAATTTATATAAATCTTAAAAAATTTTGACCACATTTGGCATTGCTAGATCGCATGGTTGCCACAGTTGCTAGAATTCTACCAAAAATGGCAGATTGGTAGATATCTTGATTATTTGGTAGAATTTTTAAAATAATCCTCTCCAACTCCAATTATCCTTAGACTAAAATTTTGACATTTTCTATTGAAATAAATTTTTGAAAAAAATTTTCTATAGAAATAAAAGTTTGACAAAAATTCCTATAGAAATAAATTTTGATTAACCTTTCTACAGAAATAAAATTTTGCAAAAATTTAAAATTTTTAGGTTTCTATAGAATTAAATTTCTATTTATTTCTTAAGAAAAACAGGTATATACAGCAGTAAGTTCGGCCGGGCCGAATCTTAAATACCCACCACCATGAATTAAATATGATAGTTTACTTTAAAAACTTTTCGTCGCAGCGGGTTACTTGATAATATACAGAATTTTAGGCAAATCAGTTCAACCAGTACGATTCCCGAAGAAAAAATTTAAAGATTCAACCTATGAAGACTAGATCAGATTCTGGATTTATGAGAACCAATTTTGTTTGAGTTTTAGAGAAATCGTGCATATCGTGCAAATGATGAAATAACGCCTTGATTTGAAATTTTAAATCTGTACATTTTTTCCGCTATTATTTAAATGAATGCGATGAGTAAAATCTGGAAATTCTACTTTCAGTTTCAAGCAGTGCTCATGATCAGTGCGTCTGCTATACCCTGAAAGGAGTGTTTTCTTTTCTGAGTAACGAAAGTTTAGACATGCAAAGTTTCGTTGAATCGCTTATCAAAAATTAACTGTGATTATTATGTTGAATTATAATTATTGCCTTCATACCATGACATAAAAGTATAATTTATTGTCTCCTTTTAATTAAATCGTATATGATAAATTTACTTTACCCAAAAGATTAATTAAATTCTGAACATTCCCATCATTTACCTCAATGATGTAATTTGCATTCAACTCCCTCAGTCGCATTATTCTATTGAAATAACATTTCTATTCGTAATATTGGTAGCATTTCTATGAAAATGCTATAAAATTGCACAATCATGTTTTAAAATGAAACGTTATTTTTTTTTTGTCTCATAATATTTTAAGGATAATTAAGCTTACGTCTAAAAGCCCATCAAATATTAAATATGATTATTATGGCCAAGTGGCAAATTTTAATAAATCCCCAAATGGCAATTCTCATTGAATCAGCTTAAGAAAATAATATTACAAATAACACTAGGGGCTATAGCCTCGACAAGGCATTTGCCCTTTAATTCTAGGTAACTGATTTATTTTATTTAATCTGTAACGAAATGGACATTATTGCTATTAACGTTAAATGATAATACAAAAAAAATATAGAAGATGGATGAAGAAATAGTAGAAGGATTTATCTTGTTATCTAAATTTTGGTTGAGGGTGGTTAAGGGCAATTATCAAAATTGATACAAACACTTCGAGGTTCTAAATTTCAGGCAATTTGGATCATATGTATATAGTACGCCCACAAGAACTCAAATACATGGATCGATATGAACGATATTTATCACAGCTTTAGATGTTCTCATTTAATCTCGTTGCCCATTCGAACCAAAATTTGGAGAAAAATTTACCAAACAACTGCCAAACAAACAAGTCTTATTTTGTAAAAATTGTATTTCTATAGAAAATTTTGTCATATTTAATTTTATTTCTATGAATAATTCTGTCCAAAATTTATTTCTATAGAAAATTTTACAAAATTTTATATCTATTGAAAATGTTGTCACAATTTCATTTTTCATTTCAGTGAAAATTGTGTCAAAAGTTTATTTTTATAAAAAAATTTGCCAAATTTGTATTTCGTTACAAAAGTTTGTCTAAATTTTATTTATATATATATAAAATATTTGTCAAATTACATTTCTGTAGAAACTTTTTGTTACAATTTTATTTATCGTTATTGTTGTTTTTGATCTCAGCTTAAAGCCATGCATTGACTAAACTACAAGTGTAGCTTAACCAACAGAGGAAAATTATGCTTGTCAAATTTATTTGGGCAAAGCCCTATAGACTGCAAGATGGTTGGATGTACAGCTGTTTCGGAATTACCACATTTCTCATCAGCATCCTACTATTAAACTATTAAACCCTTTTTCGGAAGTTTCAAGTGTATTTCACTTTGGGTTGAGTGAATTACCCGAATTTATTCTGATAATTGGTTGATAGTTTTGCTGCAAGTAGAGGATGCTGATGAGGAATGTGGTAATTCCGAAACAGCTGTACATCCAACCATCTTGCAGTCTATAGGGCTTTGCCCAAATAAATTTGACAAGCATAATTTTCCTCTGTTGGTTAAGCTACACTTGTAGTTTAGTCAATGCATGGCTTTAAGCTGAGATCAAAAACAACAAACACGATTGAAGAGAAGCCAACAATAACAAACAAAACGATTTTTTTTTTTTTTTCTATAGAAAATTTGTCAAAATTTTATTTCTATAGAAACTTCGTCAACATTTTATTTATATGCAGCAAATTTTGTCAAAATTTTATTTCTATAGAAAATATTATCAAAATTCTATTTCTATAGAAAATTTTATCTAATTGTCTAATTTTATTCTTATAGAAACTGTTGTCAAAATTTTATTTCTATAGAATTTTTTGATTTTAATTTTATTTCTATAGATTTTTTTTCCAACATTTTATTTTATTTATTTTTGCTTTTATTTTATTTCTATAGAAATTTTTGTCAAAATTTTATTTATATATAAACATTGTGTCAAATTGTTTTTTTTTTTCTATAAGAAACTTTGTCATAATTTTATTTCTATAGAAAATTCGTTAAAATTTTATTTCTATAGAAAATTCGTAAAAATTTTATTTATATGCAGCAAATTTTGTCAAAATTTTATTTCTATAGAAAATTTTATCAAAATTTTATTTCTATAGAAAATGTTGTCTATATTTTATTCTTATAGAAACTGTTGTCAAATTTTATTTCTATAGAAAATGTTGTCTATATTTTATTCTTATAGAAACTGTTGTCAAATTTTATTTCTGTAGAATTTTTTGTTTTTAATTTTATTTCTATAGAAATTTTTGTCAAAATTTTATTTATATATAAACATTTTGTCAAATTTTTTTGCTATAGAAAACTTTGTGATAAATTTATTTCCATAGAAAATTTGTCAAAATTTTATTTCTATAGAAAATATTATCAAAATTGTATTGCTATAGAAAATTTTGTCTATATTGTATATTAGAGAACTATATAACAATTTTATTGCTATAGAAAATTTTGTCAACATTTTATTTTATTTATGTTTGCCATTATTTCATTTCCGTAGAAAATGTTATCAAAATCGTGTCATTGTACACAGAAAAAAATTTCACGAAAATTTTTCCGATTAAAATCTTAATTGAGTTTTAGAAAATATTCAATTAAAAATTTAATTGATTCAACAAATTTTTTAATTGAAATAAAAATCAATCACACAAAGTAATAGTATCAATTAAATATTTAATTGAATCAATTAATTTTTTAATTGACTGTCAATTAATTTTTTAATTGATACTATCATTTCTGTGATTGAAGACATTTCAATTAAAAAATTAATTGGATCAATTAATTTCGTGATTGAATCAGAAAAAAATTTTTTTGTGTGTAGTAAGTAGTAGTAGTAGTAGTAGTAGTAGTAGTATTTCCCAGCGGCGTAGTTCATGTGCTTGGAAGGCCTTTTTCCAGGCCTGTCTAGGCATTACAGAGGCCTGCTTAGGACATTACACCTTCCTTTCCATTTAACATAGGGTGAGATTGGAGGGCAAGGCCTTCTTTGTAGCTTACATAAAAGGGCGTTCACCAGCCCTCTAAACAGAAGGAGTTCTACAGGGGTGTATATAAGAATCCCTACATAATTACTGAAAATAAAACCACACCTTCGCTCCTTCTTATTACAGGCATGTTGCAGCGCTACGTCAAGAAGGTGTTCTGTAGTACAGGGCGGTCTTCCCTATACGTGCTCAAAAGAATGACTTTCTCATTACTAGACATAGTTATTGTTTTAATTCAGATTTATTGTTACAATAAGAAGTTTCGAGTTCAAAGATAGATAAATAAATAGATAATTCATATAAAATTAAAGAAAAAAATATACAAATTTTTAAGTCAGGACTTCTTTCGCCACATTTGTTGTTGAGATCTGGAAAAATTTTAATTCAAGAAATTATAGAAAAATAATGGCCCTTTTTGGGAAATTGAAGGCAATCCAATTATGTTAGATGCTTGTCTACTTATATTTGTAAGTGGGATTTTATAAAACGAGCGATTGACATTGAAAGGCATTGAAAATGCATTGTAATTATAATTAAATAGCTCCTTCTGCATAACTTTAACACCCATGCTGTAAGTTTAACTTTTCACAATTTCACAAATTTAAAAACACAAAACAAGGAACGCGTCTGTACTTCACAAAATCAAAACTGAACGAACGAATGGCGTGAATTGGCGTCCGCAAAATTATTATGCACTTTTATTATCGTTTATTAACATATGCAAAGACAATTAATGAAAATATTTTCTGACATAAATATTTTCTGTCATAATATGAAATAACCGCTTGACTTCCAAAGGCATTACAAATGCATTCTAATTATAAATGAATAGGGATGTAAACAATTTTAAAGCTCTCTTTTAAACGAGAGCACAAGACAACTCTCTTGCTACATCATTTTAACACCCATGTTATACAACTTCTATAAAGAAGGCAAAGAGAATGTCCGGGTGTATAAAATGAAAAAGTAAATGAAACGCAATGCTTAATTACAGGTCTGATTTTAGAATGCCTACGATGAATGTAAAATCAGTACACATGCATGTCTTATAAACTCAACTCCTTCCAATTTAAGGCATTTAACATGCCTGAATTTGTAAGGTCCTTCTCGATTCCGCCGCTGGGATATTAATAATTATTAATTATTAATAATTATTAATTATTTGTAAGGTCCTTCTCGATTCCGCCGCTGGGATATTAATAATTATTAATTATTAATAATTATTAATTATTAATAATTATTAATTATTAATAATTATTAATATCCCAGCGGCGGAATCGAGAAGGACCTTACAAATTCAGGCATGTTAAATGCCTTAAATTGGAAGGAGTTGAGTTTATAAGACATGCATGTGTACTGATTTTACATTCATCGTAGGCATTCTAAAATCAGACCTGTAATTAAGCATTGCGTTTCATTTACTTTTTCATTTTATACACCCGGACATTCTCTTTGCCTTCTTTATAGAAGTTGTATAACATGGGTGTTAAAATGATGTACAAAAGAGAGTTGTCTTGTGCTCTCGTTTAAAAGAGAGCTTTAAAATTGTTTACATCCCTATTCATTTATAATTAGAATGCATTTGTAATGCCTTTGGAAGTCAAGCGGTTATTTCATATTATGACAGAAAATATTTATGTCAGAAAATATTTTCATTAATTGTCTTTGCATATGTTAATAAACGATAATAAAAGTGCATAATAATTTTGCGGACGCCAATTCACGCCATTCGTTCGTTCAGTTTTGATTTTGTGAAGTACAGACGCGTTCCTTGTTTTGTGTTTTTAAATTTGTGAAATTGTGAAAAGTTAAACTTACAGCATGGGTGTTAAAGTTATGCAGAAGGAGCTATTTAATTATAATTACAATGCATTTTCAATGCCTTTCAATGTCAATCGCTCGTTTTATAAAATCCCACTTACAAATATAAGTAGACAAGCAGCTAACATAATTGGATTGCCTTCAATTTCCCAAAAAGGGCCATTATTTTTCTATAATTTCTTGAATTAAAATTTTTCCAGATCTCAACAACAAATGTGGCGAAAGAAGTCCTGACTTAAAAATTTGTATATTTTTTTCTTTAATTTTATATGAATTATCTATTTATTTATCTATCTTTGAACTCGAAACTTCTTATTGTAACAATAAATCTGAATTAAAACAATAACTATGTCTAGTAATGAGAAAGTCATTCTTTTGAGCACGTATAGGGAAGACCGCCCTGTACTACAGAACACCTTCTTGACGTAGCGCTGCAACATGCCTGTAATAAGAAGGAGCGAAGGTGTGGTTTTATTTTCAGTAATTATGTAGGGATTCTTATATACACCCCTGTAGAACTCCTTCTGTTTAGAGGGCTGGTGAACGCCCTTTTATGTAAGCTACAAAGAAGGCCTTGCCCTCCAATCTCACCCTATGTTAAATGGAAAGGAAGGTGTAATGTCCTAAGCAGGCCTCTGTAATGCCTAGACAGGCCTGGAAAAAGGCCTTCCAAGCACATGAACTACGCCGCTGGGATTTTTCATAAACAGTTACAATGTGGATAATACTCTGGTTTGGTTTTCATTTATTATACAGTTATTTTCAGTTATCTTGAAGACTTTGAAATATCGTCGTTAGTCTACATGTGAATTTTATTTTACGTTGTACATATGTAATATGAAATACTATTTAATAGTTGAATTCAGATATTAATCCTAGTCTGTACTTCAATGCCATTCTTGTGAATTTTGCCAGACATGTCCATTCTACAATCTTTCCATCAAACAAATTTTTTATCTCCTCGTCTGATAAAATCTCTTTTTTAAAATAGGTTTTTCTTATTTCCCTCAAAATTGGACATCTGCCTATAAAGTGCTGAACATTTTCGTTCTGTTGTGTGTTTCACAGCGAACACATTTCTGAGCCATTGTTATTGAACCTGTTGCCATTTAAAATTGTTGTTTCTGTTCTAATTTGCATTATTAATCGTATGTCCTCGACTATGTTGGTTATGCTCAAATAATCTGTTCCCTGCGATGAGTCCAAATTTCTATATATTCTTCGGGTGTTCTGTTTTCTTAACACATACCCATTTATGTTCTTTAATCTTAGTGCTTGTAGCAGCTTGTTTTCGTTTTCTTTCCATATCGACCAGTTCAGATTATTTGTTGTCCACTCGATATTAAAATTCGTTCCCATGTCATTTAGATCGTTTGCCCAGAATATTCTTTTGTTTAATATTTTCTTTGATAGTAAAAGCGGTAATCGAGATTCTTGATATACCAAGAGAGTCTTAAATAAATAACGTAGATGCAATTCTAGTGTGAAAATATGCCCATTTTCGAGAGCTGTTTCTAGCATTATAGCGTACGTTGGCATGCAATCTGGCAGTTTGAGTATTCTCTTGATGAAGAATATCTGCAATTTGTCGACTTCTTCAAAGTGTTTGCCACCCCACACTTGCGCCGCGTATGTCTGTATTGATCTGCTGACAGCTAAGAAGAGTTTCCACTTTGCTGCAAGGGAGACTTCACGTTTACAGTTTATACTATTTTTGGCAGCTAGGTTCCTTTTTTCCACATGTTTGGTGAAGCTCATGGCGGGTGTTTAAGTTACGCCTAAAACAAAAATTGAACAGTACGATGATTACAGAAATGTTGAATAAATTATATGTGTCGTAAATCGTGTCATTGTTTCATTTCTATAGAAAATTTTGCCATTAGTTTAATTCTATAAAAAAAAATCACTATTTGATTTCTATAGAAATTTTTGTCAAAATTTTATTTATATATAAAAATTTTGTCAATTTTTTTTCTATAGAAAACTTTGTCAAAATTTTTTTCTATAGAAAATTTTGTCAACATATTATTTATATATAGCAAATTTTGTCAAAATTTTATTTCTATAGAATTTTTTTTGTTAAAATTTTATTTACACATAAACTTTTTGTCAAAAAGATTTTAGTATAGAAGATTTTGTTTAAATTTTATTTTTATAGTAAGTTTTGTCAAGAGTTTATTACTATAGAAAATTTTGTCATTACTTTACTTCTATAGAAAATGTTGTCAAAATTTTTAAATTTGTTATTTCTGTAGAAAATTTTTTAAAGCTCATATTTCCATAGAAAATTTGCAAAATCTACCAAAACTTCAAGAATTCTACCAATTTACCAAACTGTAAACATCTATAATATTTGGTAGAACTCTAGCAACTGTGGCAACCCTGGATATAACCCGGCTCATTTCATTGTCTGTTCGAATAGGTAATTTGTATGAAAATTGCAGTTTTATATGCTCAAACGCTCACAAAAAATCGCTTCTGTAACATATACACCCAAACATATTTTGCTTCAAGCATATACATTTTTGGCTATTGCCCAAACATTTATATGTTTGATCTCTTCCAATATATAATATGTTTGAAAGCATATTGGTCTAAACAATATATGTTTGGGTAGTCAATTTCCAAACATTTTGTATTTTTGCATCCAAATTCAATAATGTTGTCTTCCAAAAAACAATATGTTATTATGTGAACATATAATATGTTTGGAAGCATTTTGCACCCAAAAATATTATATGCTTAAAAAAATTCTCCCAAACAATATTGTGCTCAAAATTTTATTTATTTATTTATATATTTACAATCATAATGAATTATGAAAAAACAGGTAATATAGGTGCTAACAACATAGGTTTTCGACCTGAATGCTCAAAATTTTGTTTCTGCCCAATTGTATATTCCCCCACATCTTTCTCACTTCCACGAAATTTTTTAGTTCTTAGCACCTTTTTCTGTAATACAAACATTGTAGAAGAAATTATTCAATTGTATGATTTTTTTATTTTAATTTTACCTTTTGCCGGACGGGGATTCGAACAGCGGACCACACAGTTTGTAAGGATCAAAGAAGTAGCTGATCAATTGCCGAAGGAAAAATAAAATGTTAATTTTGTAATAACAAGCAACAACCGCCAACTTAATTCAATATCGCTCCCTGTTAAATAGCGCTCCAAGCTACTAAACACATATATGTTTATAGGCTATTTCTAAATTAATATATGTTTGCATCCAAGCATATTATATTTACAAACATTTTATGTCCCAAACATAATATGTTCTAACATATTAACATATATGTCCCAAACATGTTATGCTAGTTTATGAACATTATATGCT
This sequence comes from Haematobia irritans, assembly GCF_050003625.1. Taxonomy (NCBI): domain Eukaryota; kingdom Metazoa; phylum Arthropoda; class Insecta; order Diptera; family Muscidae; genus Haematobia; species Haematobia irritans. Next base: position 221,173,347 of record NC_134399.1, on the reverse strand, counting down.
TGCACTCAAAAATATTGTGTTTAAAAATTTGTTTTCCAAACATATAATGTTTATAGCCAAACATATGAAAAACAGTCTTTTTCATCCGTGTATACTCGTATCATAATATAGAGTCATACGCATCGTATTTGACTATCTGGGGCCCTTGCAATTTCAAACAAGTTTTAATTCTTCATGTTTTCTTTGATTGCTTTAGACCTTTGGGGAGGATACGCTTTTATTTCTATTTCTATTTAAATTTATATTTTATTTTATTGCTCTCATATTTATTTGCTTGTTGCAAATAATATTTTGGAAGCTGGATCTTATTTAGATGCAATGAAACAACAAATGTACAATGTTATTCTAAGAATAAAAGAGCAATTCAAATTGGTAAAAAAAAATCATAACAAAGCAAACTTTATTTTGCACTGCAATTCTGGACAAGTTGTTTCATAAACAAGTAAGAAAAGTCTATAGTCGGGCGGGGCCGACTATATTATACCCTTCACCACTTTTTAGACCATAATTTGTGTTACCATCTTAACTTCTTCATGAAGGTTTATATTCCCATATACAAATATTTATATCTTAACCGATTTGGAGAGAATTTTTTTTACTTCTACAAAATCTCTAGAATTAAAATTTAAATCGGCTAATGCCCTGGGATGAAACACAATGTTTCTAAAAAAAATGTGGGAAATATTTAAATCTGAACCAAATTTGAGGCAACTTCTTAAAACTGTATTTATGATTTATCGGTCGACAGATGTGTATTAGAGTAATAGGAAAATTTGAGTCATTTTGATAAGTTTTCGACTTAGCAGTGGCGATTTCATAAGGAAAATATGGGTATTTCGGCCAGTTTACCTAAATCGGAAAAACATATATATGGAAGCTATATCGAAATCTGAACCGATTTCAATAAAATTTCACATGCATAGTTACTATGTTAATTCTACTTCCTTTGCAAAATTTCATGTAAATCGGATTACAACATTGACCTCTGTGGTCATATGACGGAAAATCGGTCGAAAGATATATATGGGAGCTATATCAAAATCTGAACTGATTTCAACCAAAATTAGCACGCATACCCAGCACCTTAATTCTACTCCCTGTGCAAAGTTTCTAGTTCAGTTCTACTCACTCTGCAAAATTTCACGTAAATCAGAGTAAACCTTTTGCCTTAGTCCAAATCGGGCGAATGATATATATGGGAGCTATATCTAAATCTAAACCGATTTCGACACAATTTACCATACTTGACCACACTACTAATTGTTTTCATAGTGCAACATTTCAAGCAAACTAGGATGCCCGAAAGAAGTGGTTACCGACGAAAACATAAAAAAAAATCCACAAAATGATTTTGAATGACCGTAAAATGAAGTTGATCGAGATAGCGGAGGCCTTAAAAATATCAACGGAACGTGTTGGTTATATCATTCATCAATATTTGGATATGCGGAAGCTCTGTGCAAAATGGGTGCTGCGCGAGCTCACATTTGACCAAAAACAACAACGTGTTGATGATTCTGAGCGGTGTTTGCAGCTGTTAACTCCTAATACACCCGAGTTTTTCCGTCGATATGTGACAATGGATGAAACATGGCTCCATCACTACACTCCTGAGTCCAATCGACAGTCGGCTGAGTGGACAGCGACCGGTGAACCGTCTCCGAAGCGTGGAAAGACTCAAAAGTCCGCTGGCAAAGTAATGGCCTCTGTTTTTTGGAATGCGCATGGAATAATTTTTATCGATTATCTTGAGGAGGGAAAAAACATCAACAGTTACTATTATATGGAAATCGCGGCAAAACGGTCCCATATGAAGAAGAAAAAAGTGTTGTTCCACCAAGACAACGCACCGTGCCACAAGTCATTGAGAACGATGGCAAAAATTCATGAATTGGGCTTCGAATTGCTTCCTCCAGATCTGGCCCCCAACGACTTTTTTTGTTCTCAGACCTCAAAAGGATGCTCGCAGGAAAAAATTTGGCTGCAATGAAGAGGTGATCGCCGAAACTGAGGCCTATTTTGGTGCAAAACCGAAGGAGTACTACCAAAATGGTATCAAAAGATTGGAAGGTCGTTATAATCGTTGTATTGCTCTTGAAGGTTAGGTTAGGTTAAAGTGGCAGCCCGATTAAGATTCAGGCTCACTTAGACTATTCAGTCCATTGTGATACCACATATTGCTCTTGAAGGGAACTATGTTGAATAATAAAAACGAATTTTGTCAAAAAAATGTGTTTTTCTTTGTTAGACCGGGGACTTATCAGCCAACCTGTTATATGGGAGCTATATCTAAATCTGAACCGATTTCAACAAAATTAACGATACTATAAAACGTACTCCTTGTGCAAAATTTCAAGCAAATCAGGGCAAACTATGGCCTTTGAGGCCTTATAAATCCAAATCGGACGAAAATGGGATGAAAGCTATATCTAAATCGAAACCGATTTTAACCAAATTTAGCTCACTTAACAATACTATTAAACGTACTCCTTGTGAAAAACTTTAGGCAAATTAGGACAAAACTCTGGCTTTTGAGGCCATAAAAGTCCATATCGGGCGAAAAATATATATGGGAGCAATATCTAAATCTGAACCGATTTCAACTAAATTTGTCGCAATTAACGATACTATTAAACGTACTCCTTGTACAAAAATTCAAGCAAATCAGGACAAAACTCTGGCTTTTGAGGCTATATAAGTGCAAATCGTACGTAAGATATGTATGTGAGCTATATCTAAATCTGGACCGATTTGGTTGATATTTCGTATATTTTACGAGAACCCCTAAATATTCGGCCTTGCGAAATTTTAAGAAAATGCGTTGATAAATACGTCAATTATGACCAGATCGGTGATAAATATATATGTCAGCTATATCTAAATGTGAAGCGATTTTTTTTCAAAATCAATAGCGATTGTCTTTGAGGCAAAGTAGAACTCTGTGCCAAATTTGAGGACGATCGGACTTAAACTGCGAACTGTATTTTGTGCAAAAAATTACATATACAGACAGACTGTCTGTTTGCCTATACATGTCTGTATATGTGATTGTATATGTAATCTGTCTGTATATGTAGCGATGTCCGTCTGTCAGACAAATCGACTCAGAATTTAATTCTAAGATGATCGGTATACTGAACGATGGGTGTCAGACTTTTCCTTGTTGGCGTTACATACAAATGCACAAACTTATTATACCCTGTACCACAGTAGTGGTGAAGAGTATAAAAAGATTCCATTTCCATTACAACTTGCCAAGAACAATTTGCAACTGGCTTTAGGTGGATAAAAACAAAGAAATTACACAGGTAAAATTTTTATCATCATACTTCTCGGGAAGTTTTTTAATTAAAGAAACCATTATAAAATTTTGAAATATCCATTTTGCGCCACTTTTTTTTGCCATATTTTGTAATTTTTTAATTAATATTTTCAAACAAATTTTTGCAGAACTTTTTTGGAAAAAAATCCTTTTTTATTCGTATATTCCTTTCTTATAAAATGCTTATCTTCTTATACCTACCAGGGCTGTGGAGTCGGAGTCTTGGAGTCGGCGATTTTGCTGGAGTCGGAGTCGTAGAAAATTTGCTCGAATCCTACCTACCACTAAAGGAAGCCTTCCCTTTTTAACACGCTAAAATGTAAACAAACAAGTAAAAGATGTCCGTCCTTCTGTATGTTGTAATTACACGACAGCCTTCAATAATGGACCCATCAATCATAAGTTTGACACAAATTCGTATGGTAATATGGTGCATTGTTCCATGTTGAGGCATAGTTCACCTATGCCTTCCTTCTAGATAGCATAATTTTTATCAGGTAACACAGCTTCGATTTAAATAAAAATTCACTTGAACACGGTATTGATAAACCGACTGGTTTCTGCACCAGCGTGGTACAATAGTGTCTGTCGTCCATGTAAGGAGTCGTGGATTCATTCCCTGTTTCTGGGAAACACCAAAACAATTTTCGGATGTGGTTTATCCTCGTCAAACAAAAATTGTCTATACATTTTTTTCTCGATGTTCTGACGACCACTTGTACTGGCAATAACTGAGCTGCATTATTTTTTGGCCACTTTGTTGTTTCGTAAATAAACCACAATGTTAAGATTTCTAGCTGAGATAACTTTTAACGCAGTTGCTTTTTTGCATTCGCATGCAAACTAATTTTCAACTTTGCCACTTGCTTTGAAAAGCTTAAGGGAGATTCACTACAGCACGATTGTCTCCGTTTATTTAGCTCTACTGTTTCTTTACAGTCAACGGGAAGATATTAATGCGATGGTTTGTGACATAAGATAAAAAAAGATAGAAAGAAAGAAAAGTGAAATACAAATTGTTGGCTTGGAAAATTCATCATGGATCTGGTTGAAGAAATTCTTGTGAAGTTAAATAAAAAACGGACCAGAAGAAGAAGACCGTGTCAAATAACACGAATTTCGACTTTGGTGAAAAAAAATTATTTGGCTTTTTTTTTTGTTTTTGTTCAACAGGCATGGAGAAACTAATTTGAGAGTCTATAGCAAAGAATTGGAAATGAGAGAGTGAGCTTAAGCATTGAGAATGATAGGAATGAATTTTGTAGAGAAAAAAGTCGTAAAGTGTGTGAGTGTCTGTTTTGGAGGGGGGGGTGAAATATTATGGTACTAAAATGATCAGTTCAACAGATATGTTTTAGAAGCAATACGAATAGTAATGTTGGCATGGAGAAAATAATTTGAGAGTTTTCAGCTGAGAATTGGAAACGAGAGAGTGAGCTTAAGCATTGAGAATGATAGAAATGAATTTTGTAGAGAAAAACGTCGTAGAATGTGTTAGTATATGTTTAGGAGGGTCAAATATTAAGGCACTAAAATTAAAGGTTAACCAGTTATGTTTTTGAAGCTATAATGTTGCAAAGTGCATTCTATTTGTTACAAAAAAAATCATAGAAAAAATTGCACTAAATTAAGTTTCATATCAATAGAGGTGTCATGTAGGGCTATGTAAGTACTCCAAGAGAATTATTCTAAAATACCCAGCAAAACATACTTCAGCAGTAAGAGTTTAATTACGCTTTTTGGTATACAATATAGTAGGCAGTGCATCCACACTGCATGAATCGGTGGCAATAACGTAAACAAGTAATCGAACTAGTTTATGATCATTCGTTTACGTTATTGCAACCAATGCATGCAGTAGAGATGCATGAAAGGTAGTGCTGTTTTCCTTCACGCCAACAATACTCTACTCAAGATTTTATATCACTTCTGAGTAATATTTCTATAACAATGAGCAATAATATCAGCGCTATGTAGCAGCTGCTCTAAATCGGGACATCGCCCACAAAAATCAACGCTGATTTGGTTGTTTTGTAAGCAGTTATAAATCCTGCTGAAATAGTGCTCCATTTTTGCTAGGTAGCCTCTATTGGTCATATTGCAATAAAACATAATTAGCGAGTTTTCTTCTATATTGAAAATGTTTCTAAATCATGGAAATTATGAAGATTAATTAGATTCTTTAGAGATTTTATTTTTCAATTAATTAACACTGAAATAAATATTGTCATTAGGCCAAAGATTTCTTATCATTAAAATACGAATTTAGGTTAGCATAGAGTATGAAGTTTTTTCTTTGCCCACAAGTCGTTTTGTCCTTATAGTTAAGTAATGTGACATAAAAAAAGTTTTCTTTACATTAAAGATACTTTTGCTTGGCTCAGATAAAACTGGTTTTTTGATAATTCTGAAAAATTCTTGAATATAATGAGTTTTTATACTTTGACAACAAAGCAAAAACGCGTTCATATATAAATACATTCCGAAAACAGTGAACCCAGCAGAAAGGGAAAGTTTTGTTAATATTAGAAAAATTAGATTAATTTTAGAAAATTTTAACTAAACTATGTCTGAAAGCATGAGCATTATTAAAATCGAGATTGTAAATGAATCCAATTCGTGGGCGGGATTTTATGTTGGGGTCATATTTTGACCCACACTTACTTAAAACTTACCAAACTAATTGAAAAGGGTTTTTATGGTTTGTGATCATTGCAATAGGTTGTTGTTACTGAAATTTTCTGTCAGTCAGACGGACATACCGGTTATTTTAACAGTTATGGACTCTTTTTATACCCTGCGCCACACTGTGGTACAGGGTATTATAAGTTAGTGCATATTTTTGCAACACCCAGAAGGAGACGAGATAGACACATGGTGTCTTTGGCAAAAATGCTCAGGGTGGGCTCCTGAGTCGATATAGCCATGTCCGTCTGTCCGTCTGCCCGTGAACAAATTTTTGTAATCAAAGTCTAGGTCGCAGTTTTAGTCCAATCGACTTCAAATTTGGCACAAGTATGTGTTTTGGCTCAGAATAGATCCCTATTGATATAGATATAGCTCCCATATATATCTTTCGCCCGATATGAACTAATACGGTCCCAGAAGCCAGAGTTTTACCCTAATTTGCTTAAAATTTTGCACAAGTAGAACAATTAGTACTATAGTCAAGTGTGCCAAATTTCATTGAAATCGGTTCAGATTTAGATATAGCTCCCATAAATATCTTTCGCCCGTTATGCACTAATACGGTCCCAGAAGCTAGAGTTTTACACAAATTTGGTTGAAATTTTGCATAGGGAGTAGAATTAGTAGTGTAGTCAAGTGTGCCAAATTTGGCTGAAATCGGTTCAGATTTAGATATATAGCTTTCTCCCGATTTACACTCATATGACCACAGAGGCCAATTTTTAACTCCGATTTAGTTGGAATTTTGCACAGGGAGTAGAATTAGCATTGTAGCTATGCGTGCCAAATTTGATTGAAATCGGTTCAGATTTAGATTTAGCTCCCATATATATGTTTTTCTGATTTCGACACAAATGGTCAAAATACCAACATTTTCCTTGTAAAATCGCCACTGCTTAGTCGAAAAGTTGTAAAAATGACCCTAATTTTCCTAAACTTCTAATACATATATATCGAGCGATAAATCATAAATAAACTTTTGCGAAATTTCCTTAAAATTGCTTCAGATTTAAATGTTTCCCATATTTTTTACTAACATTGTGTTCCACCCTAGTGCATTGTGGAAGTCTATCAAATTCTGTCGAGACCGAGTGATATTTAAATGTATGTATTTGGGACAAACCTTTATATATAGCACCCAAAACATTTGACGGATGTGATATGGTATCGAAAATTTAGATCTACAAGGTGGTGCAGGCTATAATATAGTCGGCCCCGCCCGACTTTAGACTTTCTTTACTTGTTTATTTACTATCGCCTTTTGGTTCTGGAGGTAATGGGAGCTACCATGGCGCAAGGGTTAGCATGTCTTCTTTATATATAAAGGGGTTCAATATTTGTATACAAATGGTTTCAATCCCAGTTTCGACCAAACACCAAAATATTTTTTCAGCGTTGGAATAACCCTTCTCAGTAATGCTGCTGACAGTTCGGAGTTTCAAAGCTTCTCTAAGTGGTTTCAGCGAAATGTCATTGAGCTAAACATAAAAATCGGGAAAAAAAAGTCTAAGCAAGCCTGAAATATCGGGCTGCCAATATAGCTAACTTAACCAAGTGGTGATTCTTTTCGGATTTTTGTACTATAGGAGCACAGACTTCTGTGCGGGAAAGTCGACTACAACTTTTGTTGTGATCTTGAGCTAGAGTTTCGCTGTTTGTGCAATTTATTTTTCAGACATTCATGATTTATTATTCAGTCATCTATGATCAGTGTTTTGGAAGGTACGTTAGGTTAGGTATACTCAGATATTTCAGGCTCACTTAGATTATTCAGTCCATTGTGATACCACAGTGGTGAACTTCCCTCTTATCACTGAGTGCTGCATGATTCTATGTTAAGCTCTGGAAGCTAACGCAGTTCTTATACTGTAGCATGATCAGATATGGTCTGTATCAAGCTTGTTTTAGGTTTGCGATTGTTGCAAAATTGTAAACGCCACATACGCATCGTAAATGTAGAACAAGTAACAAACGTCGCAAACTCAAAATACTTCAGTGCCTTCAGCTAGGAAGCGAATGATATCCAAGATGATGATATGTGCGAAGAAATTTCAATTCTCAGGAATGTTCATAAAAGGGCTGTTTTCTTTTAGCACTGGATGCAATATTTGTATGGGCTATCCAGAACATCGTTGCCCTGGTGTTCCATCCAGAACATCTCGTCAGTGGAAGTCGCACCGATGTTGCCAGATTGTATTTTGATAAAGTGACGCTTCTTCGATCCACAATAGCAATTTATTGTGACTATTTTATCGAAAAACATGAAATTCAAAGTGATGCAGTGTCATAAATAATTGCGGCAGTGAATATTTATTACTAATTGGAGCATTTCATACATTAACAAGTATATACGACCGTAAGTTCGGCCAGGCCGAATCTTATGTACCCTCCACCATGGATTGCGTAGAAACTTCTACGAAAGACCGTCATCGACAATCGAATTACTTGGGTTGTGGTATCTTAAAACTTCTTAACATCGTTTTCTAAATTGTGAGTTAGTCCATACGTGGTATGTATACGTAGAGAGCCAGAATTGAAATATGGAGGTCGCTTATATGGGGGCTATATACAATTATGAACTTGATATGGACCAATTTTTGTGTGTTTCGGTATCGATTTATCTGAGGGCAATAAATAACTATAGACCGATATGGACCTATTTAGGCATGGATGTTAACGGCCATATACTAGCACAATATACCAAATTTCAACTGACTCGTATGAAATTTGCTCCTCCAAGAGGCTCCAAAACCAAATCTCGGGATCGGTTTATATGGGGGCTATATATGATTATGGACTGAAATGGACCACTTTTGCATAGTTGTTAAATATCATATACTACCACCACGTACCAAATTTCAACCAGATCGGATGACTTTTGCTTCTCCAAAAGGCACCGGAGGTCAAATCTGGGGATCGGTTTATATGGGGGCTATATATAATTATAGACTGATATGAACCAATTCCTGCATTGTTGTTGGATACCCAACTAACTTCAGGTACCAAATTTCAATCGAATCAGATGAATTTTGCCCTTCCAAGAGGCTCCGGAGGTCAAATCTGGGGATCGGTTTATATGGGGACTATATATAATTATGGACCGATTTCGACCAATTTTTGCATGGGTGCTTGAGGCCATATATTAACACCATGTACCAAATTTCAACTGAATCAGATGAATTTTGGTCTTCCAAGAGGCTCCGGAGGTCAAATCTGGTGATCGGTTTATATGGGGGATATATGTGATTATGGACCGATGTGGACCAATTTTTGCATGGTCATTATAGACCATATATTAACACCATGTACCAAATTTCAGCCGGATCAGATGAAATTTGCTTGTCTTAGAGGCTCCGCAAGCCAAATCGGGTGATCGCAAGCCAAATTTGGAGGTCCGTATCGGTCCACTTTTACGTATAGCCCCCATATACGTAAAAGTGGACCGATATGGCCCATTTGCAATACCATCCGACCTACATCAATAACAACTACTTGTGCCAAGTTTCAAGTCGATAGCTTGTTTCGTTCGGAAGTTAGCGTGATTTCAACAGACGGACGGACATGCTCAGATCGACTCAGAATATCACCACGACCCAGAATATATATATACTTTGTGGGGTCTTAGAGCAATATTTCGATGTGCTACAAACGGAATGACAAAGTTAATAAACCCCCCATCTTATGGTGGAGGGTATAAAAACGCAAGATTTCACTTCTTTTTTGTGATTGTTTTTAAACAGCTGATGTTGTAGTGTTGTATATTTTTGGAGATGTCCTGGATAAACGAGTACTCTGTTTTCTTTTAGTCCTTCAAGGCTTAGGGTATCCAGTGCCAAAAGAAAACAGCCCTAAAGTTATACTTAAAAACCAAATTTTCCATATAAATATGAAAAAGTTGATTTATGAAATTTTCTTAGTGGGACCATCTATATTCCCCTTTAAATGATACTGGCTGTAGCATATACCCATAAAATAATCGACATTACAATTCACATCCATTTTCCAAGAAATTCAGCACGTTTTCCAATTATATCCAAAATGTTTTCCATCTCGTGAAACTTTATCAACATCTGAGCTACAGCACTAGAAATTTCATTTTAACTGAACTCTACCACATGAGCCAATTTTCTTTACGTCTCTTTGAATTTGTCTGATGATTGTCGTCACTTGTCTTCTTAGATTTGCATGAATTGATTGACAGGGTAATTCAACGATAAATAAATTTTTACAGTACGTGTGAGCAAAGCAAAAAAAACTCCATCCCATCACATATTCGTTAAGATAATTCAATTCACTAAATCTAGACATTTTCATAAATAAAATTTATGGTGATTTTTACTGATTCTGATTATATGAAGAAAATGTGATAAACAAATTTAAGAAAACGAGTAGCATTTAACATTTAAAATTCGTTGTTTTTGATATGATGCGAAATTTGAATAAATGTAGTGGTATCAAGGGCCAATTTTGTAAAGTGTAGCAACAAGTTTCCTCCGTCTGCTGGGGTTAGCTCGCGGGGGTAAGGGTCCGTCACAGAAATTTATAGGGGAAGTGACAGAGGAAGAAGAAGGCGACGTTCTTTATAAGTTTATCTGTGTGAGGCGAACAATGGAATAGAGCTGTGTTGCTGGACTGCTTGCTGGTGGATCCAGGGGTGGGCAACGTGTCGGCAGGAGATACAGTGGCGTCGGAAGACGAGGGGGAAGAGCCAATATCAGAAGGGTGCGGAGACGACGGATAGAAACTAGGTCCTTGGTCGAAACCCCACGAAATCTATAAAAGCGATGGCAGAAAAAAGACAGGCGGTAGCCGTGACCGAGTCGGAACACGAGCTCGGGTGACGACGATGGCTTTGGTACCCTACCCGTGACCGAGGTCGGAACACAAGGGTATGAGGACGTTGATACGAGGGTTGAAGACCTGCGGCTGTGACCGTGTTCGGAACACAGTAGTGGGTAGTGCTCGGCTAGAGAAGCTGACCTTGACCTACAACGCTCCGAGTAGCCAGAAGCGGAACGGTGACCGAGTTCGGAACACATAGAAAAAAAAGAGTAGTTGGCGCGCGAGGTTACTACCGTGTGAAGCGAAGGTGAGAACACGAGTTAATCACGGCTGACCCTGACCGTGAACGGTGACGATGTGATTGACTGGGAGATTTGGTGTTCCGGGCACTAGCCAATGCAAAAAGGGCTTCGAAAAACGGAAAACGTGGCTGTGACCGCGTTCGAAACACAAGTCGTGGGGACGCGAGTGGAACTCGGGTGGTGGCGTGCCTGTGATCGCGTTCGGAACACAGAGTACGAGCAGATGGGAGTAGCTTACAGGCAACGAGAAAGTCGATGGAAACAACGACAGGAACACGTTTATTTCGCGAATGAGCTTCACCGCGCACTCGAGATGTGTCGGCGTGCCTGACGATGAAATATAACTGTGTCCGCGCTCGGAACACTAGTTAAAGTAAAGATAACTTGGAAAAACCGGTAAACGTGACTGTGACCGCGTTCCGAACACAAGCCGTGATAACATGAGTGAAACACGGAAAGTGACGTGACTGTGAACGCGTTCGGAACACAGTGCACGAGCAGACTGGAGTTATTGAAGGGGGACGAGAATGTCGGTGGAAACAAAGACAAGAACACGTGTTATTCGCGAACGACCTTGACCGAGACCTTGAACTGTGACGGCGTAACTGACGATGAAATATTACTGTGACCGCGTTCGGAACACTAGTCGTGATAACGTGAGTGAAACACGGGAAGCGACGTGACTGTGACCGCGTTTGGAACACAAGTCGTGATAACGTGAGTGAAACACGTAAAGCGACGTGACTGTGACCGCGTTCGGAACACAGAGCGTGGCAGACGGGAGTAGTTGCCGGGTGAGGAGGATGTCGACGGAAATAAAAACAAGAACGCGTGTTATGCGCGAATGATCTTTACTGTGACGGCGTGACTGGACTGGTGTTATTGAAGGGGGACGAGAATGTCGGTGGAAACAAAGACAAGAACACGTGTTATTCGCGAACGACCTTGAACTGTGACGGCGTGACAGACGATGAAATATGACTGTGACCGCGTTCGGAACACTAGTCGTGATAACGTGAGTGAAACACGTGAAGCGACGTGACTGTGACCGCGTTCGGAACACTAGTCGTGATAACGTGAGTGGAACACGTGAAGCGACGTGACTGTGACCGCGTTCGGAACACAGGGCGCGGCAGACGGGAGTAGTTGCCGGGTGAGGAGGATGTCGACGGAAATAAAAACAAGAACGCGTGTTATGCGCGAATGATCTTTACTGTGACGGCGTGACTGACGATGAAATACGACTGTGACCGCGTTCGGAACACTAATCAAAGTAAGGATGACTTGGATAAGCGGTAAACGTGACTGTGACCGCTTTCGGAACACAGAGCGCAGCAGACTGGAGTAGTTGCCGGGTGAGGAGGATGTCGATGGAAGTAAAAAACAAGAAAGCGTGTTATGCGCAAATGACCTTTATTGTGACCTTGAACTGTGACGGCGTGACTGACGATGAACTATGACTGTGACCGCGTTCGGAACACTAGTCAAAGTAGAGATAACTTGGGTAAACCGCTATATGTGGCTGCGACCGCAATCGGAACACAAGCCTTAATTGAGGTTACAGATGCCCTTGGAAGGTCACGCGTATTCGTCCAAAGGGAAAGTAAACGGTGTGGGGATTTATCTGTTCGGCTATCTCGCGGAGTAGAAACACCAACTCCCGGTCACTTCGAGGGATTATTTATTTTTCACTTAATTCTGTTCACTTCTTTAGTTTCTTATATCGGTTTTCCACTCTACTCACCTGTGTTGCTATTCGAGGAGTAACATAGAAACACCAACTCCCGGTCACTTCGAGAGATTATTCACTTTTCCACTTAATTCTGTTCACTTCACTTCTTTAGTTTCTTATATCGGGTTTCCACTCTACTAACCTGTGTTGCTGCGTCCAGGTATCGTCACAAAAGAGCCCGGTTTCAATTTCCATTCTTCCTTTTATAGCCTTGCCTCTTTGCGGTTCTCGCATACCTGTTCTGCATGTGGGTGTTGTGTTGTTTGAAACCGGTAACTGTACCTTTACCCAACAGACATCTTTTATATCGCATGAGAGAAAATAATGGTAGATACTTATGGTATACAAATCAAAATAATATATTTCAAGCGAACAACAAGTAAGGAAAGTCTAAAGTCGGGCGGGGCCGACTATATTATACCCTGCACCACTTTGTAGATCTAAATTTTCGATACCATATCACATCCGTCAAATGTGTTGGGGGCTATATATAAATACATTGATAGACTTCTACAAAATCTATAGACTCAAAATTTAAGTCGGCTAATGCACTAGGGTGGAACACAATGTTGGTTAAAAAAAATATGGGAAATATTTAAATCTGAAGCAATTTTAAGGAAACTTCGCAAAAGTTTATTTATGGTTTATCGCTCGATATATATGTATTAGAAGTTTAGGAAAATTAGAGTAATTTTTACAACTTTTCGACTACGCAGTGGCGATTTAAAAGGAAAATGTTGGTACTTTGACCATTTTTGTGGAAATCGAAAAAACATATATATGGGAGCTATATCTAAATCTGAACCGATTTCAACCAAATTTGGCACGCATAGCAACAATGCTAATTCTACTCCCTGTGCAAAATTTCAACTAAATCGGAGTTATCGCTTTTGGGGCTTCATAAAATCGAAGCGGAATACTTCTTCTATTCCTTCGTCCATGCAGTTTGACCTAAGGGTTTCTAATAATTTTTGTGATTCTGCAAATCTTTTCAAAGATTTCTTTGAGTCAAATTTTTATAATGGTGTCAATGATATTGATGATTCTTATTTTGGTAACATAAGACATTTAGTGAATGTTAGTAATCTTTATGTGTCTGACGACGATATCTTGCAAGCTATTAATAAACTTTCTATGTCATATAAAACTGATATGGATGGGGTTTCTGCATTTTTGCTTAAAAAGTTATGTTTGGCGCTTGTTGTGCCTCTGAAATTGATTTTTAATAAATCCTTGGTTCATAGTTATTTTATTCAAAGGTGGAAATGTGCGACGATTATACCGATTTTTAAATCAGGTAATAAGAGTTGTGTACGCAACTATAGGCCTATTTCTAAACTATCAAATATAGCTAAAGTGTTTGAACATATCATGTGTGATAAGTTGGTTTTTGTTTTGAAGTTTTTTGTTAGTCCGTCCCAGCATGGATTTGTTCCTGGTAGATCTACAACTACCAATTTAGCTATTTTTACAAGATTTTGCATTGATAACTTCGAAATGGGTTATCAAGTGGATACAATATATACACTAATAGAAAAATTGCGTTCCACAATCGTGAACGGATGGTGACAAAATGAAACGGAAACGTTCACAAAAAATCAAAACGAAATGTTCACGATTTTGTCCACGGGCGTTCACGATTTCATGAACGGCATTCGTTTTTCATTTTCCATGAAAATTCTTAAAATAATCGTTAGACGTTGTTATGGCAACTCCGCCGGTGGTGCAATGGGCTAAAGCGACTGTTAACGCGTATGGTGCACACAACACAGGTTCGAGTCACGGTAGCGGAAATCTTTTTTTTTTAATTTTGTTTATAAATTCGTAACCATTACGTTTTCAGATCATGAACACTCGTTGTTGTTTTGACAACGGATGGTGTCATTTTAACGTTGTCAGATTGACAACACATGTGTGTTGATTCACTTTCAACGAAACGTTTTGAAATGACAACGCCGTTCATGATTTTTTCTATGGGTGTACGGATTTTTCTAAATCATTTGATCGTGTTCCCCATGATTTACTGTTATATAAATTGCACAGGATTGGTTTTGGTCTGGAATTGGTTGACTGGTTCAGAACATATTTAAAGGGTAGGGTATGTTCGGTCTGTTGTGAGGGTTATTATTCGGATTCGTACAGTCCTTTATCTGGTATACCACAGGACAGTGTGGTAGGCCCGTTGTTATTCATTATTTTTGTGAATGACATTAGTTCATGTTTTTTTGCACGTAAGGCATCTTATGTATGCTGATGATTTGAAAATATTTATGCGGATTCGCTCATTAAATGATACGGCGTTACTACAGAATGATTTGGATAGATTGTGTGAGTTGTGCTCCAAAAATGGTTTACCCCTTAATTTTTCTAAGTGTTCGCTTCTTACATTTCACAGATGTAGGGATGTTATTAATTCACGATATTGCTTTCTTAATCAGAGGTTGTGTAATGTTTATGAGAAACTTGATCTTGGTGTTTTGTTTGATTATAAGTTAAGTTTTATTTGTCACTTAATTATATTCTTCCAAAAGCTTATTCAGTTATGTACTTTATTCGTAGAAATACTACTGAATTCTCTGATCCTTATATAAAAAAAAAATTATATTGTGCCTTTGTCCGCTCAAAACTGGAGTATGCTTCATTTATTTGGAGTCCAAATGCCATCTGTCACGCTGAACGTATTGAGAGAGTTCAAAAAAAAAATTTAAATTTGCACTTGTTTCAATTGCCTTTTCTGATCCTGTGCCATCTTACAAAAGTAAGTGTTTGTTGATTTCTTTAGAGACATTGAAATCTAGAAGAGATGCCAATTCTTTAATGTTTTTGTATAAAATCATCAACTCTGTAATTGATTGTCCGGAATTACTTGCCTTGATTCCTTTTAACGCTCCTTTCCGCCCTCTACGACGGTTTTATCCATTCCGTATTGCTAGTCATTCTACAAACTATGCATTTAATGAACCATTAACTAAAACTTTAAGGCTTTATAATTCACTTAGTGATAATATTGATTATACTTCTAATTGTTCAATCTTTAAGAAACATGTTAGTAATTTAGTTAAGTAATTAAAATATTATGCTAGTCTGTAAGGAAATATTCCATAGAGTCAATAAACGAAAATGAAATGAAATGAAAAATTGGCCTCTGTGGTCATATGAGTGTAAAACGGGCGAAAGCTATATATGGGAGCTATATATAAATCTGCACCGTTTTCAATCAAATTTGGCACGCATAGCAACAATGCTAATTCTACTCCCTGTGCAAAATTTCAACTAAATCGAAGCAAAAAATTGGCCTCTGTGGCCATATATGTGTAAATCGGCCGAAAGCTATATATGGGAGCTATATATAAATCTGAACCGATTTCAACCAAATTTGGAACGCATAGCTACAATGCTAATTCGACTCCCTGTGCAAAATTTCAATTAAATGGGAGTTAAAAATTGGACACTGTGGTCATATGAGTCTAAATCGGGCGAACGTTATATATGGGAGCTATATCTAAATCTGAACCGATGTCAATAAAATTTGGCACACTTGACTACACTACTAATTGTACTCCTAGTGCAAAATTTCAACCAAATTGGGGTAAAACTCTGGCTTCTGGGACCGTATTAGTCCATATCGGGTGATAGATATATATGGGAGCTATATCTCAATCTTAACCGATTTCAATAAAATTTGGCACACTTGACTATATTACTAATTGTTCTTCTTGTGCATAATTTTAAGCAAATTAGGGTAAAACTGTGGCTTCTAAGGCCATATAAGTCCATATGGGAGCTATATCTAAATCTCAACCGATTTCATCCAAAATCAATAGGGATCTATTCTGAGCCAAAACACATACTTGTGCCAAATTTGAAGTCGATTGGACTAAAGCTGCGACCTAGACTTTGAGTACAAAAATGTGTTCACGGACAGACGGACAGACGGACATGGCTATATCGACTCAAGAGCCCACCCTGAGCATTTTTGCCAAAGACACCATGTGTCTATCTCGTCTCCCTGTTCCACAGTGTGGCGCAGGGTATAATAAAAATAATAATAAAGTAGAAAATTCAAAAGGACTTCATTCTCACCTCTGAATTTCCCTTGGTTTGACCCAAATTTCCCTTCGTCCTCTATGATATGATACAAAACAAAATATCACATTAATGTCTTAAATTCTTCATCACAAAGTCATCCATGGTTATCCATTACTGTAATGCCAATTATTCCCAATGAAGGAGAAATTCTTAAAAAATATGAAATAAAATAATATGACCTAACCTAAATTAGGAATCTTAATTGACATCACAAATTACACCATTCATATAAATGAAAATTTGAAAAATTGGATTGAAAACGTGTCTTGCTATCTCCCAAATATAAATGTCATCATTAGGCAAATAGCGTATTTTATGTACGCCAGAGCACCATCAGTCATTAAACCAAAAAAAAAAAAATCACAAATATTGGGTAGTCGAAAAGTCTTTTTGAATTCCTCATCAAATTTCATGCGATTGTAAAATATTGTTTGACAAAATTAGTGATAGTATTAAGAATTAAGATGTTGACTTTGATGTAAACATTTTATCTTTTCGATTTTTCAAAATTTGTAAAAAGTAAAATCAAAGAAATTGGAATGCATTTTTTGGACTACCCAATATATACCATTAACATTAAACCATGAAGAGGGTTCACATTCGTGAGGAGTACGAGATAATCTTTGTTTCACATTTTGGCATTTACATTGTTCTTTTCTTGTTCTATTCTTTAGAAAAAAATACGACATTAAAATGGTACACCACTTGACAATGTTCACACATTACCAGGAAAAAAGTATAGGACTGCCAAAATGTGGGGTGTGGGTACCACGGAACATTGATTCCACGTTAGCATGTCTGTTAACAAGGCCTTTTCACAGGATGACAATGTAATCGAAACCAATTCTTCTATTGATTTCTCACAATCAATGGGAAATTCAAAAGTCAAGAGGCAATTAAATCAAAATTACAATGAATTTTATGCGAACAAATTTTGATGTTTTCTAGATGATGTGTAAATGAAGGAAATGCCAAAAATATATTTGTAAGGGATTTCAAAGAATATCGATTAAAAAATCTTGGATGATGTATACTATTCTGAAAAAAAAATGGCCTTGAGCACAAAAATTTTCTCGGTTTCTTTTTTTTTTTTTCATGAGGGTTGCTTATATTATATTGCAGGATTGGGCATCCCTAATGACAGCTCTATCGTAAAGTTTGATATTTTTCAGGTTATACATACACAGAAAAAATTATTTTTTGTCTTCGATCACGAAATTAATTGATAATTTTTAATTGAAGTATCTTTAATCACACAAATGATAGTACACGGAAAAAAATTTCACGAAAATTTTTCCAATTAAAGTCTTGAGTTTTAAAAAATGTTCAATTAAAAATTTATTTGATTCAACAAATTTTTTAATTGAAACAAAAATCAATCACAAAAATTAATAGTATCATTTAATTATACCCTATGCCACACTGTGGGACAGGGTATTATAAGTTAGTGCATATGTTTGCAACACCCAGAAGGAGACAAGATAGACATATGGTGTTTCTTTTTTTTTCATGAGGGTTGGTTATTTTATATTGCAGGATTGGGCATCCCTAATGACAGCTCTATCGTAAAGTTTGATATTTTTCAGGTTATACATACACAGAAAAAATTATTTTTTGTCTTCAATCACGAAATTAATTAATAATTTTTAATTGAAATATCTTTAATCACAGAAATGATAGTACACGGAAAAAAATTTCACGAAATTTTTTCCAATTAAAGTCTTGAGTTTTAAAAAAAGTTCAATTAAAAATTTATTTGATTCAACAAATTTTTTAATTGAAACAAAAATCAATCACAAAAATTAATAGTATCATTTAATTATACCCTATGCCACACTGTGGGACAGGGTATTATAAGTTAGTGCATATGTTTGCAACACCCAGAAGGAGACAAGATAGAGATATGGTGTCTTTGGCAATATTGCTCAGGGTGGGTCCATGAGTCGCTATAGCCATGTACGTCTGTCCGTCCGTCTGTGAACACATTTTTGTGATCAAAGTCTAGGTCGCAGTTTTGGTTCAGTTTTAGATATAGGTCCCAAATATATCTTTCTCCCAATGAGCACTTCTATGGCCCCATAAGCCAGAGTTTTGGCCAGATTTGCTTTAAATTTTGTACGGTTCATTGAAATCGGTTCCGATTTAGATAAAGCTCCCATATATCCTTCGCCCGATTTTAACTCATAACAGGTTGGCTGATAAGTCCCCGGTCTAACAAAGAAAAACACAATTTTTTCGTCAAAATTCGTTTTCATTATTCAACATAGTTCACTTCAAGAGTGATACAACGACTATAACGACCTTCCAATTTGTTGATACCATTTTGGTAGTACTCCTTCGGTTTTGCCTTTTTTTTTGCGATCACCTCTTCATTGCAGCCAAATTTTTTCCCTGCGAGCATCCTTTTGAGGTCTGAGAACAAGAAAAAGTCGCTGGGGGCAATATCTGGAGAATACGGTGGTTGGGGAAGCAATTTGAAGCCAAATTCATGAATTTTTGCCATCGTTCTCAATGATTTGTGGCACGGTGCGTTGTCTCGGTGGAACAATACGTTTTTCTTCTTCATATTGGGCCGTTTTGCCGCGATTTCGACCTTCAAACGCTCCAATAACGCCATATAATAGTCACTGTTGATGGTTTTTCCCTTCTCAAGATAATCGATAAAAATTATTCCATGCGCATCCCAAAAAACAGAGGCCATTACTTTGCCAGCGGACTTTTGAGTCTTTCCACGCTTCGGAGACGGGTCACCGGTTGCTGTCCACTCAGCCGACTGTCGATTGGACTCAGGAGTGTAGTGATGGAGCCAAAGTTCATCCATTGTCACATATCGACGGAAAAACTCGGGTGTATAACGAGTTAACAGCTGCAAACACCGCTCAGAACCATCAACACGTTATTGTTTTTGGTCAAATGTGAGCACGCGCGGCACCCATTTTGCACAGAGCTTCCAAATTTTGATGAATGATGTGACCAACACGTTCCTTTGATATATTTAAGGCCTCTGCTATCTCGATCAATTTCATTTTACGGTCATTCAAAATCATTTTGTGGATTATTTTGATGTTTTCGTCGGTAACCACCTCTTTCGGGCGTGCACTGCGTTCACCGTCCTCCATGCTTTTTTCACCACGCTTGAATTTTGTATACCAATCAATTATTGTTGATTTCCCTGGGACAGAGTCCGGAAATTCATTATCAAGCCAAGTTTTTGCTTCCACCGTATTTTTTCCCTTCTGAAAACAGTATTTTATCAAAACACGAAATTCCTTTTTTTCCATTTTTTTCACAATAACAAAAGTTGCTTCACAAAAGACGCTCTATCTCACAAACAAATTGTCGTAAAGACGTCAAATTTTGACACGAATCATTTGAAGGTTGGTACTATATAAAAATAATATGCATTTAATACTAGCGACGCCATCTATGTGTCAGACCGGGGACTTATCAGCCAACCTGTTATAACCACTGAGGCCAAAGTTTTCCTCTGATTTTCGTGAAATTTTGCATAGGGAGTAGAATTAACGTTAGCCAAAATTTGAGCCCGATTAAACGACGTTAACACGTGCCGCTCTTCGCTGAGTCAAACCGAGTTACGCCAGCCTTTAACTTCGAAAACGCGACCTGGTGCCACTAGGAGCATTCGCCTTAACCCCACAAAACAAATCCCCTTTCCAGATATTGGGATAGCCAAAATTTGAGCCCGATTAAACGACGTTAACACCTGCCGCTCGTAGCTCAAAATTTGAAAAAAAAACGAATTTTTTGGCCAAAAAGTTTGGCGGCACGTGTTAACGTCGTTTAATCGGGCTCAAATTTTGGCTATCCCAATATCTGGAAAGGGGATTTGTTTTGTGGGGTTAAGGCGAACAAGATTCCGACTTTTTTTGCCCCATATAAGTTGCGGTCACTCTAATCTACACCTTCACCACTACTGTGGTACAGAGTATAATAAGTTTGTGCATTTGTATGTAACGCCAAGAAGGAAAAGTCTGAGACCCATCGTTTAGTATACCGACTTATATACCGTCTTATATACCGTGTATACCGTCTTAGAATTAAATTCTGAATCGATTTAGCGATGTCCGTCTGTCTGTTTGTCTGTCTGTCTGTCTGTCTGTCTGTCCGTCTGTCTGTCTGTTGATGTATTTTTGTGTGCAAAGTACAGCTCGCAGTTTTAGTCCGATTGTCCTAAAATTTGGTATAGGGCCTTTTTCGGCTCAAAGACGATCCCTATTGATTTTGGAAAAAATCGGTTCAGATTTAGATATATCTCCCATATATATGTTTCTCTGATATCGACAAAAATGGTCAAAATACCAACATTTTCCTTGTAAAATCGGCACTGCTTAGTCGAAAAGTTCTAAAAATGACTCTAATTTTCCTAAACTTCTAATACATATATATCGAGCGATAAATCATAAATAAACTTTTGCGAAGTTTCCTTAAAATTGCTTCAGATTTAAATGTTTCCCATATTTTTTTTACTAAAATTGTGTTCCACCCTAGTGCATTAGCCGAATTAAATTTTGAGTCTATAGATTTTGTAGAAGTCTATCAAATTCTGTCCAAATCGAGTGATATTTAAATGTATGTATTTGGGACAAACCTTTATATATAGCCCCCAACACATTTGACGGATGTGATATTGTATCGAAAATTTAGATCTACAAAGTGGTGCAGGGTATAATATAGTCGGCCCCGCCCAACTTTAGACTTTCCTTACTTGTTTATTCTTATAGAAACTGCTGTCAAATCTTATTTCTATAGAATTTTTTGTTTTTAATATTATTTCTATAGAAATTTTTTTCAACATTTTATTTTATTTATTTTTGCCATTATTTTATTTCTATAGACATTTTTGTCAAAATGTTATTTATATATAAAAATTTTGTCAATTTTTTTTTTTTCTATAGAAAACTTTGTCATAATTTTATTTCTATAGAAAATTTGTCAAAATTTTATTTCTATAGAAACTTCGTCAACATTTTATTTATATGTTTTTTTTTTTGTTTTTAATTTTATTTCTATAGATTTTTTCAACATTTTATTTTATTTATTTTTGCCTTTATTTTATTTCTATAGAAATTTTTGTCAAAATTTTATTTATTTATAAACATTTTGTCAAATTGTTTTTTTTTTATAAGAAACTTTGTCATAATTTTATTTCTATAGAAAATTCGTCAAAATTTTATTTCTATGGAAAATATTATCAAAATTGTATTGCTATAGAAAATTTTGTCTACATTGTATCTTAGAGAAAGTCGGCCCCGCCCGACTTTAGACTTTACTTACTTGTTTAGTATACCGATCGTCTAAGAACTAAATTCTGAGTCGATTTAGCGATGTCCGTCTGTCTGTTCATGTATTTTTGTGTGCAAAGTACAGCTCGCAGTTTATATCCGATCGTCCTCAAATTTGGCACAGGGTCTTATTTCGGCACAAAGACGATCCCTATTGATTTTGATATGTGGTAATAAATAACATATTTACCAACCGATCTGCTTCTAATTTCGTATAATCGAATTTTTTGTGAGTCTCGTAAATTTTGCAGAATATCAGTCAAATCGGTTTAGATTCAGATATAGATTCCCCCGATTACACTCCTATGGTCCCAGAGGCCAATTTTTTGTTCCGATTTATTTTAAATTTTGCATAGGGTGTAGAATTAAAATTATAAATATGCACACCGAATTTGGTTGAAATCGGTTCAGATTTAGATATAGCTCCCATATATATCTTTCGCCCGATTTATACTCCTATGGCCCCCGTGGCTAAGAATTTTTTTTATGTAAAATCGAAACAAAAACTCCAAAAATTTTCAAATTTACCAATACTCTAATTCGTATGTATCAAACGATAAATCATACATGCAGGATTGTATAAAATTTAATTTAAATATTTCTAATATTTTTTACTAGCATTATGGCCCGTCCCGGTCATTAACCAATTTAAATTTTGAGATTTTGTAAAAGTTTAACAAAATGTGCCAAATCACTTCCTATTTAAATATTTGTATATGGGAATATAAACCTTTATATAGTTCCCAGCAAATTTGAAGGTGTTAAGATGGTATCAATATAGTCGGTATAGTATAGTCGGCCCCGCCCGACTTTAGACTTTCCTTACTTGTTTTTTACTAATATTGTGTTCCACTCCAGGGCATTAGCCGACTTAAATTTTAAGTCTGTAGATTTTGTAGAAAATTTTGCCAACATGTTATTTCTATAGAAAATTTAGTCAAAATTTTATTTCTATAGAAAATTCAGTCGAAATTTTGTTTCTGTAGAATATTTTTCAGAATTTTATTTACTACACAAAAATTTTTCTAAAATTGTATTTTTATTGATAATTTTTTCAAAATGTTATTTCTATAAGAAAAAATTGTCAAATTTTATTTCTATAGCAAATTTTCTCAAAATTTTTTTTTCTTACTGATGCTCACTGATACTCACTGCTATAAAAAAAGTATTCAAAATTTTATTAATATAGAAATATTTTTTTCTATATAAAATTTATTCAACATTTTATTTCTATAGAAAATTTAGTCAAAACTTTGTTTCTGTAGAATATTTTGCAAAAATTTTGACTAAATTTTCTAAATTTTCTATAGAAATAAAATTTTGGCAAAATTTTCTATAGAATTATTTTTTTTTTACTAGACAAACAATTTTCCAAAATTGTATGCTCACTGATACTCACTGCTTAGTCGAAAACTTGTAGAAATGACTCAAATTTTCAAATTTTTCAATGAATGAATCATAAATGCATTTTTGCGAAATTGTCTAAACAATTATAAATATTTCCCAAATATTGCCCGAGGTTTTGTAGAAGTCTGATTTGAAATTTTATCAAAATGTAGATCTAAATACAAAGTTGTGCAGAGTATATTATAATCGGCCCGCCCGACTATAGACTTTCCTTGCATTTTTATTTTTTGTTAAAGTTGTGTTACGTCCCATAACGTTAGATTTAAATTTTAAGTACATAGATTTTGTAGAACTATATACAATTTTGTCCAAATCGATTCAGATTCAAATTCATGCATATGGGAATATAAACCTTTATATAGCTCGCAACAAATTTAAAGGATTTGAGATAGTATCAATAATTTTGGTCCACAAATACATATACTGTTGGTATCTTCTCATATTATGATGGGTATTTATATCATTATTTTATTTATTAGACATTGCCCTAAATTTGAAATATAGAGTTCAATTGTCATCTAATGTGAAATTAAGACCGTTTTTTTTGCACACATAAATAAATACGATACTTTATATCGATCGACTTACGGTACCGCCACAATAGAACTACAAATTAGTGGTCTTAAAATGAGATTCAGTTATATTACTCGGAGTCGACTCCGGAGTCGAGCTGATGAAAAATGCTGGAGTCGGAGTCGAGCAAAATTGGCTCGACTCCACAGCCCTGGTTGGCACCACCCGATTTTAGACTGTCCCTACTTGTTTATTAAATGGATCAATTAATTTTTTAATTGATACTATTTTTGTGTTTGACGACATTTCACATGAAAGTTATTAAACAGCCTCAGATGATAACTTAGAGTAAACCATCATCGCCTAAACTTACATACCCTCCTCCGCGAATTGCATTTATTCTTATTTGTTTGACAAAAATTCAGTAGTCGCTGTGGTCATACAAAAACCATCACAATTTGTTTATATGACACCAACAAAACAAAAAAACTAAACAAATAAACCAACATTGAAAAGGTTAACCTACTTAGTTTGTAAAATGACCTCATTATTTTCGTATTTACCTTCTTGAGTTGGAAAGTTTTTCAATGTCGGTGCACCGCCATTACCTGTTGACTACGTATAATGCATGGCATTGCAAAATTGTTTCTCGCCAAAGTCAGAACGTGACTCTTACTCAGACAGGTGATGGCTACTTTACAAAAAGGAATTTTCAATATACGTGATATCATCAAGGTAGCAGAGATTCACACAAGTCCTCATGGTACCATGTACTAGGAGTACGCTAGAAAATTGCGAATACCGCAGAAATGGGAATGAGTATGTACCAAGAAGTATATTGTGGGAGAATTATTATCAAAGCAGAGTCCAATGTGAATTCCTGGACGTAATGACAGACATTTGATGATAATAAAAAGAGGCTCAAGGATAAAAATTATTGCCGGGTATTAGATGAAAGTTATACTTTTTTACACTCCGAAAAATGTGTAATTGAATCCAAAGATTTTGACATTCACTTAAGGAGTTTGATATGCTTTCCTTGAAAAAGATGATGCCTCTTTAAATGAAGACCTTTTTAGAAATGTATCCAGATCTAAGCTCTATAAAACAAGTAAGTAAAGTCTAAAGTGGGGCGGAGCCGACTATCTTATACCCTTCACCACTATGAAGACAAACATTTGTGTTACTATCTCAACTACTTAAAATTTGCTGGGAGCTATATAAAAGTTTGCATTTCCAGATACAAATACTTTTAATGGAAACAATTTTTTGTACTTCTACAAAAACTCTAGAATTAAAATTGAAATCGGCTAACGCCCTGGGATGAAACACAATGGTAGTAAAAAAAAAAATATGGGAAATATGAAGCGAGAGAGATTTTAATGCAATTGTACAAAAGATATTTATGATTTTCAGGCGATACATATGTATTCGAGATATAGGACAATTAAAGTAATGTTTACAATTTTTGCTACTCAGCAGTGGCGATTTTACAAGGATATTGGTTAGATCTCGCCAAGATATGTGCTCAAGTGTGGGTTGTAATATATTATTTGGTCTAGTCGGGTGACTTGGAGCCTTATTTAAAACTCATCCGTTCTGTGGATATTTTGGCATTTCAGTGTGTAGGATATGGCTAAGATATGGGGAAATCATCACAGAATTTTGTGTAAAGTGTGAGAATTTTAGCCAAATTTGTATTCTCTGAGGAAACTATCCAGTCAATTGAAGGAAAATCCCATTGAAAATTGGTCTAAAATATGAAACAGTCTACCATATTTCCCCAACTCTGGTGTACGTATATATGGGAGCTATATACAATCTGAACCAATTTTGACTAAATTTGAATAATAATTCTGCTATCTATGCGAAATTTCACGTAAATGGGTGTATAACTTTGGCCCACGTGTTCATATGAGTGCAAATCGGAAGGGAGATATATATGGGAGCCATATCTAAATCTGAACCGATTACAAACAAATTTGCCACAATTACCTATCCTACTAAACGTACTCCTTGTGCGAAATTTGAAGCAAATCACGTCAAAACCCTGGATTTTGAGGTCATATAAGTTCAAATCGGACGAAATATATATATGGGAGCTATACCTAAATCTGAATCGATTTTGACCATATTGGGCACATACAATAGTATCGTTAAAAGTACCGCTTGTGCAAAATTTGAAGTAAGTCAGGGCAAAACTCTGGCTTTTGAGACCATATAAGTCCAAATCGGGCGAAAGATATATATGTGAGCTAAATCTAAATATGAACCGATTTTAACACAATTTGACACACTTAACGATACTATGAAACGTACCCCATGTGCAAAATTTGAAGCAAATCACGGCAAAATTCTGGCTTTTGTGGCCATATAAGTTCAAATCGGACGAAAGATATATATGGGAGCTATATCTAAATTTGAACCGATTTCAATCAAATTTACCAAGCTTTGGTAGAATGTCAATGCTACCCTCTGTGCAAAATTTCACGAAGATCGGTAGTAAACTTTGGCCTGTGTGGTCATATGAGTCTAAATCGGACGAAAGATATATATGGGAGCTATATCTAAATCTGAACCGATTTGGCTAATATTTAGCAAGATTTTCGGGATTCATAAAATATTTGGATGTACGGTATTTCACGAAAATCGGTTGATAAACACGCTAACTATGACCACATCGGGGATAAATATATATGGCAGCTATATCTAAATCTAAACCGATTTTTT
The DNA here is from genome assembly GCF_050003625.1 of Haematobia irritans. Lineage (NCBI taxonomy): Eukaryota > Metazoa > Arthropoda > Insecta > Diptera > Muscidae > Haematobia > Haematobia irritans. The sequence goes on along the minus strand of NC_134399.1, from coordinate 221,146,479 downwards.
CCAAAACCAATAGCGATTGTCTCTGTCTCAAGAAACGGCCCTATTCCAAATTTGAGGACGATCGGACTTAAATTGCGAGCTGTACTTTGTGCACAAAATTACATATACAGACAGACGGACAGACAGACAGACGGACAGACGGACGGACATCGCTAAATTGACTCAGAATTTAGTTCTAAGCCGATCGGTATACTAAAAGATGGGTCTATGACCACTATTTCTTGGCGTTACATACAAATGCACAAACTTATTATAACCTGTACCACAGTAGTGGTGAAGGGTATAATTAAATTTAATATCGAACCGCGGACCATGCAATTTGTAAGCCAACACACTATCCACTGAGCTATGTAGCCGTTATTGTCATCAATAGACAATTACCCATATAAGTTATATTTATATAGCATAGCTTGCGGCGCCCACGAGCCGATTAAACAAAGTTTATTTCACAGAAAAATACATTTAGTTTGGCACCATGGAGCAGTGGTTGCTACGTCTGACTTGCTTGCCAAGGGTCGTGGGTTCGATCCCTGCTTCGACCAAAGTTTTTTTTTTTTTTTTTGACATATATTCCAGATATCTTAGGAAGATTCCGACAAAATGTTCAACATTACATTGTAGTATATTAAATTTTGAACTGTAAAATGTGTCTTATTAAAGACCTAAAGTCAGAAAAGAACAGTGTTTGATATAAACGAAATGGACTGTGTTGATGATTCAAAAATAACTTTTTTTATTAAAAAAATTAAGATTTTGTAACAAACGAATTTTTTTGGTGATAAAAGTGTATTCTTTTCGAAGCAATTCAAAAAACTCTAACAAAAGAAAAACGTTTTCGGTACACGTATTCCAAACGTTTTTTTTTTCTTTGCGTGTATCTAAATCTGAACCAATTTCGACCAAATTTGGTATGCATAGTTATTTCTACTCTCTGTGCAAAATTTCACGTGAATCGGATTACAACTTTGACCTCTGTGGTCATATGAGTGAAAATCGGGGGAAAGATATATAGGAGCTATATGTAAATCTAAAATGATTTCAACCAAATGGCATGCATAGCAATAACATTAATTCTAGTCCCGGTGCAAATTTTAAAGCAAATTAGGGCAAAACTCTATCTTCTGGGGTCATATAAGTCCATATCGGTCGTAAGATATATATGGGAGCTATATATAAATCTAAACCGCTTCAACCAAATTTGACATGCATAGCTACAATATTAATCCTACTCCTTGTGCAAAATTTAAAGCAAATTAGAACAAAAATATGGCTTCTGGGGTCATATCGGGCGAACGACATATATGGAAGCTATATCTAAATCTTAACTGATTTCAACCAAATTCAGCACAATTTACGACACTATCAATTGCACTCCTTGTGTAAAATTTAAAGTAAATCAGGATGAAATACTGGCTTCTGGGGCCATATATAACAAGTATATACGGCCGTAAGTTCGGCCAGGCCGAAGCTTATGTACCCTCCATCGTGGATTGAGTAGATACTTCTACTGAAGACTGTCATCCACAATCGAATTACGGTAACACTTGCTGATGGCAAGGTTTCTTAAAACTTCCTAACACCGTAATATATACCACATAGTCCATACGTGGTATATATTAAACTAAAAAGACCGATTAAATACTTATATAATTAAGTTTAAAGTTTCTATTGAAATAAAATTTTGACAAAATAAAATTTTGACAACATTTTCTATAGAAGTAAAATTTGGAAAAAATTTTCTATAGAAATAAAATTTGGAAAAATTTTTCTATAGAAATAAAATTTTTACAAAATTTTCTACAAAAATAAAATTTGGAAAAATTTTTTATAGAAATAAAATTTTGACAAAATTTTCTATAGAAATAAAATTTTGACAAAATTTTCTATAGAAATAAAATTTTGACAAAATTTTCTATAGAAATAAAATTTTGACAAAATTTTCTATAGAAATAAAATTTTGACAAAATTTGCTGTAGAAATAACATTTTGACAATGTTTTCTATAAAAATAAAATGTTGGTAGATTATTTTTGACTCGAGTGGCAACCATGATTATGAACCGATATGGACCAATTTTTGTGTGATTGGGTATCGGCTATATATAACTATAGACCGATACGGACAAATTTTGGCATGGTTATTAGCGGCCGTATACTAACACCACGTTTCAAATTTCATCCGGATCGGATGAATTTTACTCCTCCAAGAGGCTCCGGAGATCAAATCTGGGGAACGGTTTATATGGGGGCTATATATAATTATTGACCGATATGGACCAATTCTTGCGTGTTTCTTAGAGACCACATTCTAACACCATGTTCCAAATTTCAACCGGATCGGATGAATTGTTCTCCTCCAAGAGGCTCCGGAGGACAAATCTGGGGATCGGTTTATATGGGGGCTATACGTAAAAGTGGTCCAATATGACCCATTTGCAATACCATCAATAACAACTACTTGTGCCAAGTTTCCAGTCGATAGCTTGTTTCGTTCGGAAGTTAGCGTGATTTCAACAGACAGACTCACTTTCTTTCTACTTTAGTTCATGGAATTATTACATTTCAAGAAAGTTTCCATGGCTTTAATAATTCTTTTACGTACGTTTGTTAAATTAACTAAAACAGTGGAAAAAAATTTACACAAATGAAGCTAACTAAATTCGGGAGCTACCGTGGTACACTGGTTAGCATGCCAGCCTTGCATACACAAGGTCGTGGGTTCGATTCCTGATTCGACCGAACACCAAGAAGTTTTTCAGCGGTGGTTTATCCCACCTCAGTAAGGCTGGTGACATTTCTGAGTATTTCAAAGCTTCTCTAAGTGGTTTCACTGCAATGTGGAACGCCGTTCGGACTCGGCTATAAAAAAAGGGGTCCCTTGCCATTGTAATGAAGTTTTCATAACATTTATATTTTATCTACAACTGAATTATATTGTTGATGTATTTTTGATCATAAACATTTATAAATGAATTTATTGTATACACCTTTATTTTTGTTATAAGAAATTCATATCATAGATTGTATATATGTATATAGTAGTAGTAGATTAAGAGTAATTATAAGAGACATTTCTAGCAACAACATAAGATATCTCTCACATACATCATAACAAATAACCACTCTCGCATAAACAGCAACAACCACTCTCGCCTAAGAAGCAATATCACTGTCGGCTAGCTGTGTACATCACTACTATTTTAGTCTAGCTTGAGCGGCCGTTGTGTGTGGACGGTTATCGCAAGTTTGTAATAGCTTCGGTAACAGCCACCTTAGCTAACACTCATGCTAGATCGATGTAATCCCCAGATATGGTACTGGTGTCTTACAGCCATACATCTCAGGTTTGTAGTGACTAACACATCTAACCGTAGTGCCCAGGTCATCTACTGGTGTTAATAGCCATAGTTTCCAGGGTATTAGTTTTGTAGTTCTCAGAGATTTTACTGGTATTGATAGCCGTAGATCTCAGAGTAATAGTTACAAACACTGTATAAATTACCACATTCTAATAAAACATATTACTTAAGCGAAAACATAGTTGGGCTACAAAAGAGCCTCCCCCTCATCCAAAATAAAAAACAAACTAATTTTGTAAAGATGGTATTCAAAATAGACCTCGACCTTTCATCATCTAATGAAGCCAAAGTGGTGCAATGGTTAGCATGCCCGCCTTGCATACACAAGGTCGTGGTTTCGATTCCTGCTACGATCGAACACCAAAAAGTTTTTCAGCGGTGGATTATCCCACCTCAGTAATGCTGGTGACATTTCTGAGGGTTTCAAAGCTTCTCCAAGTGGTTTCACTGGAATGTGGAACGCCGTTCGGACCCGGCTATAAAAAGAAGGTCCCTTGTCATTGAGCTTAGCATGGAATCGGGCAACACTCAGTGATAAGAGATAAGTTCACCACTGTGGTATCACAACAGACTGAATAGTCTAAGTGAGCCTGATACATCGGGCTGCCACATAACCTAACCTAACCATCATCTAATGAATTTTGATTTTTACAGGGCTTGTTGGACTAATAAGGTGATTGCAAAGTGATGGCCATGTGAAGTCTTAATCCAATATTTCTAGACAGCATATTTTGAACTTAATCTAAGGTCGTTTACCTTTTCCCTGCATATTGATGCGAGATACAAAAAAAAAAACCTTTATGCTGGTTCGTTAGCTATACAGTCAACTTAAACTGGGCTGAAGATGTCTCATAAAGTGTTCTCTCAATCTTCCAAATGTAATGACAAAATTTTAAACCAAAGGGCCATAGGTACATTTAACGTGCGAAACCCAACAAAAATATTTACACATCAATTTCGCAAAATAAAAGAATAATAAAACTTGAATTGCCACAACAAAACTTGCTAAGAAAGAAAGCCAAGTGAACAAAAACAACAGGGGATGTAGTGAAGTTTTATTATTTCTTTCTCTTGTCTCAACTTAGGGCGAATAAATATACTTCTTCACGGCCTAGTATCTGGTCTGCCAAGTCTCCTCTGTTCATGATGATGCTAGGAGAACTCGTTATAGAAGACTAAGGCAAAAAGATATGTAAATTTTTTCCCAATAAATATTCATTGAGTCTTAAAAGACCAAAAAGAAAACAAAAAAAGAAAAAAACAAAACTGAAAATAAACGACCCATAAAGCAATTCTATTGCACGTTAGCTCAACATAAAACAAAACGAAAAAAAACGTAATAACCAAAAACTTTCTACAGTCCTTAAACAAAACCCGTGTGATAAACAAACAATAGAGCAGTAATAAAATTTCACTTGAAATATCAAATCTTTGCAAAAAGTTCAATGATTTGAAGAAGGCAAAGGACATCATAAATTTGTTCTTTTTTTTTTCTGTAGACTAGCATTTTTTTCACATCCTTATTGGATGTAAAAACAATCATTTGAATAAATTTCATATTAAATGGCATATAAAAATACGTAAATTTTAGGCATATTATACCATCCTATACACTTAAAAAGTCACTTGTTTAACGTTCTTAAATAAATTATATAAAAAATACAAATTTGTTACAAATAGAAGAGCTGTATTTTTTCTACACAAAAAAGGCGTTGGTGTGAGATACTTTGATTTAAGATACTTCTATATATCCTGCTCAAATGTCCATGATGCTTTTTTAACATCCTTCCGAGTGTTTGGACGACAATATTCAATTTGTATAACCATCTACTACACGCACGAACGAGACGGCTTTTCATATGTTTTGAGTTTAACAATTATATATTTGGAACTGAAAGTTTAACACATAACATATTTTGAAGTGCAACCACATAATATTTGTAAACTATTATAAGTAATATTATTGTATAATTTTAGATTATCTACGAGAGTGGACTGTAAATATGCTTGCAAACCCCACAAAAATTATATCCGATTTTATTAGTTTCCAAGGCAAAGAACAAAGAAAAGGCAAAAGTCTTTATGTTTAAATATGATTTTCAGTTTATTAGGTGATCTGCTTTCAATCGTACCGCTTGTGTTGTAGCTGCATAAGTGAAGTACAAGCCAAACATTAAGAGTTCGAACAAGTATAAACGGCCGTAAGTTCGGCCAGGCCGAATCTTATGTACCCTCCACCATGGACTGCGTAGAAACTTCTACGAAAGACTGTTATACACAATCGAATTACTTGGGTTGTGGTATCTTAAATCGTTTTCTAAATTGTGAGTTAGTCCACACGTGGTATATATTAGACAAAAAGGTCGCTTATATGGGGGCTATATACAATTATGAACTTGATATGGACCAATTTTTGTGTGATTGGGGATAGATTTATCTGAGGGCTATATATAACTATAGACCGATATGGACCTAGTTAGACATGGTTGTTAACGGCCATATACTAGCACAATGTACCAAATTGCAACTGACTCGGAGGAAATTTACAAGAGGCTCCAAAACCAAATCTCGGGATCGGTTTATATGGGGTCTATATATGATTATGGACTGATATGGACCACTTTTGGCATGGTTGTTAAATATCATATACTACCACCACGTACCAAATTTCAACCAGATCGGATGAATTTTGCTTCTCCACAAGGCACCGGAGGTCAAATCGTGGGATCGGTTTATATGGGGGCTATATATATAATTATGGACTGATATGAACCAATTCATGTATGGTTGTTGGATACCATATGCTAACATCACGTACCAAATTTCAACCGAATCCGATAAATTTTGCTCTTCCAAGGGGCTCCGGAGGTCAAATCTGGGGATCGGTTTATATGGGGGCTATACATAATTATGGACCGATTTCGACCAATTTTTGCATGGGTGTTTGAGACCATATATTAACACCACGTACCAAATATCAACTGAATCAGATGAATTTTGGTCTTCCAAGAGGCTCCGGAGGTCAAATCTGGTGATCGGTTTATATGGGGGCTATATATAATTGTGGACCGATTTGGACCAATTTTTGCATGGTCATTAGAGACCATAACACCATGTACCAAATTTCAGCCGGATAGGATGAAATTTGCTTCTCTTAGAGGCTGCGCAAGCCAAATCTGGGGATCGGTTTATATGGGGGCTATATATAATTATGGACCGATATGGAACAATTTTTGTATGGTTGTTAAAGACCATATACTAACACAATGTACCAAATTTCAGACGGATCGGATGAAATTTGCTTCTCTTAGAGGCTCCGAAAGCCAAATCGGGGGATCGGTTTATATAGGGGCTATATATAATTATGGACCGATGTGGACCAATTTTTTCATGGTTGTTAGATACCATATACTAACACAATGTACCAAATTTCAGCCGGATCGGATGAAATTTGCTTCTCGAAGAGGCTCTGAAAGCCAAATCGGGGGATCGGTTTATATGGGGGCTATATATAATTATGGACCGATGTGGACCAATTTTTGCATGGTTATTAGAGACCATATACTAACACCATTTACCAAATTTCAGCCGGATCGGATGAAATTTGCTTCTCTTAGAGGGTCTGCAAGCCAAATTTGGGGGTCCGTTTATATCGGGGCTATACGTAAAAGTGGACCGATATGGCCCATTTTCAATACCATCCGACCTACATCAATAACAACTACTTGTGCCAAGTTTCAAGTCGATAGCTTGTTTCGTTTGGAAGTTAGCGTGATTTCAACAGACGGACGGACGAACGGACATGCTCAGATCGACTCAGAATTTCACCACGACCAAGAATATGTATATACTTTATGGGGTCTTAGAGCAATATTTCGATGTGTTACAAACGGAATGACAAAGTTAATATACCCCCCATCCTATGGTGGAGGGTATAATAAATGCAATTCAGGTAACATTTCACTGGAAGTTACGCCAAATTGGTGGCCCTTCATCAAATTGGGCGAAAGCTTTAATTTCATGAGTAGGCCAATTGGATATAGGGTTGCCATGAATCATGAAATTAAATATGAATCTTAATGTAATTAATGACAAACAAATCCAGTTGATTTTAAATTAGAAATTCATATAAATAAGACCATTCTTAACATAACATACACAAGTTCAATTTTAATTCTACTGAGTAATTTTGATAGAGATTCACTTTGAACTTCATTAAAGGAAAAAAGCTGTTGAAGGCACTTCAGTTCACAAAGTTTGTTTCCTTTACTTGTGGTAGGCAAACACAGTCTTTCAACCAGGCCAGTCGAAATTACAGTTTGTGCTGCGCCCGAATTAAGTATAAGTCGCGCCTTCATGGCGCCTTGTGGACTGAGAACTCTAGCCAGAGAGGTGGGCAAGAAAATATGAGTTCGGTTGCGGTTGCTAAGTAAGTTTTCGAACTGGATTTTCGTTGGCTACATGCTGGTTTACGATTATGTTCGTTTTTTTTTTTTCGTTCTGGTTGATGGAGAGTGACCACATCTTGATTTTTGAGAAATTTAACGCTGGAAGCTTTGTTTTTGCTGGTGGGTGTGAGGAATGTATTCGGTATGCAGCATCGTGTGATGATGACGATTACATACGATACATGTTTTCCGAGATGGACAACATTCTCGGGTATGTGATGCGCATAGACAATTAAAACAAAAGTTCTTTTGCGCTTGGCCATTTCTCTTCGCTCGATGACAGTCATTTTGGAAAATTTGAGACAATCTTTCAAAAATATCTCTCGTAGCATACCTTGCATTTGGGTAAGCTGGAAGTATTGCTGAAACGTAAAATTTTATTTAATATGTGAACGGTTAGGGATTGTGCATAAAGGGTGATACGGTCAAAATTTGGTCAATATAAACTTGACGTATTTCTTTCAATTTTGCATTTAAAAAACCTGAACACCCCTCATTTTGAAGGTGTGTGTGTGTAGAATGTTGCTCCTATTTTGATTTTGGAATTCACTCTTCAGTTGTCAAAATGCCGTCCAAGAGCAGCGTATCAAAATTTTGCTCGCGCATAGCGAAAATCCGAACTACTCGCTCGCTGGGCTATTGTCAAGCGAAACCTAAAGAAGACCAAAAAAACTGCTAAGGACGAGCAGCAGTTCAAGGCAAAGTGGCGTTCTGCGGCGAGGCCTGTCAAGCGTGAGGCCTGGCAATTCGGATTTGGAAAAGCAAAAGCCTAACTGAATATTTTTCCTGAGTTTTATACTAATTGAACTTGAAAAGAAATTTAATTTGATTTTTTAAATAAACGATTTCACCGATTTACACGCGTTTTCCCTTGACCAAATTTGACCCTATCACCCATTAGTCGGAAATCGATATTTCGATGTGTTACAAATGGAATGACAAACTTATTATGGTGACGGGGGTACCATTCTATGGTGGTGGGTATAAAAATTGGGGGCCAGATCTGGAGAAAACGGTGTGTGGGGAAGAAATTCGAAGCCAAATTCATGAATTTTTACCATCGTTCTCAATAAATTGTGGCACGGTGCCTTGTCTTGGTGGAACAACCCTTTTTTCTTCATATGGGGCCGTTTTGCCGCGATTTCGACCTTCAAACGCTCCAATAACGCCATATAATAGTCACTGTTGATGGTTTTTCCCTTCTCAAGATAATCGATAAAAAATATTCCATGCGCATCCCAAAAAACGGAGGCCAGTACTTTGCCAGCGGACTTTTGAGTCTTTCCACGCTTCGCAGACGGTTCATCGGTCGCTGTCCACTCAGCCGACTGTCGATTGGACTCAGGAGTGTAGTGATGGAGCCATGTTTCATCCATTGTCACATATCGATGGAAAAACTCGGGTGTATTACGAGTTAACAGCTGCAAACACCGCTCAGAATCATCAACACGTTGTTGTGTTTGGTGAAATGTGAGCTCGCACGACACCCATTTTGCACAGAGCTTCCGCATATCCAAATATTGATGAATGATATGACCAACACATTCCTTTGATATCTTTAAGGCCTCTGCTATCTCGAAAAACTTCATTTTATGGTCATTCAAAATCATTTTGTGGATTTTTTGATGCTTTCGCCCTCTTTCGGGCGTCCACTGCGTTCACCGTCCTCCGTGCTCATTTCACCATGCTTGAATTTTGCATACCAATTAATTATTGTTGATTTCCCTGGGGCAGAGTCCGGAAACTCATTATCCAGCCAAGATTTTATTTCCACCGTATTTTTTCCCTCCAGAAAACAGTATTTTGTCAAAACACGAAATTCCTTTTTTTCCATTTTTTTCACAATAACAAAAGTTGCCACACAAATGACGCTCTATCTCACAAACTAATTGACTTACAGACGTCAAATTTTGACACGAATTATTTGAAGGTTGATACTATATAAAAATAATATGCATTTAATACTAGCGACGCCATCTATGTGTCAGGCCGGGGACTTATCAGCCAACCTGTTATGTATAATAAAGCAAATATTTATTGTGATTTTTTGAGAATATTGCTGTTTTAATAAGTCTTCTACACCTTGACATTTGTTTTCTCGCTCTGAGAACCAGACTGCGTCTTTTTATACCCTGCGCCACACTGTGGAACAGGGTATTATAAGTTAGTGCATATGTTTGTAACACCTAGAAGGAGACGAGATATACGCATGGTGTCTTTGGCAATAACGCTCAGGGTGGGTCCCTGAGTCGATATAACCATGTCCGTCTGTCCGTCCGTCCGTCTGTCTGTGAACACATTTTTGTGATTAAAGTCTAGGTCGCAATTTAAGTTCAATCGCCTTCAAATTTGGCACATGTTCCTAGTTTGAGTCAGAATAGAACCCTATTGATTTTGGAAGAAATCGGTTCAGATTAGATATAGCTCCCATATATATCTTTCGCCCGATATGCACTAATATGGACCCAGCAGCCAGAGTTTTATACCGATTTGCTTGAAATTTTGTACAAACATAATACTTAGTTGTACAGTCAAGTGTGCAAATTTTGATTGAAATCGGTTCAGACTTAGATATAGCTCCCATATATATCTTTCGCCCGATATGGACTTATATGGCCCCAGAAGCCAGACTTTTGGCCGAATTAAGTTGAAATTTTGCACTAGGCGTACAATTAGTAGTATAGTCAAGTGTGCAAATTTTGATTGAAATCGGTTCAGATGTAGATATAGCTCCCATATATATCTTTCGCCCGATATGGACTTATATGGCCCCAGAAGCCAGATTTTTGGCCGAATTTGGTTGAAATTTTGCAATAGGAGTACAATTAGTAGTATAGTCAAGTGTGCAAAATTTGATTGAAATCGGTTCAGATTTAGATATAGCTCCCATATATATCTGTCGCCCGATATGGACTAATATGGTCCTAAAAGCCAGAGTTTTAGCCCAATTTGGTTGAAATTTTGCACTAGGGGTACAATTAGTAGTGCAGTTAAGTGTGCAAAATTTGGTTGAAATTGGTTCAGATTTGAATATATCTCCCATATATAGCTTTCGCCCGATTTACACTCAAATGACCACAGAGACCAATTTTTAACTCCGATTTAGTTGAAATTTTGCACAGGGAGTAGATTTAGCATTGTAGCTATGCGTGCCAAATTTGGTTGAAATCGATTTAGATTTAGATATAGCTCCCATATATATCTTTCGCCCGATATGCACTTATATGGACCCAGAAGCCAGAGTTTTATCCCGATTAGCTTGAAATTTTGCACAAGGAGTACAAATGGTAGTATAGTCATGTGTGGCAAATTTGATTGAAATCGGTTCAGATTTAGATATAGCTTCCATATATATTTTTCGCCCGATATGGACTTATATGGCCCTAGAAGCCAGAGTTTTGGCCCAATTTGGTTGAAATTTTGCACTAGGAGTACAATTAGTAATATAGTCATGTGTGCCAAATTTGATTGAAATCGGTTCAGATTTAGATATAGCTCCCATATATATGTTTTTCTGATTTCTGATGCCCAAAATACCAACATTTTCCTTGTTAAATCGCCACTGCTTAGTCGAAAAGTTGTAAAAATGACTCTAATTTTCCTAAACTTCTAATACATATATATCGAGCGATAAATCATAAATAAACTTTTGCGAAGTTTCCTTAAAATTGCTTCAGATTAAAATATTTCACATATTTGTGTTCCACCCTAGTGCATTAGCCAACTTAAATTTTGAGTCTATAGATTCTGTAAAAGTCTATCAAATTCTGTCCAAATCGATTGATATTTAAATGTATGTATTTGGCACAAACCTTTTTATATAGACCCCAACACATTTGACGGATGTGATATGATATCGAAAATTTAGATCTACAAAGTGGTGCAGGGTATAATATAGTCGTCCCCGCCCGAATTTAGACTTTCCTTACTTGTTCTAGATTGTCTTTGTTATTACTTTCTTTATTCTCTCTCTCTGAGTAACACATCTCAACATATAGTTATAAGTGTTTCTACTCGAAAATTCGAAATTAATACGCCCACACATTTATGGAAAATGTATGTCTCAAACATTTTATACTAATTTAGTAACATTATATTCTTGCACTTAAAAATATTGTGCAAGAATATAAGGCAAATAAAACAATTGTACTCTAAATGAACGTAAAAAATAACCTCCCAAAGTGAAGTATTTTTTTTTTTTTTGACTGCATTCAATACTGATATGTAATAAATAACAAATGTAATCAATTTCATAAAACTTATTGAATTTTACTACAAAAATTAAATCATTTATTCTAAAAAGAAAAACAATCTCTTTGCATGACCACTTATAGTAATTTACATAACTTATTTTAAGAATTCCATAGAACTTTCAATAAACAAATATTCTACATTGTTATAATCTTCCTAAAGTTCAAACAAAAAATGTAACAATTCGACTTTTACACAAAATGTAGATTTTTCTATTCCATTGTATATTAATTTTAGTATTTTTGTTCTTATTGGGAATTACATTCATTAAAAATAAATCACACAATAGATTTACTAAAAACAAAATATCGATTTGTTTATTCACTTTCATATATGAATACATTTTTTAAAGATTTCCAATGAAAATGAAATATGAACGATGAGTTGCTGTCGCTCTTCCTTAGTTTTTGTTTGAAATTACAATAATACTGTTGTACATCGTATTTTGCCATTTGGAAGGATAACATCAAATAATGATGTAACTGATGAATAATACTCTTGAAAAATGTTATAGAAAAAATGAATAGGATTATTACCAAACCCCCGAGAAAGAAAATATTGTTCAACAACAATCATGGGAAAAAGTGTTATTCAGAAAACAGACAAAAATGTATTTTAAAATAATATACCAAAATATTGTTATCATACTTAACACATCTGCTTAGGGATCTTAAATAACTCCCAATTAAATTCAAACAACTTAAATAAATATTATGATTTCTAGGCAGTCTGGAGATAAGTCAAGATGATGACAATATAAACAATAGTCGTCATAGAGAAGAGGTGATTTTTAGGGGCCATAGAAAATTAAGAGAAAACAAGTAAGGAACGTCTAAAGTTGGGCGGGTTCGACTATATTATACCCTGCACCACTTTGTAGATCCACATTTTCGATACCATATCAAATCCATCAAATGTGGTTTGTGCTGTATATAAAGGATTTTGTCCCAACTACGAGTACATACATTTAAATCTGACCCGATCTGGATAAAATTTGTTGGACTTCTACAAAATCTATAGGCTTAAAATTTAAGACAGCTGAGGTGCGAGACAATGTTAGAAAAAACAAGTAAGGAAAGTCTAAAGTCGGGCGGGGTCGACTATATTATACCCTGCACCACTTTGTAGATCTAAATTTTCGATACCATATCACATCCGTCAAATGTGTTGGGTGCTATATATAAAGGTTTGTCCCAAATACGTACATTTAAATATCACTCGATCTGGACAGAATTTGATAGACTTCCACAAAATCTATAGACTCAAAATTTAAGTCGGCTAATGCACTAGGGTGGAACACAATGTTAGTAAAAAATATGGGAAACATTTAAATCTGAAGCAATTTTAAGGAAACTTCGCAAAAGTTTATTTATGATTTATCGCTCGATATATATGTATTAGAAGTTTAGGAAAATTAGAGTCATTTTTACAACTTTTCGACTAAGAAGTGGCGATTTTACAAGGAAAATATTGGTATTTTGACCATTTTTGACGAAATCAGAAAAACATATATATGGGAGCTATATCTAAATCTGAACCGATTTCAACCAAATTTGGCACGCATAGCAACAATGCTAATTCTACTCCCTGTGCAAAATTTCAGCAAAATCGGAGTTAAAAATTGGTCTCTGTGGTCATATGAGTGTAAATCGGGCGAAAGCTATATATGGGAGCTATATCTAAATCTGAACCGATTTCAACCAAATTTGGCACGCATAGCAACAATGCTAATTCTACTCCCTGTGCAAAATTTCAACTAAATCGGAGTTAAAAATTGGCCTCTGTGGTCATATGAGTGTAAATCGGGCGAAAACTATATATGGGAGCTATATCCAAATCTGAACCGAATTCAACCAAATTTGGCACGTATAACTACAATGCTAATTCTACTCCCTGTGCAAAATTTCAACTAAATCGGAGTTAAACATTGGCCTCTGTGGTCATATGAGTGTAAATCGGGCGAAAGATATATATGGGAGCTACATCTAAATGTGAACCGATTTCAATTAAATTTTGCACACTTGACTATACGACTAAGTGTTATGTTTGTACAAAATTTCAAGCAAATCGGTATAAAACTCTTGCTGCTGGGTCCATATTAGTGCATATGGGGCGAAAGATATATATGGGAGCTATATCTAAATCTGAACCGATTTCTTCCAAAATCAATAGGGTTCTATTCTGACCCAAATTAGGAACATGTGCCAAATTTGAAGGCGATTGGACTTAAATTGCGACCTAGACTTTGATCACAAAAATGTGTTCACAGACAGACGGGCATTGTTATATCGACTCAGGGACCCACCCCGAGCAAATTGCCAAAGACACCATGTGTCTATCTCGGCTCCTTCTGGGTGTTACAAACATATGCACTAACTTATAATACCCTGTTCCACAGTGTGGCGCAGGGTATAACAAGTAAGGAACGTCTAAAGTTGGGCGGGTTCGACTATATTATACTCTGCGAGTACTACGAGTACATACATTCAAATCTGACCCGATCTGGATAAAATTTTTTGGACTTCTACAAAATCTATAGGCTTAAAATTTAAGTCAACTGAGGTGCGAGACAATGTTAGAAAAAATGGGAAACATTTAAATCTAAACCAATTTTGATGCAACTTCGCATATGCACTAACTTATTCCACAGTGTGGCACAGGGTACAAACAGGTATATGCGGCCATAAATTCGTTGGGGGCGAATCTTACACACCCATCACCATGATTCATATATGAAAGTTTTCTTCGAAACACCCCTCGTCGTAACCCGTTACTTGAAAATATATAAAATTTCAGGTGGATTTGATGAAAAACTCGGTTCAGTAATTTGTATACATCTCATCCAAGAATGCAAAAAAACATCCGGTTAAGTAGTAACATTCAAATGAATTGAATTCGAGATTTTTTAGGGGGCAACTCGAATAAAGACGAAAAGCGACATTTGCAAATATTACTTCTAGTTTTAGCCAAATTTGTATAATCAGTTGCCACTCAACCCCAAAATAGTCTACATATAAAATAAGATATTAAACATGGTTTTATTTGAAATAAAACAAGTATATACGGCCGTAAGTTCGGCCAAGCCGAATCTTATGTACCCTCCTCCATGGATTGCGTAGAAACTTCTACGAAAGACTGTCATCCACAATCGAATTACTTGGGTTGTGGTATCTTAAAACTTCTTAACATCGTTTTCTAAATTGTGAGTTAGTCCATACATGGTAGAGAGCCAGAATTGAAATATGGGGGTCGCATATATGGGGGCTATATACAATTATGAACATGATATGGACCAGTTTTTTTGTGATTGGAGATCGATTTATCTGAGGTCTATATATAACTATAGACCGATATGGACCTAGTTAGGCATGGTTGTTAACGGCCATATACTAGTACAATGTACCAAATTTCAACTGACTCGGATGAAATTTTCTCCTCCAAGTGGCTCCAAAACGAAATCTCGGGATCGGTTTATATGGGGGCTATATATGATTATGGACTGATATGGACCACTTTTGGCATGGTTGTTAAATATCATATACTACCACCACGTACCAAATTTCAACCAGATCGGATGAATTTTGCTTCTACAAAAGGCAATGTATATATGGGAGCTATATCTAAATCTGAACCGATTTCTTCCAAAATCAATAGGGATCTATTCTGAACCAAAACACATACTTGTGCCAAATTTGAAGTCGATTGGACTAAAACTGCGACCTAGACTTTGATTACAAAAATGTGTTCACGGACAGACGGACAGACGGACATGGCTATATCGACTCAGGAGCCCACCCTGAGCATTTTTGCCAAAGACACCATGTGTCTATCTCGTCTCCTTCTGGGTGTTGCAAACATATGCACTAACTTATAATACCCTGTTCCACAGTGTCGAGCAGGGTATAAAAAACGAAATCTAATGAAAATTCATTACATTTATTGAAAAAACTTATTTCCAAAGAAAACATCTTAATGGATTTTGTTTTTTTTTTCATATACTCGCCTCCAAATTAAGGTTCATTTCAAAATAAATTAATAACTCAATAAAACAAAATAGTGCTGTACCAAGAAAAACGAAATCTTATGAAAAGTCATTACATTTATTGAAAGAACTTATTTCCAAAGAAAACATCTTGATGGATTTTGTTTTTTTTTAATATACACTGAATTTTCTCAATTTTAGCGGACATCTCTTACAAATGGAAAATCTTTTTGAGATGTTTGATGTATTATCATATTGGAATTAACCTCTCATAAGTCATCATCTCCTAAATATAGATAAAATTTAGTGTGCACTTCTAATAGTTTTCACAATATATTTCGAATTATTGTTTATTTATTATTTTATATCAAAAACTTATAAAATCATTCTAATTAATGATTTCTTTTTTGTAGATTTTTTTTTGTTTGTGGCACGCGCCTTACTTTTGAGGACTCTTCAAAGGTTACACCAAATATTCGCCAAAATCCTTGAACATATTAACTTCTCATCAAATTTTATTCATTAGAAGTACACTTAACATTTGTATTTATCAAATGCTATAAAAATTATACAATTGAAATAAAAAATACCATTTCGTTGGTATTTATAGTCAAGCTATTAAAGTTGGATATGTTCTTCATAAAATACATTTTTGTATAACTACATATTTTTAACAAAATGTTTTCAAGTGCCAGGATATTAACACATTTTATATCATAATATTGTAACAACTTCTAAAACTATTTTAATTACAATTAAATTTGCCCAACGCCTGTTAAATTATAAAACTTTAATGGTGCAAAACAAAATGGGAACTAAAGTGGGGCTAAAACAAGTCGCATAGGGTGTATGAGAAAAAATTCACTTTTATATGCCCGAAAGTTTAATGCATCTATCTAACAGTTTAAGTTTAATGCATCTAAGCCCCCGGTCTGACACATAGATGGCGTTGCTAGTATTAAATGCATGTTATTTTTATACAGTACCAACCTTCAAATGATTCGTGTCAAAATTTCACGTCTGCAAGTCAATTAGTTTGTGAGATAGAGCGTCTTTTGAGAAGCAACTTTTGTTATTGTGAAAAAAATGGAATGGAATGGGAATTTCGTGTTTTGATAAAATACTGTTTTCTGGAGGGAAAAAATACGGTGGAAGCAAAAACTTGGCTCGATAATGAGTTTCCGTACTCTGCCCCAGGGAAATCAACAATAATTGATTGGTATGCAAAATTCAAGCGTGGTGAAATGAGCACGGAGGACGGTGAACGCAGTGGACGCCCGAAACAGGTGGTTACCGATGAAAACATCAACAAAATCCACAAAATGAGTTTGAATGACCGTAAAATGAAGTTGATCGAGATACCAGAGGCCTTAAAGATATCAAAGGAACGTGTTGGTCATATCATTCATCAATATTTGGAAGCTCTGTGCAAAATGGGTGCCGCGCGAGCTCACATTTGACCAAAAACAATAACGTGTTGATGATTCTGAGCGGTGTTTGCAGCTGTTAACTCGTTATACACCCGAGTTTTTCCATCGATATGTGACAATGGATGAACTTTGGCTCCATCACTACACTCCTGAGTCCAATCGACAGTCGCATGGAATAATTTTTATCGATTATCTTGAGAAGGGAAAAACCATCAACAGTGACAATTATATGGCGTTATTGGAGCGTTTGAAGGTCGAAATTGGGCAAAACGGCCCCATATGAAGAAGAAACAAGTAAGGAGAGTCTAAAGTCGGGCGGTGCCGACTACATTATACCCTGCACCACTTTGTAGATCTACATTTTCGATACCATATCACATCCGTCAAATGTGTTGGGTGCTATATATAAAGGTTTGTCCGAAACACATACATTTAAATATCACTCGATCTGGAAGAATTTGATAGACTTCTACAAAATCTATAGACTCAAAATTTAAGTCGGCTAATGCACTAGGGTGGAACACAATGTTTGTAAAAAAATATGGGAAACGTTTAAATCTGAAACAATTTTAAGGAAACTTCGAAAAAGTTTATTTATGATTTATCGCTCGATACATATGTGTTAGAAGTTTAGGAAAATTAGAGTCATTTTTACAACTTTTTTACTAAGCAGTGGCGATTTTACAAGGAAAATGTTGGTATGTATTTTGACCATTTTTGTCGAAATCAGAAAAACATATATCGGAGCTATATCTAAATCTGAACCGATTTCAACCAAATTTGGCACGCATAGCAACAATGCTAATTCTACTCCCTGTGCAAAATTTCAACTAAATCGGAGTTAAAAATTGGCATCTGTGGTGATATGAGTGTAAATCGGGCGAAAGCTATATATGGGAGATATATCTAAATCTGAACCGATTTCAACCAAATTTAGCACGCATAGCTACAATGCTAATTCTGCTCCCTGTGCAAAATTTCATCTAAATCGGACAAAAAATTGGCATCTGTGGTCATATGAGTGTAAATCGGCCGAAAGCTATATATTGGAGCTATATCTAAATCTGAACCGATTTCAACCAAATTTTGCACGCATAGCAACAATGCTAATTCTACTCTGTGTGCAAAATTTCAACCAAATTGGGATAAAACTCTGGCTTCTGGGACCGTATTAGTCCATATCGAGCGAACGATATATATGGGAGCTATATCTAAATCTGAACCGATTTCAATAAAATTTCGCACAATTGACTATAGTACTAATTGTTCTTCTTGCGCAAAATTTTAAGCAAATTAGGGTAAAATTCTGGCTTCTGTGGCCATATAAGTCCATATCGGGCGAAATATATATATGGGAGCTATATCTAAATATGAACCGATTTCTTCCAAAATCAATAGGGATCTATTCTGAGCCAAAACACATACTTGTGCCAAATTTTATGTCGATTGGACTAAAACTGCGACCTAGACTTTGAAATGTGTTCACGGACAGACGGACAGACGGACATCGCTGTGTGTGGAGCAGGGTATAAATATGGGAAACCTTTAAATCTGAAGCAATTTTAAGGAGACTTCGCAAAAGTTTATTTATGATTTATCGCTCGATATATATGTATTAGAAATTTAGGAAAATTAGAGTCATTTTTACAACTTTTCGACTAAGCAGTGGCGATTTAACAAGGAAAATGTTGGTATTTTGACCATTTTTGTCGAAATCAGAAAAGCATATATATGGGAGCTATATCTAAATCTGAACCGATATCAATCAAATTAGGCACACATGACTATATAACTTATTGTACTCCTTGTGCAAAATTTCAACCAAATGGGGCCAAAACTCTGGCTTCTGTGGCCATATAAGTCCATATCGGCCGAAATATATATATGGGAGCTATATCTAAATCTGAACCGATTTCTTCCAAAATCAATAGGGATCTATTCTGAGCCAAAACACATACTTGTGCCAAATTTTATGTCGATTGGACTAAAACTGCGACCTAGACTTTGAAATGTGTTCACGGACAGACGGACAGACGGACATCGCTATATCGACTCAAGAGCCCACCCTGAGCATTTTTGCCAAAGACACCATGTGTCTATCTCGTCTCCTTCTGGGTGTTGCAAACATATGCACTAACTTATAATACCCTGTTCCGCAGTGTGGCGCAGGGTATAAAAAGAAACATCCACGTTGGAATTTGAACATGTGCCGTTTGACTTTTTCACTTCCATGGAAGTTCTTTTGAAAATGTTTGGCAAATTATGAAAATTTTTAATTTTGTTGATTTTTAATGGAAAAACAATATTTATATAAAACAAGTATATACAGCAGTAAGTTTGGCTGGGCCGAATCTTAAATACCCACCACCATGAATCAAATATACTAGTTTCCTTTGAAAATTTCAGGAGGGTTTGATGACAGATATTTTCCCAAGCTGATCAGTTCAACCAGTACGCTTCCCACAGATAAATGTAAATAGTTTACCTATGAAGAGCAGATCAGATTCTGAATTTACAAGAACCATTTGTTGTTTGAGTTTTAGAGGAATCATAAACAACTCTTGTAAGTGTGCAAGAAAATGATGAAATAACGCCAATTATTTATTGCATTCAGTTTCAAGCCTTCTATACCATCAATATGTGAAATCGGTCTATATGGAGGCCTTGCCAAATGGACCGATAAAACTAAATCATATACACTTTTTCATGGGTCTAAAATGCCAGTATATTTTCACCTTGTGGCAATTCGGATAAAAACTGCAATTTCTAGAAACCATAGGAGTTAAATCGGGAGTTCGGTGTAATGGGGGCTATACACACAGGATACACACAGTATTCAGCACATTTAATTGTAGTTTTAGAATCTAGACCCTAAATCGGAGGGCCGGTTTATAAGTGGGCCATATCAAATACTGTACCGATACTCAATATATTTGGCACACCTCTTTATGGTCCTAGAATATAGAGGTATATTTCCAATTTCAGGCAAATTGGATAAAAACTACGGATTCTAGAAGCCCAAGAAGTAAAATCGGGAGATCGTTCTATATGGGGGCTATATCAAAACATGGACCGATAATCACCATTTTCGGCACATCTCTTTATTTTCCTAGAATACCTCTACATTTCCAATTTCAGGCAAATTGGGTAAAAACTACGGATTCTTGAAGCCCAAGAAGTAAAGTAGGGAGATCGGTCTATATGGGGGCTATATCAAAACATCGACCGGTATTCACCATTTTCGACACATATCTATCTTAATGGTCCTAGAATACCTCAAGATTTCAAATTTCAGGCAAATTCAGTAAAAATCACGGTTTCTAGAAGACCAAGAGATAAAATCGGGAGATCGGTCTATATGGTGGCTATACAAAAACATGGACCGTTATTCGCCATTTTCGGCACATGCCTTAATGGTCCTAGATTACCTCTACATTTCAAATTTCTGGTAAATTGGACTAAAACTACGGATTCTAGAAGCCCAAGAAATAAAATCGGGAAATGGGTCTATATGGCGGCTATATAAAAACATGGACCGGTACTCACCATTTTCGGCACACGTCTTTAGGGTCCTAGAGTACCTCTAGATTTTAAATTTCTGGTAAATTGGATTGAAACTACGGATTCTAGAAAAGAAAAGTCGCTGGGGGCCAGATCTGGAGAATACGGTGGGTGGGGAAGCAATTCGAAGCCCAATTCATGAATTTTTGCCATCGTTCTCAATGACTTGTGGCACGATGCGTTGTCTTGGTGGAACGAACAAACGCTCCAATAACGCCATATAATAGTCACTGTTGATGGTTTTTCCCTTTTCAAGATAATCGATAAAAATTATTCCATGCGCATGGCAGAGGCCATTACTTTGCCAGCGGACTTTTGAGTCTTTCCATGCTTCGGAGACGGTTCACCGGTCGCTGTCCACTCAGCCGACTATCGATTGGACTCAAGAGTGTAGTGATGGAGCCATGTTTCATCCATTGTCACATATCGACGGAAAAACTCGGGTGTATTACGAGTTAACAGCTGCAAACACCTCTTAAATAGAATCATCAACACGTTGTTGTTTTTGGTCAAATGTGAGCACGCGCGGCACCCATTTTGCACAGAGCTTCCGCATATCCAAGTATTGATGAATGATATGACCAACACGTTCCCTTGATATCTTTAAGGCCTCGGCTATCTCGATCAACTTCATTTTACGGTCATTCAAAATCATTTTGTGAATTTTTTTTTTTATGTTTTCGTCGGTAACCACCTCTTTCGGGCGTCCACTGCGTTCACCGTCCTCCGTGCTCATTTCACCACGCTTGAATTTTGCATACCAATCAATTATTGTTGATATCCCTGGGACAGAGTCCGGAAACTCATTATCAAGCCAAGTTTTTGCTTCCACCGTATTTTTTCCCTTCAGAAAACAGTATTTTATCAAAACACGAAATTCCTTTTTTTCTATTTTTTTTCACAATAACAAAAGTTGCTTCACAATTAGTCTCACAAACTAATTGACTTACAGACGTCAAATTTTGACACGAATCATTTGAAGGTTGGTACTATATAAAAATAATATGCGACGCCATCTATGTGTCAGACCGGGGACTTATCAGCCAACCTGTTAAAGCCCTTTAAAATTACTATAAGCAAAAACAACAGAATAGAAGTAAAGACAATTTTGTCCACAAACAATTGTCCTTAAATAAATAACAAAGTATTTTATAATCTAGGATTTCATTTTCACTTCATACCATCCCAGAATAATCTCATCAGGCTAACTAACAAGTAAACGATTTTTTTTGGGGTTTTTGTCATACAACTAAAGATTTATAAAATTGTTTGTTTTTTAATGGATTTTTCAGTGTTTGGTCACAAATTACTATGCTGAGATTGTTTGTGTCAACATGAAACTGCTGAAAGATTGTTGTTCTCTTCGCTTTGAGTGGTCGTTGATGTAGATGGTTTTGTGACTTAATTCCTTTGTTGGTTGTGTCGTTTTTTTTTTTTTGTTGTGTGTTTCGTAAAAGTGTCTGTCAATGTTTCTCTCCATCCATTTTGCCATATTGCGTTGTGGTCATGCTAACACAACAATGACATAAATGTTCCTTGCTGCCCTTGCTGTCTTCAATGCCGGGGATGAGTATTTGTTGATATTTTATGCAATTTGCGCTGTGGTCTAAAGACCATTTTCGCAGCCCATCATTTTGGTTTGTGATCTCAAAGTAAACAAAGGCAAATCCCTATTTTAGTGCCTTTGCTTAAATTGTTCCAATAATTTGTTTGCTTTATGGTATTAATTAAATAAAGTGCTATTAAAATTTTATGTGTAGAAATTTTTAACTTCAAGTTTTAAAATAAGTGTTTGATTTTGAGGAATTTTCGAGGAAGAAAAGTTAAAGATACGATGATTTCAAATAGACTAATTGGGTTTCAGAGAAAAAGAGCATGAGTGATAGAGTATAATAGAGAGAAATGGAAATATATATATACAAGTCGTCGATATTTTAATGATAATATTATCCAGGGTAAAAATTACATTACTTTTAATTTTAGTAGTATGTATACCAAAACCCTGCACAAATGTATTTAACTGGCAAATAATTCAGTAGTATTTAGTGTATGAGACACAATATTGAAGTATAAACAAGTAAGGAAAGTATAAAGTCGGGCGGAGTCGACTATAATATACCCTGCATCACTTTGTAGATCTACATTTTCGATTTTGTTAACAAAATTTAAATGGGGGAACACAATATTAGTAAAAAACAAGTAAGTAAAGTCTACAGTCGGGCGGGGCCGACTATATTATACCCTTCACCACCATGTAGACCAACATTTTTGTTACCATCTCAACTACTTCAAATTTGCTGGGAGCTATATAAAGGTTTGCATTTCCAGATACAAATACATATAATGGAGACAATTTTTTGTACTTCTACAAAATCTCTAGAATTAAAATTGAAATCGGCTAATGCACTAGGGTGGAACACAATGTTAGTAAAAAACAAGTAAGGAAAGTCTAAAGTCGGGCGGTGCCGACTATATTATACCCTGCACCACTTTGTAGATCAAAATCTTCGATACCATATCACATCCGTCAAATGTGTTGGGGGCTATATATAAAGGTTTGTCCCAAATACATACATTTAAATATCACTCGATCTGGACAGAATTTGATAGACTTCTACAAAATCTATAGACCCAAAATTTAAGTCGGCTAATGCACTAGGGCGGAACACAATGTTAGTAAAAAAATATGGTAAACGTTTAAATCTGAAGCAATTTTAAGGAAACTTCGAAAAAGTTTATTTATGATTTATCGCTCGATATATATGTATTAGAAGTTTAGGAAAATTAGAGTCATTGTTACAACTTTTCGACTAAACACTGGCGATTTTACAAGGAAAATGTTGGTATTTTGACCATTTTTGTCGAAATCAGAAAAACATATATATGGGAGCTATATCTAAATCTGAACCGATTTCAACCAAATTTGGCACGCATAGCAACAATGCTAATTCTAGTCCCTGTGCAAAATTTCAACTAAATCGGAGCATAAAATTGGCCTCTGTGGTCATATGAGCTATATCTAAATCTGAACCGATTTCAACCAAATTTGGCACGCATAGCTACAGTGCTAATTCTTCTCCCTGTGCAAAATTTCAACCAAATTGGGGTAAAACTCTGGCTTCTGGGACCGTATTAGTGCATATCGGGCGAAAGATATATATGGGAGCTATATCTGAATTTGAACCGATTTCAAAAAAATTTGGCACACTTGACTATACACAGAAAAAAATTTCACGAACATTTTTCCAATTAAAATCTTAATTGAGTTTTAAAAAATTTTCAATTAAAAATTTAATTGAATCAACAAATTTTTTAATTGAAATAAAAATCAATCATACAAATTAATAGTATCAATTAATTTTTTAATTGGATCAATTAATTTTTTAATTGATACTATCATTTCTGTGATTGAAGACATTTCAATTAAAAAATTAATTGGATCAATTAATTTCGTAATTGAATCAGAAAAAAATTTTTTTTGTGTAGTACTAATTGTTCTTCTTGTGCAAAATTTTAAGCAAATTAGGGTAAAACTCTGGCTTCTGGGGCCATATAAGTCCATATCGGGCGAATTACATATATGGGAGCTATATCTAAATCTCAACCGATTTCTTCCAAAATCAATAGGGATCTATTCTGAGCCAAAACACATACTTGTGCCAAATTTGAAGTCGATTGGACTAAAACTGCGACCTAGACTTTGATTACAAAAATGTGTTCACAGACAGACGGACATGGCTATGTCGACTCAGGAGCCCACCCTGAGCATTTTTGCCAAAGACACCATGTGTCTATCTCGTCTCCTTCTGGGTGTTGCAAACATATGCACTTACTTATAATACCCTGTTCCACAGTGTGGAGCAGGGTATAAATATGGGAAAATATTTAAATCTGAAGCAATTTTAAGGAAACTTAGAAAAAGTTTATTTATAATTTATCGCTCGATATATATGTATTAGAAGTTTAGGAATATTAGAGTCATTTTTACAACTTTTCGACTAAGGAGTGGCGATTTTACAAGGAAAATGTTGGTATTTTGACCATTTTTGTCGAAATCAGAAAAACATATATATGGGAGCTATATCTAAATCTGAACCGATTTCAACCAAATATGGCAGGCATATCAACAATGCAAATTCTACTCCCTGTGCACAATTTCAACTAAATCGGACCAAAAAATTGGCCTCTGTGGTCATATGAGTGTAAATCGGCCGAAAGCTATATATTGGAGCTATATCTAAATCTGAACCAATTTCAACCAAATTTGGCACGCATAGCTACAATGCTAATTCTACTCCCTGCGCAATATTTCAACTAAATCGGAGCAAAAAATTGGCCTCTGTGGTCATATGAGTGTAAATCGGGCGAACGCTATATATTTATATATTTTAAAGAAGCCGCATCTTTGGCTCGGAATCAATACCAAAATCCTTAAAGGAAGGTCAAAATCTTTGGATCCAAGTAAACTTTTTTTTGAGTGTAGAAACAAAATTTTGGTAGATTATGTTTGGCTCGAGAGGAAACCATGATTATGAACCGATATGGACCAATTTGTGTGTGATTGGGAATCGGCTATATATAACTATAGACCAATATGGACCAATTTTGGTATGGTTGTTAGCGGCCATATACTAACACCACGTTCCAAAATTGAACCGGATCGGATGTTAGAGACTATATACCTACAACATGTTCCAAATTTCAGCCGCATCGGATGAAATTTGCTTCTCTTTGAGGCTCCGCAAGCCAAATCTGGGGATCGGTTTATATGGGAGCTATATATAATTATGGACCGATGTGGACCAGTTTTTGCATGGTTGTTAGAGACCATATACCAACGCCAAGTACCAAATTTCAGCAGGATAGGATGAAATTTGCTTCTCTTTGCGGCTCCGCAAGCGAAATCTGAGGGTCCGTTTATATGGGGGATATACGTAAAAGTGGACCGATATGGCCCATACCATCCGATCTACATCAATAACATCTACTTGTGCCAAGTTTCAAGTCGATAGCTTGTTTCGTTCGGAAGTTAGCGTTATTTCAACAGACGGCCGGACGGACGGACATGCTTAGATCGACTCAGAATTTCATCACGACCCAGAATATATATGTATATACTTTAGAGCAATATTTCGATGTGTTAGAAACGGAATGACAAAGTTAATATACGCCCCATCCTATGGTGGAGGGTATAAAAAACAAATTAATTAGAACAAACAAGCTAAGCTTTTCAATGTAATCCACATAAAATAATTCAATAATATCCGAATCTCTAATAAAATTTTGTACTCAATCCATGTGGTGAGGATACATAAGATTTGATTTGGATGAAATTTTGTCCGTATTTACTGCTAATTCAAAAAATATAAAACAAATAGACTAATAGAAGTATATTATATTATATTATCATTAAAATATTTCTCCACCAAGCCAATCAAACCTTTCCAAATTCCCAGGAGAAATTCTTCTTCTTGTATTATCAACAACCAAAAAACAAATATGCAGAAATTCTTGACCTTACATTTTGCTAACATTTCTTGGAAACAAAAATATTTCAACACATATTTAGCAAACCTTCCATTATTTGGTAAAGGTCAGCATTAGCTTAATATGTTGAGATGGTAGAGAATTCCTTAAAAGAAAATACTTTAGAGTTCAAGGAAAATATTTACCCACTTAGGTATCTCAAATGGTCCTTTGAGGGATTATTAAGATAATGCAGCAACATTTAAAAATATATGACTAAATAACTTAGATGTCTCAAGTTCACCAAAAAAAAAAGATAAAGTATAGTACAAAAAGTAAAAGCATATAAAAGTATATACGATAGAAAATTAAGTCAGGCCGTATGTGATATACCCTCCATCCAATATAGCATAAAAAATTCTACGAAATGTAATAATACATACACAAATCATTTTATATGGAGATTATTTTGTCAAAATTTTATTTTATTTTAGAAAAATTTTGTCAAAATTTTATTTCTATAGAACATTTTGTAAAAATTAAATTTTCTATAGAAAATTTTGTCAAAATTTTATTTCAATAGAAAATTTTGTCAAAATTTTATTTCTATAGAAAATTTTGTCAAAATTTTATTTCTACAGAAAATGTTATCAAAATTGTATTTCTATAGAACACTTTGTCAAAATAAATGTCAATAGATCGAATAAAACACCAAGAAAAAAAATTTTGTCAAAATTTTATTTTTATAGAAAATTTTATTTGAATTTTATTTCGATACAAAAATTTGTCAAAATTTTATTTCTATAGATAATTTTGTCAAAATTTTATTTCAATAGAAAATTTTGTTAAAATTTTATTGCTATAGAAAAAAAAATTTATTTATATTTTGTCAAATTTAATTTCTATAGAAAATTTTATTAAAATTTCTATAAAAAAATTTGTCAAAATTTTATTTCTATAAAAATTTTTGCCAAAATTTTATTTCTATAGAAAATTTTGTAATATTGTATTTCTATAAAAAAAATTCGTCAAAATTTTATATATATGGGAGATTTTGTCAAAATTATATTTCTATAGAAAATTTTGTCAAAATTTAATTTCTATAAAAAATTTTGTCAAAATTTTATTTCTGTAGAATATTTTATCAAAATTTTATTTCTAAAGTAAATTTTGTCAAAATCGTTTTGTTTGTTATTGTTGGCTTCTCTTCAATCGTTATTGTTGTTTTTTTATCTCAGCTTAAAGCCATGCATTGACTAAACTACAAGTGTAGCTTAACCAACAGAGGAAAAGTATGCTTGTCAAATTTATTTGGGCAAAGCCCTATAGACTGCAAGATGGTTGGATGTACAGCTGTTTCGGAATTACCACATTCCTCATCAGCATCCTCTACTTGCAGCAAAACTATCAACCAATTATCAGAATAAATTCGGGTAATTCACTCAACCCAACGTGAACTACACTTGAACCTTTTTTCTATAGAAATTTTATTTCTATAGAAAATTTTGTCAAAATTTTGTTTCTATAGAAAATTTTGTCAAAATTTTATTTCTATAGCAAATTTTGTCAAAATTTTACTTCTATAGAAAATTTTTGTCAAAATTTTATTTCTATAGAAAATTTTGTCAAAATTTAATTGCTTTAGAAAATTTTGTCAAAATTTTATTTCTATAGAAAATTTTGTCAAAATTTTATTTCTATAGAAAATTTAGTCAAAATTTAATTTCTATAAAAAATTTTGTCAAAATTTTATTTCTATAGAATATTTTATTAAAATTTTATTTCTATAGAATATTTTATCAAAATTTTATTTCTAAAGAAAATTTTGTCAAAATTTTATTTCTATAGAAAATTTTGTCAAA
Source organism: Haematobia irritans (assembly GCF_050003625.1). Classification (NCBI taxonomy): domain Eukaryota; kingdom Metazoa; phylum Arthropoda; class Insecta; order Diptera; family Muscidae; genus Haematobia; species Haematobia irritans. The sequence goes on along the minus strand of NC_134399.1, from coordinate 221,118,122 downwards.
ATTTTATTTCTATAGAAAATTTTGTCAAATTTAATTTCTATAGAAAATTTTGTCAAATTTAATTTCTATAGAAAATTTTGTCAAAATGTTATTGTTGTTATTTCTATAGAAAATTTTGCAAAATTTTATTTCTACAGACAATTTTGTCAAAATTTTATTTATGTAAGAGATTTTGTCAATATTTTATTTGTGTAGAAAATTTTGTCAAAATTTTATTTCTAAAGACAATTTTGTCAACATGTTATTTATATAGGAGATTTTGTCAAAATTTTATTTCTATAGAAATTTTTGTCAAAATTTTATTTCTATAGAAATTTTTGTCAAAATTTTATTTCTGTAGAAAATTTTATCAAAATGTTATCTCTAAAGAAAATTTTGCAAAATTTTATTTCTATAGAAAATTTTGCAAAATTTTATTTCTATAGAAAATTTTGCAAAATTTTATTTCTATATACAGTTTTATCAAAATTTTATTTATATAGACAATTTTGTCAAAATTTTATTTCTATAGAAAATTTTGTCAACATTTTATTTATATAGGAGATTTTGTCAATATTTTATTTGTGTAGAAAATTTTGTCAAAATTTTATTTCAATAGGAAATTTTGTCAAAATTTGATTTTTATAGAAAAATTTGTAAAATTTTTATTTCTGTGGAAAATTTTGTCAAATTTTTATTTCTATAGAAAGTTTTGTCAAAATGTAATTTCTATAAAAAATTTCTCAAAATTTTATTTCTATACAAAATTTTGTTTAAATTTTATTGCTATAGAAAATGTTGGCAAAATTTTATTTCTATAGAAAATTTTGTCAAAATTTTATTTCTATAGAAAATTTTGTGAAGATTTTATTGCTATAGAATTCTTTTTTTTTTAATTTTATTTCTACAGAAAATTTTGTCTAAATTTTGTTTATATAGAAAATGTTGTCTAAATTTTATTTCTATAGATAATTATGTCAAAATTTTATTTATATAGGAAATTTTGTCAAAATTTGATTTTTAGAGAAAATTTTGTTGAAATTTTATTTATACAGAACATTTTGTCAAAATTTTATTGCTATAGAAAATTTTGTTTAAATTTTAATTCTAAAGAAAATTTTGTCTAAATTTTATTGCTTTAGAAAATTTTGTCAAAATTTTATTTCTACAGCAAATTTTGTCTAAATTTTATTGCTTTAGAAAATTTTGTCAAATTTTTATTTCTATAGAAAATTTTGTCAACATTTTATTTCTATAGAAAATTTTGTTTAAATTTAGTTCTACAGAAAATTTTGTTTAAATTTTATTTCTACAGAAAATTTTGTTTCTATAGAAAATTGTGTCTAAATTTTATTGCTTAAGAAAAATTTGTCAAAATTTTATTGCTTTAGAAAATTTTGTCAAAATTTTATTGCTATAGAAAATTTTGTTTAAATTTTATTTCTAAAGAAAATTTTGTCTAAATTTTATTACTTTAGAAAATTTTGTCAACATTTTAATTCTACAGAAAATTTTGTCTAAATTTTATTGCTTTAGAAAATGTTGTCAACATTTTATTTCTATATTTGTCACATTTTTATTTCTATAGAAAATTTTGTCACAATTTTATTTCTATAGAAAATATTGTCAAAATTTTATTGCTATAGAAAATTTTGTTTAAATTTTATTTCTACAGAAAATTTTGTCTAAATTTTGTTTCTATAGAAAATTGTGTCTAAATTTTATTGCTTTAGAAAAATTTGTCAAAATTTTATTTCTACAGAAAATTTTGTCAAAATTATATCTCTATAGAAAATTTTGTCAACATTTTATTTCTATAGAAAATTTTGTCAAAATTTTATTTCTATAGGAAATTTTGTCAAAATGTTATTTCTATAGAGAATGTTGTCAAAATTTTATTTATATCGAAAATGTTGTCAAAATTTTATTTCTATAGAAAATTTTGTCAAATTTTATATCAACAGAAAATTTTGTCAAAATTTTGTATAAATAGAAATTTTTTTCAAAATTTTCTATAAAAAATTTTGTCAAAATTTTATTTCTATAGACAATTTTGTCTAAATTTTATTTCTATAGTATGTTTTTTTGTATACATAATGGGGTGAGACCAATATTTCAGTTAATTACAAACGTAATGACAAAGTTAGTGTAGCCTGGCCTGGCGAAGGTTATTAAAAATATGGACAAAATATTTTGTTTAAGTGAAATTTTCCTTTGAAATATATATTTACTTAATGTGTTTTGTTACCTTGAATAAAATTGTTCAAATATTTGTGCTATTTACCAAAAATATTTACTTTTGTTGATAACGCCTTTACAAGGGAATTTAACTTCTACTTATATATGGTTTTTAAATTACTTAACTAAAATATTTGGTTTTACTATAAACCACAAAGTTGCTTATAGCCACAATCATGTATCAAATTGTATTTTTTTTCTAGTTTGCTTTTCAAAGGTCCATAATAAATAACTGGGTGGTTGAATGGATGATCCAGTAGCATTAGAAATAATTTAAGAGCCTTTTTATTGTTGGAGGTTCTGATTTTATAGGGCCCTTTTTGGGAAAACTCTTACTTTCACTTTTATTATAAAATATAATATTGTGGTATCAATATCAGATACAGGCGATAGTATAAATAAGTTTATATGAATAATAGACCCCATAATTACATAAATTAGCTCATAAATGCATCATACACCCCATCGTATATTTTTAGCGAATTATGATTCTTTATTTGTATGTTCCAGGTAAGCTCAGAAAAGGCTGCACCGATTTTGATATCAGGTCGGGGAAAGGGACCTTTCTCTTGCCAGACTTTTTGAAACTTGGAAATTGGTTGGGTGACCATTACACATTTTTTTCGATATTTTATCGGGAAAGGGAACCTTCCTTTTGCCTGACGATGTTTTAAAGAGTACTAAAAAAAATGAAAATTTCACATTTAATTGAAATTTAAAGTCCTGAGAATAGTTTAGAAAATTCATCTGGGGAACCTGATTTATTTTCTTTTTTTTTTTTTGGACGGAACCGGGGAACTCCCTTTTACTCGCCATTTTGAAACTTGAAACTTTTTGGTCCCAGAAAAATATGCCCCTACTTAATTTTTGATATTTGATTGGGGAAGGGCACCCGAGTTTTTGTGACGGGAACTCCCACCTACCCGGCATTTTGTATCTTAAAACTTGGCGGTCCCCAAGCAAATTCCCCTATTATATTTTCCGATGTTTCATCGAGGTGGGACGTCCCTGTTTTAAAAGAGTGGAGCAAAATCTAAATTTCTCCGATTTTGTTGGAATTAACAGGAAGGTGTTGGGGAAGGGAGAAATCCCCTATGGAATAGTGAAAACCACGCCTGAATTGCGTGAGTCGTGTATGAAATTCAAACTTAATCTCATGAATGGGACTACAAACTGTGTAGGGCATGAGCGTGAAAGAAAATCAAATTTTGTTCGTATATACGGCCGTAAGTTCGGCCAGGCCGAATCTTATGTACCACCATGGATTGAGTATAAACTTCTACGAAAGACTGTCATCCACAATCGAATTACTTGCGTTGTGGTAATACTTACCGATGGCAAGGTATCTTAAAACGTCTTAACATCGTTTTCTAAATTGTGAGTTAGTCCATACGTGGTATATATTAGGCAAAAAAGGTATATATAGGTAAGTCCACAAATAATTACGACTCGATATGGACTTTTACTTAGAAAGCCAGAATTGAAATATGGGGGTCGCTTATATTGGGCTCTATACAATTATGAACTTATGGTATGGACCAATTTTTGTGTGATTGAGGATCGATTTATCTGAAGGCTATTTATAACTAAAGACCGATATGGACCTAGTTAGGAATGGTTGTTAACGGTCATATACTAGCACAATGTACCAAATTTCAACTGGCTCGGATGAAATTTGCTCCTCCAAGAGGCTCCAAAACCAAATCTCGGGATCGGTTTATATGGGGGCTATATATGGTTATGGACTGATAGGGACCACTTTTAGCATGGTTGTTAAATATCATATACTACCACCACGTACCAAATTTCAACCAGATCGGATGAATTTTGCTTCTCTATAAGGCACCGGAGACTAAATCTGGGGATGGGTTTATATGGGAGCTATATATAATTATGGACTGATATGAACCAATTCCTCCATGGTTGTTGGATACAATATACTAACATTACGTATCAAATTTGAACTGAATCAGATGAATTTTGGTCTTCCAAGATGCTCCGGAGGTCGTATCTGGTGATCGGTTTATATGGGGGCTATATATAATTATGGACCGATGTTGACCAATTTCTGCATGGTCATTAGAGACCATATACTTACATCATGGGAGCCACCGTGGTGCAATGATTAGCATGTCCGCCTTTCATACATAAGGTCGTGGGTTCGATTCCTGCTTCGACCGAACACCAAAAAGTTTTTCAGCTGTAGATTATCCCACCTCAGTAATGCTGGTGACATTTATGAGGGTTTCAAAGCTTCTCTAAGTGGTTTCACTGCAATGTGGAACGCCGCTCGGACTCGGCTATAAAAAGGAGGTCCCTTGTCATTGAGCTTAACATGTAATCGGGCAGCACTCAGTGATAAGAGAGAAGTTCACCAATGTGGTATCACAATGGACTGAATAGTCTAAGTGAGCCTGATACATCGGGCTGCCACCTAACCTAACTTAACCTACATCATGTACCAAATTTCAGCCGGATAGGATGAAATTTGCTTCTCTTAGAGGCTCCGCAAGCCAAATCGGGGGGACGGTTTATATGGGGGCTATATATAATTATGGACCGATGAGGACCCCCCCCATCCTATGGTGGAGGGTATAAAAACTAACTATTCTCTTACATTGACAGGCTAAGAAGTTTCCGAACCGCCCTCGTATGTACAATTATGAACTTGATATGGACCAATTTTTGTGAGATTGGGGATCGATTTATCTGAGGGCTATATATAACTATAGACCGATATGGACCTAATTAGGTAACTTAACATGTAATCGGGCAGCACTCAGTGATAAGAGAGAAGTTCACCAATGTGGTATCACAATGGACTGAATAGTCTAAGTGAGCCTGATACATCGGGCTGCCACCTAACCTAACTTAACCTACATCATGTACCAAATTTCAGCCGGATAGGATGAAATTTGCTTCTCTTAGAGGCTCCGCAAGCCAAATCGGGGGGACGGTTTATATGGGGGCTATATATAATTATGGACCGATGAGGACCCCCCCCCCCCCATCCTATGGTGGAGGGTATAAAAACTAACTATTCTCTTACATTGACAGGCTAAGAAGTTTCCGAACCGCCCTCGTATGTACAATTATGAACTTGATATGGACCAATTTTTGTGAGATTGGGGATCGATTTATCTGAGGGCTATATATAACTATAGACCGATATGGACCTAATTAGGTATGGTTGTTAACGGCCATATACTAGCACATTGTACCAAATTTCAACTGACTCGGATGAAATTTGCTACTCCAAGAGGCTGCAAAACCAAATCTCGGGATCGGTTTATATGGGGGCTATACATACGATTATGGACTGATATGGACCACTTTTGGCATGGTTGTTAAATATCATATACTAACACAACGTACCAAATTTCAACCAGATCGGATGAATTGTGCTTCTCCAAGAGACTCCAATACTAAATCTCGGCATCGGTTTATATGGGGGCTATATATAATTATGGATTGATATGAACCAATTCCTGCAAATTTCAACCGAATCGGATGAATTTTGCTCTTCCAAGGGGCTCCGGAGGACAAATCTGGAGATCGGTTTATATGGGTGCTATATATAATTATCGACCGATATCGACCAATTTTTGCATGGGTGTTTGGGGTCATATACTAACTTACTAACTAACCACGTACCAAATTTCAACTGAATCAAATGAATTTTGGTCTTCCAAGAGGCTCCGTAGGTCAAATCTGGGGATCGGTTTCTATGGGGGCTATATATAATTATGGACCGATGTGGACCAATTTTTGCATGGTTATTAGAGACCATATACTAACACAATGTACCAAATTTCATCCGGATCGGATCAAAATTTGCTTCTCTTAGAGGATCCGCAACCAAATCTGGGGATCGGTTTATATGGGTGCTCTATATATTATTATGGCCCAATGTGGACCAATTTTTCCCATAGTTGTTAGAAACCATATACTAATGCCATGTACCAGCCGGATCGGATGAAATTTGCTTCTCTTAGAGGATTCGCAAGCCAAATTTGGGGGTCCATTTATATGGGGGCCATTTGCAATACCATCCGACCTACATCAATAACAACTATTTGTGCAAAGTTTCAAGTCGATAAGCTGTTTCGTTCGGAAGTTAGCGTGATTTCATCAGACGGACATGCTCAGATCGACTCAGAATTTCACCACGACCCAGAATATATATACTTTATGAGGCCTTAGAGCAATATTTCGATGTATTACAAACGGAATGACGAAGTTAATATACCCCCCCCCCCATACTATGGTGGAGGGTATAAAAACTAACTATTCTCTTACATTGACAGGCTAAGAAGTTTCCGAACCGCCCTCGTATGTACAATTATGAACTTGATATGGACCAATTTTTGTGAGATTGGGGGTCGATTTATCTGAGGGCTATATATAACTATAGACCGATATGGACCTAATTAGGTATGGTTGTTAACGGCCATATACTAGCACATTGTACCAAATTTCAACTGACTCGGATGAAATTTGCTACTCCAAGAGGCTGCAAAACCAAATCTCGGGATCGGTTTATATGGGGGCTATACATACGATTATGGACTGATATGGACCACTTTTGGCATGGTTGTTAAATATCATATACTAACACAACGTACCAAATTTCAACCAGATCGGATGAATTGTGCTTCTCCAAGAGACTCCAATACTAAATCTCGGCATCGGTTTATATGGGGGCTATATATAATTATGGACTGATATGAACCAATTCCTCCATGGTTGTTGGATACAATATACTAACATCACGTATCAAATTTGAACTGAATCAGATGAATTTTGGTCTTCCAAGAGGCTCCGGAGGTCAAATCTGGTGATCGGTTTATATGGCGGCTATATATAATTATGGACCGATGTTGACCAATTTCTGCATGGCCAATAGAGACCATATACTTACATCATGGGAGCCACCGTGGTGCAATGATTAGCATGTCCGCCTTGCATACACAAGGTCGTGGGTTCGATTCCTGCTTCGACAGAACACCAAAAAGTTTTTCAGCGGTAGATTATCCCACCTCAGTAATGCTGGTGACATTTCAGAGGGTTTCAAAGCTTCTCTATGTGGTTTCACTGTAATGTGGAACGCCGCTCGGACTCGGCTATAAAAAGGAGGTCCCTTGTCATTGAGCTTAACATGTAATCGGGCAACACTCAGTGATAAGAGAGAAGTTCACCAATGTGGTATCACAATGGACTGAATAGTCTAAGTGAGCCTGATACATCGGGCTGCCACCTAACCTACATCATGTACCAAATTTCAGCCGGATAGGATGAAATTTGCTTCTCTTAGAGGCTCCGCAAGCCAAATTTGGGGGTCCGTTTATATGGGGGCCATTTGCAATACCATCCGACCTACATCAATAACAACTATTTGTGCCAAGTTTCAAGTCGATAAGCTGTTTCGTTCGGAAGTTAGCGTGATTTCAACAGACGGACATGCTCAGATCGACTCAGAATTTCACCACGACCCAGAATATATATACTTTATGAGGCCTTAGAGCAATATTTCGATGTATTACAAACGGAATGACGAAGTTAATATACCCCCCCATCCTATGGTGGAGGGTATGAAAACTAACTATTCTCTTACATTGACAGGCTAAGAAGTTTCCGAACCGCCCTCGTATATACAATTATGAACTTGATATGGACCAATTTTTGTGAGATTGGGGATCGATTTATCTGAGGGCTATATATAACTATAGACCGATATGGACCTAATTAGGTATGGTTGTTAACGGCCATATACTAGCACATTGTACCAAATTTCAACTGACTCGGATGAAATTTGCTACTCCAAGAGGCTGCAAAACCAAATCTCGGGATCGGTTTATATGGGGGCTATACATACGATTATGGACTGATATGGACCACTTTTGGCATGGTTGTTAAATATCATATACTAACACAACGTACCAAATCTCAACCAGATCGGATGAATTGTGCTTCTCCAAGAGACTCCAATACTAAATCTCGGCATCGGTTTATATGGGGGCTATATATAATTATGGATTGATATGAACCAATTCCTGCAAGGTTGTTGGATACCATATACTAACATCACATTTCAACCGAATCGGATGAATTTTGCTCTTCCAAGGGGCTCCGGAGGACCAATCTGGAGATCGGTTTATATGGGTGCTATATATAATTATCGACCGATTTCGACCAATTTTTGCATGGGTGTTTGGGGCCATATACTAACTAGCTAACTAACCACGTACCAAATTTCAACTGAATCAAATGAATTTTGGTCTTCCAAGAGGCTCCGTAGGTCAAATCTGGGGATCGGTTTCTATGGGGGCTATATATAATTATGGACCGATGTGGACCAATTTTTGCATGGTTATTAGAGACCATATACTAACACAATGTACCAAATTTCATCCGGATCGGTTTAAAATTTGCTTCTCTTAGAGGATCCGCAAGCCAAATCTGGGGATCGGTTTATATGGGTGCTCTATATATTATTATGGCCCAATGTGGACCAATTTTTCCCATAGTTGTTAGAAACCATATACTAATGCCATGTACCAAATCTCAGCCAGATCAGATGAAATGTGCTTCTCTTAGAGGATCCGCAAGCCAAACCTGGGGGCTATATTTAATTATGGACCGATGTGGAACAATTTTTGTTAGAAACTATGGGAAAAATTGGCCGTGTACCAAATTTCAGCCGGATCGGATGAAATTTGCTTCTCCGCAAGCCAAATCTGGGGGTCCATTTTTATTGGGGCTATACGAAAAATTGGACAGATATGGCCCATTTGCAATACCATCTGACCTACATCAATAAAAACTACTTGTGCCAAGTTTCAAATCGACAGCTTGTTTCGTTCGGAAGTTAGTGTGATTTCAACAGACGGACGGACGGACATGCTTATATCGACTTAGAATTTCACCACGACCCAGAATATATACACTTTATGGGGTCTGAGAGCAATATTTCCATGTGTTACAAACGGAATGACAAAGTTAATATACCCCCCCTCCTACGGTGGAAGGTATAAAAATGTGTTGCTTTACTTTAAAGAAAATTTGCCGTAGTTCGAAGATGTACGACTTTAGCGGAGGGATGAAAATTTTCCAAAATGTGTATCCTTTGTGGTACCAGTCCTGCGTTATTTCCGTTAGTGGCAATTTTCACAAATTTCCCTTAGGTTTACTCGTGTGTGAGTAGGACTTTTCATTTGGTGAATGTGCGTGAGTTTCTTCCCACATATTGTGTGTGAGTAAAAATATTGCTTTCTGAGTATGTGTGAGCGCTAAATTTTCGATGAATTTTACGAATTTTGTCGACACATTCCATTGTATGTAATTCATTAACTCTACAATATGTTTCCCCGCTATCACTGTGCATTTAATCTTAATATTAATATGAAATCCCCCTCAATTGAAGTATTGCACTGTACGAGTATTGCTTACTTGAATTGTAATATAATTACCGACATTGATGCCGAATAAATGAAAGTGCCTCCAAATTCACTTGAATTAATTCATTCTGTTTAGAACGACCTTCACGACCAGGCTAAATTCAAACTAATTTCGTACACACATGGCAATTGATTTGTCACTGCAATTACCACTAATAAGAGATAATAATGCTTATGGCAAAGGGGCTATAAATGATGCCATTCATTTACAATGTGATATTCTATTTTGAAATGGGGCAATCAGCCTCTTGGAAAAGTCAGTTTGCATATGAGGTTTGCTGCTCAATGCTTATTATAATCCAGCATCCCATTCAATGTCATTGCTAAATCATATTTCTTTCTATTGAATTGCGTATTGGTTTGGTGAATGATAGTATCAAACGTCAATGGCAATAAATGCCAAAATGGTTTAATTTGCACTACTAAATATGAATTTAAGCGTGAATACATTTATAAATAGGGCATAATTAAGTTACCATAGAGCTAGCCATAAAAAGATCGGCATATACTGTAGATAGGGTCACGAAAAAAAGTTGATGCGGTCACCCTCCAGTTTTGTAGCATATTCGAAGACAATTTCAGAACACCAAAACTTTTTTTTCCGTGCACCCTACGACCCCCCGAAATACAATTTATTGTGCTGTGTCGTCATTTGAAGTCCGATCGAAAAGAAACGCATATCGTTTTTTGTGGTTGATCGGGGGATATATATTGTGCATTGGTCATTTTTGACTCCGACGTCAAATTTGATTTTTAATTTTTATACCCTCCACCATAGGATGGGGGTATATTAACTTTGTCATTCCGTTTGTAACACATCGAAATATTGCTCTAAGACCCCATAAAGTATATATATTCTGGGTCGTGGTGAAATTCTGAGTCGATCTAAGCATGTCCGTCCGTCCGTCCGTCTGTCCGGCTGTCCGTCCGTCGGTGGAAATCATGCTAACTTCCGAACGAAACTAGCTATCGACTTGAAACTTGGCACAAGTAGTTGTTATTGATGTAGGTCGGATGGTATTGAAAATGGGCCATATCGGCCCACGTTTACGTATAGCCCCCATATAAACCGATCCCCAAATTTGGCTTGCAAAGCCTTCCGGAGCAGCAAAATTCATCCGATCCGGTTGAAATTTGGTACGTGGTCTAAGTATACGGTCTCTAACAACCATGCAAAAATTGGTCCATATCGGTCCATAATTATATATAGCCCCCATATAAACCGATCCCCAGATTTGACCTCCGGAGCCTCTTGGAGGGGCAAAATTCATCCGATCCGTTTGAAATTGGGTACCTGATGTTAGTATACGGTCTCTAACAAGCATGCAAAAATTGGTCCATATCGGTCCATAATTATATATAGCTCCCATATAAACCGATCCCCAGATTTGAACTCTGGAGCCTCTTGGATGAGCAAAATTCATCCGATCCAATTGAAATTTGGTACGTGGTGTTAGTATATGGTCTCTAACAACCATGCAAAAATTGGTCCATATCGGTCCATAATTATATATAGCTCCCATATAAACCGATCCCCAGATTTGACCTCCGGAGCCTCTTGGAGGGGCAAAATTCATCCGATCCGTTTGAAATTGGGTACCTGATGTTAGTATACGGTCTCTAACAAGCATGCAAAAATTGGTCCATATCGGTCCATAATTATATATAGCTCCCATATAAACCGTTCCCCAGATTTGAACTCTGGAGCCTCTTGGATGAGCAAAATTCATCCGAGCCAATTGAAATTTAGTACGTGGTGTTAGTATATGGTCTCTAACAACCATGCAAAAATTGGTCCATATCGGTCCATAATTATATATAGCTCCCATATAAACCGATCCCCAGATTTGACCTCCGGAGCCTCTTGGAGGAGCAAAAGTCATCCGATGCGGTTGAAATTTGGTACATTTCGTTAGTATATGGCCTCTAACAGCCATGTAAAAATTGTCAAATTTTATTACTATAGAAAGTTTTGTCAAAATTTCATTTCTATAGAAAGTTTTGTAAAAAGTTTATTTCTAGAGCAATGTTTGTCAACATTTTATTTCCATAGAAAATTTTGTCAAAATTTTATTTCTATGGAAAATTTTGTAAAAAATTTATTTCTGTAGAAAATTTTGTCAACATTTTATTTCTATAGACAATTTTGTCAACATTTTATTTCTATAGAACATTTTGTCAACATATAATTTCTATAGAAAATTTTGTCAACATATAATTTCTATAGAAAATTTTGTCAACATTTTATTTCTATAGAAAATTTTGTCAACATTTTACTTCCATAGAAAATTTTGTCAACATTTTATTTCTATAGAAAATTTTGTCAAGTTTTTATTTCTATAGAAAATTTTGTCAAAATTTTATTTCTATAGAAAATTTTGTCAAACTGAATTATATACGTATTTAAACGGCCTTTTTTTTGTTTAATATATACCCCTTATGGACTAACTGACAATTTAGAAGACAGTGTTAAAAAGTTTTACGATGCCTTGCCATCGGCAAGTGTTATCGCAACCCAAGTAATTCGATTGTGGATGACAGCCTTTAGTAGAAGTTCCTACGCAATCCATGGTGGAGGGTACATAAAATTCGGCCTGGCCGAACTTACGGCCGTATATACTTGTTTTATTTCGCTTCGTATACCCCTGAGCCCATTTCTTATAACCATTATAAAGATCTTAACATAATATGAAACTTTTGCTTTTGAAGTATTTACTTATATTCATAAACAAAAAAGTTACAGAGATTTTAAAAAGTCAATAGGTCACAAAAATATGGACAGACTTAAAAAATTATGTAGCGAAAGTCATTGTTAAAAATTTTAAAACAGTAGGTCGTAGGGTGCACGAAAAAAAAGTGTTCGTGTTCTGAAATTGTCTTCGAATATGCTACAAAACTGGGGGGTGACCGCATCAACTTTTTTTCCTTTAGGCCGTGACCCTATCTAATATACTGGTATGTCTATTACAGCAGTAAGAAAACAAGGACTATTAAACGCAATTCCTGGAAGTTATTCTACAAACAATTATATGGCGTAACCGTCAAGCCGAGGGAGGCTTATGGAGAACCTAAGAGAATCACTGCTGTATAATATAAGGATCTTAATGGATATTATTTTTTTCGACTTCGTCCCTCATTATACTGTATTAATAGAGACATACACTGTCATTTGGGGAAAGGGTTGACTTTAAACCTGCTCCGGCATTAAGGATACTGGAGACATAGTTTGAAAACATTGTGTGATGCCAAAATGAAATCGGGTCTGAAAATCGATCGAAATAACTCTGCTCTGCAAGAATATCTTATCTCCATATGCATGCATAAAGAAACATGATTGTTACGATCACATCCGAAGAACAAAATTATATGATTAGAACGCTCAGTGAGTATAGTTTTAAGAAAAGTATCACAAATACCTCTAAATTTAAAATGTCAGACAAATCGGATAAATCGTTAGATCTACCCAGCAAAAAAAGCGTCGCCAAAAAAGTAGTGAAAATGTTCTTTTTGGATCCGGAAGTGGTGGAAAATTTGGCGCAGAAGAGATGATTTTAACATGGGCTTGTCATAGTACGGGTGTCCTCCATTTCAACAGCCGTTCCACTGAATTTGCATCATTTCTTAAGGTGTGATGCGAATCCAGTGATTTGGATGTGAATAAAGAAATTTTGTGGTATTTTGACGAATAAATAATTTTTAAAATTTTTTTATGATTTTTAATGCATAATAACGCTTGTCTGGAACGTTTGACATCAAATATTTTCACAAATTCGCAATTTTTCTACAAAGGATGGAGCATTTTCTTCGCCAAGATTTAAGTAATTTGCACTATTTTATTAATTTCTAATCTGTTTTTAACCCATTTGAAACAATACAATTTTAAATTTCCCATTAAAAATATGAAAAAAGCGAGTTATAAAAAATTGACTCAAATGAACTTCCTGTGCAGTTAAAATAAAGAATATCTTTGGGAGGACATTTTTGGAAGTGCTTTTAAAGTTGTGCCTTAAGAATAACTTCCAATTTTTTTTTTGCTGGGTAGCTAAAGGGTGATACGGTCAAAATTTGGTCAATATAAACTTGACGTATTTCTTTCAATTTTGCATTTAAAAAACCTGAACACCCCTCATTTTGAAGGTGTGTGTGTGTAGAATGTTGCTCCTATTTTGATTTTGGAATTCACTCATCAGTTGTCAAAATGCCGTCCAAGCAAGAAGAGCAGCGTATCAAAATTTTGCTCGCGCATCGCGAAAATCCGAGCTACTCGCACGCAAAGCTGGCAAAATCGCTAAAAGTTGCCAAATCAACCGTTACCAATGTAATTAAAGTGTTTGGGGAATGTTTGTCGACAGCCAGGAAGTCTGGATCGGGGGGAAATCGAAAACCGGAAGCCGCTGAGACGAAGACAAAGAGAGTTGCCGGTAGTTTCAAGCGAAACCCTAAACTCTCTCTCCGAGATGCCGCAAATAAGCTGGGTGTAACGTCTACAACCGTGCATCGAGCCAAAAAACGAACCGGACTATCGACTTACAAGAAGGTAGTGACTCGAAATCGCGATGATAAACATAATACGACGGCCAAAGCGCGACCCCGGAGGCTGTACACGACGATACTGACGAAGTTTGACTGCATGGTAATGGACGACGAAACCTACGCCAAAGCCGACTACAAGCAGCTTCCGGGACAGGAGTTTTATACGGAAGGGGAAAGGTAGCAGATATTTTCAAGCACATAAAACTGTCAAAGTTCGCAAAGAAATATCTGGTTTGGCAAGCCATCTGTACCTGTGGCTTGAAAAGCAGCATTTTCATAGCTTCCGGGACTGTCAACCAAGAAATTTACGTGAAAGAGTGTTTGAATAAACGTCTGCTGCCTTTCCTGAAAAAACACGGTTGTTCCATACTGTTTTGGCCGGATTTGGCATCTTGGTAAAAAGGCCATAGAGTGTTACGCCGCCAACAACGGGCAGGTGGTTCCCAAGGACAAGAACCCTCCCAACACGCCAGAGCTCCGCCCAATTGAGAAATACTGCTTTATTGTAAAGCGGAACCTAAAGAAGACCAAAAAAACTGCTAAGGACGAGCAGCAGTTCAAGGCAAACTGGCTTTCTGCGGCGAGGAAGGTGGACAAGGTGGCTGTACAAAATCTGATGGCAGGTGTAAAGCGTGAGGCCCGGCAATTCGGATTTGGAAAAGCGAAAGCCTAACTGAATATTTTTCCTGAATTTTATACTAATTGAACTTGAAAAAGAAATTTAATTTGATTTTTTAAATAAACGATTTCACCGATTTACACGCGTTTTCCCTTGACCAAATTTTGACCGTATCACCCTTTATATGGGGGGTTAAATCAGGACACGGACCGATTGTGAGCTTAAAACTCACAGATTACATTTAACATTTAAACATCCGAAGCAATTTTTAGGCAACTTCAAAACAGTGTATTTATAATTTTGGTATTTTGGCCATTTTTGCCGAAATCAGAAAATCATATATATGGGAGCTGTATCTAAATTTGAACCGATTTCAACCAAATTTTGCACGCATAGTTGCAATGTTAATTCTACTCTCTGTGCAAAATTTTATGTAAATCGGATTACAAGTTTGACCTCTATTGTCATATGAATGTAAATCGGACGAAAGATATATAACATATGGGAGCTATATCTAAATCTGAACCGATGTCAACCAAAATTTGCATGCATATCCAGTACGTTAATTATACTCCTTGTACAAAATTTAGACCAAATCAGGCTGAAATTCTGGCTTCTATAAGTGCATATCGGGCGATAGATATATATGGGAGCTATATCTAAAACGGTTCCAAAGATTTTGTCTTTACTTTAAAAAATTTGGTATTGATTCCGAGCCAAAGAAGCGGAGAATACAAGTAAGGATACTTTTAAGACACAATTCTCTTTTAAATTTGGGTTTTGTGTTCTTGCTTCTAGGAAGCAAAGTTTAATTGTTCGTTTTTTTCAGCTTTTTTTCTTCATATGCTATTAAAGTCCTTTAAAAACGAGTTAACGACAACTTTATTTTCCAAATTAAGACTCGACTTCCAGTAGAAATTATGCCATGTTTCAAGTAAAAAACGTCTTTAAAATAAAGTGCTGAAAAACATGTCCTATATTTGAACGATTTTTTGCTTTGCAGTCAAGATGCAAAAAGACAACAAATTTAAAGACAATTTCATTAAATTTAGAATTTTTTTCTAAATTATTAAAGTCAAGTTGACCTTAGCCCAAACATTTTTTCTTTCATGTTATGATATCCATTTTTAAATCAAATCACTTAATTATAAGTACAATTTTTATAAGGCTAGATGTGTGCACGTGAGTAATAGTTTACTCACGCTCACGCACACTCACGACTGAAAAATCATACTTGGTAGGACTCACGCTCACGCACACTCACGAAAAGAAAATTTGTACTCACGCATGAAAACGTCGTGACTCACGAAAAATACCGTGACTCACGAAAAATATAGTGACTCACGAATAATTATATGATTAATTTGCCTTACCGAGGTGTCCGATAACATAAAGTGTTATTAAACTCTTAACATCCCAGGTGTCACTAAAATTGTAATTGAATTTAACTCTTAAGCGTTTTATGTTGGTGAGCAGGAATATTTTCGTGAGTGTAATTCGTTACTCATGCACACTCACGAAGATATTACTTTCGTGAATCACGCTCACGCACGACATTTTGTTTTGTTAATCACGCTCACGCACATTCACGCTGTTGTCATGAGCGTGACTCACGCACGAATCACGAAAATTTTCGTGAGTCACGACAATTTCGTGTCACGTGCACACCTCTAACTGATACTATCATTTTCGTGATTGAAGACATTTCAATAAAAAAAATTAAATGGATCAATTAATTTCGTGATTGAGAATATGGACCAATACATATCACATGCGGTACCCATATATGTGGACCAAAAAAACTTCTCGATGTATGGAGTTCAATCGAGAGATCGGTATATATCGAAAGCCAACCAACTTGAAAGATTCATTTTCGCACGATAATTTTTTCACTGAACAGTGCATCGATAAACTTAATTCAATTATTGGCATTATATCTTCGTCAATGACCAGTGTTTATGGTGTCAGGGAGCTCAAAAAAACAACTCGGGAGATATGTCTATATGGGGGGCTGTATCAAAGCAAAGAGAGGGTACATAATTTGTCCATACAGGTGCGGAGAGAAGGACCTTCTACTTTGCCCAACTTTTAAGTATAATGAAAACCTAAATTACTCTAATTTACTTAAAAATTACCGAGGACATATGGTAGGTTATGAAATTAATATAGGCTGCGACATTTTTCCATACCTGAACGACATTTTTCCATACGAATGCAAATTTTGCTTAGCAGAGAAGACTCATTTCACTAATATAAAGTTTTTTTCCAAGTTTGTCCAAAAGTCGATAAACTTTTCAATGAAGTCGTATTATCTTCATAATTAAGTGATTTCACTTAAAAATGGGTATCATAACATGAAAGAAAAAAGTTTCGGCTATATTGACCGTAGCTTAATAACTTTAATAATTCAGAAAATTTCTTTAAATTTTATAAAATTGTCTTTAAATTTGTTGTCTTTTTGCATCTTAACTACAAAGCAAAAAATCGTTCAAATATAGGACATGTTTTTCAGCACTTTATTTTAAAGACGTTTTTTACATGAAACATGGCACTGAAAAAACAGTGAACCCACCAGGAAGAAATGTTTCGGTTAATTTTAGAAAATTTTGAATATTTGTAGAAAATTTTAACTAAACAGTATTACAAACGTTGGCATCACGCCGATGTAATCAAAATAAGTAAATATTTTTCGACAAATTCAAGAAAATTTATTAGACATAACTAAGTTTTTTCACTTGTTAAAGAAAATTTTGTAGTTTGAAGGAAAAACTTGGAGTTCAAAATTGCAAGAATGTCTTTAGTGATATACGAAGTTCATGATGGACGCATTTTTGGTAAAATTTACAAATTTAAAGAAATTCTGAACTATTTTGTAGAAGATACGAATTTAGTTAATCATTATGCTTCATTTGAGTTTAGTTTTTCCTCGGTTTTAGTTAATTTAACTAACGTAAACAAAAAATTATTAGAGTAAAGGAAACTTTCCCCAAACATAATAATTCCATGAACTAAAATAAAGTTAAATTGGCTTTAGTGAAATAGAGAGTTCACTTTTTTTTGAGTGTGGAAAATAAAGTTGTCGTTAACTCGTTTTTAAAGGACTTTAATAGCATACGAAGAAAAAAAGCTGAAAAAATGAACAATTAAAATTTGCTTCCTAGAAGCAAGAACATAAAACCCAAATTTAAAAGAGAATTGTGTCTTAAAAGTATCCTTACTTGTATTCACCGCTTCTTTGGCTCGGAATCAGTACCAACATTTTTAAAGTAAAGGCAAAATCTTTGGAATCGGGCATGCTTTTTTTCAGTCTGTTCGGTGAGGGAATCCTCACCCTCTGCCCACTTTTTGAAAATTTTAGGGTTTTAGGCACCAATAATATCTCTAGATTTTCAATTCGAAGCAAATCGGATAAAAATTACTGTATGTAGAAATCGGGCGATAACTCAATATAGGATCCACACCAGACATGGACTGAAATAAACCAAATGGAACACAGGTCTTTGTGAACCTAAAATACCCAAAGAAGTCCAATCTCAGGCAAATCGAATAAATATTGTGATACTTAGAAGCCCAAGCAGTCAAATCGGGAAATCGCTTTAATATGATGACGGCATCAAAACCTGGACCGGTTAGACCAGTTTCGAATTTCACTTGCTTGCAGACAAAACAAGTAAGAAAAGTCTAAAGTCGGGCGGGGCCGACTATATTATACATTGCAACACTTTGTAGATCTAAATTTTCGATACCATATCACATCCGTCAAATGTGTTGGGGGCTATATATAAAGGTTTGTCCCAAATAAATACATTTAAATATCACTCGATCTGGACAGAATTTGATAGACTTCTACAAAATCTATAGACTCAAATTTTAAGTCGGCTAATGGACTAGGGTAGTACACAATGTTAGTAAAAAAATATGGGAAACATTGAAATCTGAAGCAATTTTAAGGAAACTTCGCAAAAGTATATTTATGATTTATTGCTCCATATATATGTATTAGAAGTTTAGGAAAATTAGAGTCATTTTTACAACTTTTCGACTAAGCAGTGGCGATTTTATAAGGAAAATGTTGGTATTTTGACAATTTTTGTCCAAATCAGAAAAACATATGTATGGGAGCTATATCTAAATCTAAACCGATTTCAACCTAATTTGGCACGCATAGCAACAATGCTATTTCTACTCCCTGTGCAAAATTTCAACTAAATCGGAGCAAAAAATTGGCCTCTGTGGTCATATGAGTGTAAATCGGGGGAAAGCTATATATGGGAGATATATCTAAATCTGAACCGATTTCAACCAAATTTGGCACGCATAGCTATAATGCTAATTCTACTCCCTGTGCAAAATTTCAATTAAATCGGAGTAAAAGATTGGCCTCTGTGGTCATATGAGTGTAAATCGGGCGAAAGCTATATATGGGAGCTATATCTAAATCTGAACCGATTTCAACCAAATTTGGCACACATAGCTACAATGCTAATTCTACTCCCTGTGCAAAATTTCAACTAAATCGTATCAAAAAATTGGCCTCTGTGGTCATTTGAGTGTAAATCGGGCGAAAGCTATATGTGGGATTTGGATGATATTTTGCAAATTTTTCGAGACTCATAAAATATTCGGATGTACGGAATTTGAGGAAGATCGGTTGATATACACGCCAGATCGGTGAAAAATATATATGGGAGCTATATCTAAATCTGAAACGATTTTTTCCAAAATCAATGGGGATCGTCTTTGAGCCGAAACAGGACCGTATACCAAATTTTAGGACAATCGGACTAAAACTGCGAGCTGTACTTTGCAGACAGACGGACATCGCTAAATCGACTCAGAATTTAATTCTAAGACGATCGGTATACTAAACGATGGGTCTCAGACTTTTCCTTCTTGGCGTTACATACAAATGCACAAACTTATTATACCCTGTACCACAGTAGTGGTGAAGGGTATAAAAATCGCCCTTAGATTAACTGCAATATTGGATCTTTAGATTTAAGATAAAAACGCTTCCAATATAGGCTAAGACTTATTTTGATGATTTAGTATCTTTGGTTTAAAGTTTTTTGGAGTTAAGAAAATATTTTTTAATTCGAAGTATCCATTATAAATTGGATTTTTAAACTGGTTTTTGTTGGTACGTGAATAGCTTTATTAATATACCGGAAAAATAGAATGAAAATTCGATAAATTAGATCTGTATCCTACTTTTAATTTTATAGATCCTAGATTTAAAGCCAGATAGGTCGCAAAAAAATTTCCTTATTTTAAAGAACCCGCATCTTTGGCTCGGAATCATTACCAGAATCCCTAAAGGAAGGTCAAAATCTTTGGATCCAAGTAAACTTTTTTCGAGTGTGTGTAAATCGGACGAAGGATATATGTTATGGAGCTATATCTAAATCTGAACTGATTTTAACCTAAATTGGCATGCATATCCAGAAGGGTTCTATTCTGAGCCAAAACACATACCTGTGCCAAATTTGAAGTCGATTGGACCAAAACTGCGACCTAGACTTTGATTACAAAATTGTGTTCACGGACAGACGGACATGGCTATATCGACTCAGGGACCCACCCTGAGCATTACTGCCAAAGACACCATGTGTCTATCTCGTCTCCTTCTGGGTGTTGCAAACATATGCACATATAATACCATGTTCCACAGTGTGGCGCAGGGTATACAAAGGAATTTGAGCCAAATTTCAGGGCGATATCAACATTATTGAAGGCTCAATAAAATTATAACAGACAGACGGACACCGTTATTAAGTCTCATCTTTAACTCATCAAACCTCTCAAACTTGGACACACTGAAAACCGGACACTTCCCAAACGTGGACAATTGTCTGGGGACATTTGCTATATTAACACATTCAAATTAACCTCTCATACCTGGAAACCTTTCAAATGTGGACAACAATTTAGGCTACCGTGGGTGTCCACCTTTCATAGGTTTCGCTGTACTTTAAAAAGCGGAAATCGATATTTCGATGTGATTGTTATTCCCCATTCTATGGTGATGGGTATAAAAATTTCATTATTTATTTTCGTAATGATTCCATTAATTTTTACCTTAAATCTAAAAAAAGGTATAATAATTCAACCAGCTTGAAAGATCAGCCGTTTTCAGCAAACTACATACCCTTCAGCAGCAAGACAGCAATTACAAAATTGCAGATTTGTTACAGTTTCATAAAAAAAAGGCACTAATTCGTCTGCCAGCATCAAATACACCGAAAAAAAAGTTTACTATTTTTTATGAAAAATTAACTAACCCATAGTAAGAATGACCATGATTTGGCGCCAAAGATTTTTTTCATCTAGATAAGTTCATGATTTTCTTATAAATTAGTTCATGTATTACATCGTATTTTAGTTCATTATTACTATGCTGTGGGAAGAATATAGTTAAACTCATTCAAAATATTCCTGCTATCCGGAAAAATTAACAATTTTTTGGGAAACCTGTATTAAGAAATTGGTTTGAAATAAACTGTTTGTCGGTATAATTTTCAAAAAAGTAGAGAAATTGAGGAATCAAAGGTACAACAAGCCTGTATACAACTAATACATTTTTCGTACAAAACAAGTCAATTTTCTATAACCACCAGTATTTTATTCCAAAAAATTATTATTATATTACACAAAACTATGGTTTATGATATACAATAAAGGAAATATTTTTATTAGTACGTTGAATGCAGTTACTTGTCGGTAGTTAGTAATTGCTTCTTCAAAATAGTAATATTCTACGTTATTAGGACTAAACTAATTAATTTAAATTTCCATGTTTTCTATCCAGATGAAAGATATATTGAATTGTGCAATTTCGTCGATTTTGGCTAACTTTTGTTGGGCGGATAGTAGTATAATAGAAGGGCTACCGCCCCCATTAAAAATATCATATTACAAAGATCGTTAATTTGTTAATGGTGTGTTTAATTATGTGTGAACAAGTGTCCTAAAGAGGGTGTAGGTTTACATTTAATAGGGTGTGCATGCTGCCTTAAAAATATGTCAAGGTCAACGAATATTGCTGCTTTTTATAAACATTTTGATGCATGTGTATAAACCGAGATTGTAAAATCTTACATTTTTAAGAATTTGTTTATTTTTCTTTCTTTGTTATGTTATATAGTGGAGACCAACATGTGTGGTTTAAACTGCAAGACACTGCGTGGACACTGCTGTTTAAGCATGGAAATTAGCATTTAAGCATTTTTTGATAAGGGTATAAACGAGTATGCGCCTGTGTATTTCTTGGTCTTTGGAAATGTATGCTGCCTTAAAAATATGTGCGCCTGTGATTTAGTCAGAACTCTTCTATGAAGGTTAACAATTATGACATTTTAACATATGTGGATGCGTTAAATTGGGAAAATTGAATGTAAAAATAGTATTTATCGATTGAAACTCTTTTATCAAGATCAATGAACAAGGGAAACTATATAAATATTTTTGTGCATGCGTGTGCAGGAAAATTTCGAAGGGGTTTATTTCGTGTCCATGTGTGTAAAATCTTACATTTTTAAGAATTTGTTTATTTTTCTTTCTTTGTTATGTTATATAGTGGAGACCAACATGTGTGGTTTAAACTGCAAGACACTGCGTGGACACTGCACTTTCTTGTGTGGAATTCAGCATTTAAGCATTTTTTGATAAGGGTATAAACGAGTATGCGCCTGTGTATTTCTTGGTCTTTGGAAATGTATGCTGCCTTAAAAATATGTGCGCCTGTGATTTAGTCAGAACTCTTCTATGAAGGTTAACAATTATGACATTTTAACATATGTGGATGCGTTAAATTGGGAAAATTGAATGTAAAAATAGTATTTATCGATTGAAACTCTTTTATCAAGATCAATGAACAAGGGAAACTATATAAATATTTTTGTGCATGCGTGTGCAGGAAAATTTCGAAGGGGTTTATTTCGTGTCCATGTGTGTAAAATCTTACATTTTTAAGAATTTGTTTATTTTTCTTTCTTTGTTATGTTATATAGTGGAGACCAACATGTGTGGTCTAAACTGCAAGATACTGCGTGGACACTGCACTTTCTTGTGTGGAATTCAGCATTTAAGCATTTTTTGATAAGGGTATAAACGAGTATGCGCCTGTGGATTAATTTCTTGGTCTTTGGAAATGTATGCTGCCTTAAAAATATATGCGCCTGTGATTTAGTCAGAACTCTTCTATGAAGGTTAACAATTATGACATTTTAACATATGTGGATGCGTTAAATTTGGAAAATTGAATGTGAAACTAGTATTTATCGATTGAAACTCTTTTATCAAGATCGATGAATAAGGGAAACTATATAAATATTTTTGTGCATGCGTGTGCAGGAAAATTTTGAATGGGTTAATTTCGTGTCCATGTGTAAACCGAGATTGTAAAATTTTACTATTTGTTTATTTTTATGCCATATAGTCGAAACCATCTTGTGTGGTCTAAACTGCAAGATACTGCGTGGACACTGCACTTTCTTGTGTGGAATTCAGCATTTAAACATTTATTTCTAAAATGTTTTTTAGTCTTCTCTCGAGTCTACCAAGGATTGTTCGTTTACAAAATCGTATTCAAACTGTGTCTAAATATTAAATTGAAGTGAATTTATTCATTATTTTTGAAATTATATATGTGCAAATTAAACCTAAACAAAATAATAAAAACACACACAAAGCAATAAAAATATAAATATATACATATTTACTGTGTTTAAAACTAAAAAAGAAGAAATTAAAGTTAAACTTTTAAAGTGCAAATTAGAACGTAAAAATAATAAAAAATAAGCACCAAGCAAAAAAAATTTATATATACATATTTACTGTGTTTAAAATTATATAAAGAAATTGAAGTTATATTACAAGTAATTTAATAAAAAAAAAAAACAAGTTTTATAAATATGGATCCTCGTCAAATAAATAATTTCATTGCTCAACAACAAGAGCAAGCTGCATTTGGTCAAGATGGAGAGAGAATAAATTATATTGCTCCTGCGTTTATGATGCCACAATATATACATCAACAAGCGATATATCCCGGTTCTTACGAACTAATTAATCACAATATGTGGTATGCACCACTAAACTATCCACAATATATATACCCTCAATATCCCACCTATCCACAGTATTTCCAAATGCCCATGCAGCCCCAACAACAATGGTCTCACTATCCTCAACAACAAATGTTTGTAAATTCCAACGAATTTGAGTATGGAGTACCACAATGTGAAAATAGAAATGATTACATCCAAGAAGAACAATTTTATAATGCTCCTATTGATATGGATATATGCAGCCAACAAAGTTCTGGTGAAGAAAATATGGAACTATGCAGTCAACAAATTTCTGATGATGTTAACAAGGTTATTGAAGGTAGAGGTCTGGAGTCATACTCTCCTATATCCATGGAATTAAATTCTGAACCCGTTTTAGAATTAAATAATCCAAAGGAAGGAGAAGAAAATAAAAATAACCTCGAAAATAATGACGAAAATGATGAAGAAAATGAAAATAGCCTCGAAAATAATGACGAAAATGATGAAGCAAATGAAAATAGCCTCGAAAATAATGATGAAAATGATGTCTATAATATAATAGAGCGTGCTTTTAAAGACCGCATTATTACATATGGAATACCAAACAAAAAAGATGACTTAATGTTTGAACATTTCTTTGTGGAGATAAAAAACATAATTATGAATTTGCTTGTAAAAAAACTTGAAGAGCATATTATTATAAAATTCAGTATCACTATAATTGGTGAATATATTAAACTTGGTAGTGATACTGAATGTGAATTCAGTATAATGGCACACAGAGCGAAAATGAGTTTGCTCACAAAAGCTGATAACGTTGAGGATCTAATAAAGAAGCAAGTAATAGAAATTATGACAAAGATGTCTGAATTTCAGGAGAGAGACTCTGGATGGTCATTAATAAAAATAGTTCGAGCAGAATTAAATATAAATAAATCTGCTCTGGTAAAAGGATCTCGGTGGATAAGTACCCCAGAAGGTCTCCAAAGGAAGCTGGCATGTTTAAATGTAGAAAACAGCGATGAATATTGTTTTAAATGGGCAATTATATCAGCTATGGATATTTCGGTTAAAAACCATATGCACCCTGAAAGATGTGGAAGCTATCAAATTAATGACATAAGCCATGATATAATAAAACTCCAAACTGGTGTCAATGTCAGTTTTAAAAATATGAGTTTCCCAACACAACTACGGGATATAAAACTGTTTGAGGAGCAAAATGATGTTAGCGTGAATGTATTTGGATTTGACGAAGACATCAATGAGGTAGTGGGACCATATTATTTAACCAAAAATGAAAAACAACAACACATAAATCTAATGTTACTGGAAAGAATCGAAGGTTTCCATTACATTTTGATTAGAGATATTTCCAGGTAAGTTATTAATAAACAAATCTAAAAAATTAAATTTCAATTATTTTTATATTTTCACTTTTAAATACCATCTTTAAATTATTTCCTTACAGACTTTTGATAAATCAAACTACAAAATCAAAAAATAAAAGATTTTTTTGCAACTCATGTCTGCAGTATACGTCGAGTCTCAATACACTAAAAAAACACAAATCAGAATGCGGAGGACTTGTGACTGTTATGCCTATGGAGGATAAAGCTGTGTTGGAATTTACCCATCACGAACGGCAAATGGATGTACCTTTTGCCATATACGCAGACTTTGAATGTATTTTACAAGGTATGAATGTAGATTTGAATTCAAAAAGCAGCAATATTCAAAAGCATATACCATGTGCATTTTCATATAATATTGTATGTTCTTACGATAATAATTTAAATATTCTAAAATCACATGTAGGGGAAGATGCTCCCAAAAAATTTGTAGAATCGCTAATTCAAGATGTTGAAAATATACATAATACTCATTTAAAAAGTAAAAGAAAAATGGAAAATTTAACTACAGAAGAAAAAGATGCTTTCCGAAAAGCTAAATATTGTTATATTTGTAATAGACGTCTAAACAATGATAAAGTTCGCGATCATTGCCATCTTTCTGGGAAATATAGGGGTCCTGCACACAATTTGTGCAATCTGAAATATCAAGTACCAAAATTCATACCAATTTATTTCCACAATTATTCCTCTTATGATTCGCATTTGTTTATTAAGGAATTAGGACAGTTATCTAGCAAGATAAAAGTGCTCCCTCTTAATAAAGAAGTTTACATTTCATTATCCCATTTCTCTAAAATGAAAAATGGTGATACAATGGAACTACGCTTCTTAGATACACTCAGATTTATGCCAGCAAGTTTAGACTCATTGGCAAATAATCTTGATGATGACCAGCTACATTCCATAAAATATCATTTTGAATGTCAAGAGCATTTCAATCTCCTCAAAAGGAAAAGTGTTTTTCCCTATGAATATTTAAATTCATTTGAAGTTTTAAATGAAAAACAGTTACCACCAAGAGAGACTTTCTATAGTACTCTAAATAATAAAGAATGTAGTTTGGAAAATTATAATCACGCTCTAAATGTTTGGAATACCTTTAAATGTGAAACAATGAAAGAGTATCTAGAACTATATTTAAAAGTTGACGTTTTACTGTTAACAGATGTTTTCCAACAATTTAGAAGTTTATGCAAAAGAGTGTATAAACTTGACGCTAGTCACTATTATACAACCCCAGGCTTGGCGTGGGACGCTATGCTAAAAAGTTCGAATATAGCATTACAGCTTTTAACAGATGTAGATATGTACAATTTCTATAAAAAGGGAATACGCGGTGGGATAGTACAATGCGTTACCAGATATTGTAAATCTAATAATAAATATTTAAGGGATTACGATGTGTCAAAACCTTCTTCATATATAATGTATTTCGACTTTAATAATTTGTATGGTTGTGCAATGTCACAATCTCTACCATGTGGTGGTTTTATTTGGGTTGAAGGTGAAGAATTCGAATTCCTATCTAATCCTGAAATAATAAAAAAACTAGATTTTGATGGTAAAGTTGGTTATACATTTGAAGTAGATCTCGTATGTCCACACCATAAACACGATGAACATAATGACCTACCTTTTTGTGCTGAAAACAAAAAGGTAGGTCAGTCTAAATGTAAAAAACTTATTACTGATTTTGCTCCAAAAACTGACTATATAATCGACTATAGAAATTTAATTCAATGTTTAGAAAATGGATTGATTTTAAAGAAGGTTCATCGTATTATAAAATATAACCAATCACCATGGATGAAAAAATATATTGATCTTAATACCGACCTAAGAAAACTGGCTAAAAATAGTTTCGAAAAAAATTTCTTTAAATTAATGAATAATGCGGTATATGGAAAAAGCATGGAAAATGTCGATAAAAGGAAGGATGTCAGAATTGTAACCAATTGGGAACGAACGAATCGTAACCATTTGGGGGCAAGGGATTGGATATCTAAGCCTAATTTTCATAGCATTTCGATATTTTCTGAAGATATGGTTGCGATACAACTGAAACGGGTAAAAGTGGTTTACAATAAACCTATATATTTAGGTTTTTGTATTTTAGAAATTTCTAAATGGAAAATGTGTAACTTCCATTATAGCATAATGAAGGAAATTTTTCCAAATAATTTCAAACTAAATTATATGGATACCGACTCCTTCATATATTCTTTAGAAACGGAAGATGTTTATGAAGATCTAAGACCACATTTAGAAAAATATTTTGACACTTCCGATTATCCTGCAGATAACCCTTATAAATTTCCCTCAGTAAATAAGAAAGTTATGGGATTTATGAAAGATGAAAATTGTGGACAAATAATGAAAGAATTTGTGGGTTTGCGGTCAAAGATGTATTCCTATTCTATACAAGATGGTGATGAAACCAAAAAAGCGAAAGGAGTGAAGTCGTGTATTATAAATAAATATGATATTAATAAATATAAAGATTGTTTATTTAACAAAATTAATTTTTATGATAATATGTATACATTTAAGTCAAAATTACATCAAATATATACTACAAAATTAAATAAAGTAATTTTAAGTAGTACTGATGATAAAAGATATATCCAAAATGATGGAATAAATACTCTTGCTTGGCATCATTATATTTTAGAAGGTAATAATCCAGATTATGAATTGGATAGATTATTAGAAGATATAGATACGTTAGAACAGGAAGGTAATGAAATTACTTAGAATAAGACTAAATGTATATGGTGTAACAAACCTAGGAAAATATAATATATAAATAAAAATAAATAAACATTTATTTGAAATATTTATGTTTTATTATTTAAAAATCAAAATGATTTGGTAAGTATAATGCATTCTAATATATTTTATAAAATTTTTCTAACAGTTCCACTTAGGGGTATATATTCTATTAAACGATCGTGTATAATAAGACAATATGCGACAGTATTTGCTGGGATTACAGTACTGGTTTCTACTTGAATTTTCAAATCAATGGGGCCACTCTTGGTTGCTTCGTTTTGATTGCTTATATCTACAACAGCTATGGGATTCTCCTTAAATTCACTGAATGATAACAGAGGTTGAGGTTCTTTCATATAAAAACTTTGTTGGAACTTTGCATACATATCATATAGTATAGCATAGCGGTTTTGATTGAATTTCAAATTTAAATCATCATAAGGATAAGTATCTGAATTTAAGTGCACTTTAATATTTGTAAGATTGCAGTGTACAAACTTATTATATTTCTCAAATGCAAATGCAATAAACCTGGGTCTTTCTCTATTGGCGGAAAGTTTTACATTCCAACTGTGTTTGGTTCCACCTGTAAATGTGGGGTTAAAATAACAATCCCAACTTCGGAATGCAATTGGTAGTGATTTCCCATCCTTAATTGTTTTCAAAAAACTAAGCTTTTTATAATCAGATAATTGTATATGTTGAACTTTCCACACAATATTGGTTATCGTTAAGCGAATGTCTTCTTTATCATCTGTTGAGTAACAGACGCTATTATCATTCGAACTACGCAATAGTATTAAATCATGTTTCGCATTACAAATAACTTTATTATAGTCCTCAGCAAACCCTAGTAATCGGTTAAGAGGAATACAAAAGTTAAAGTAATTTTGAGTAAAATCACCATCTATGTTCCATCCAGCGTTAGTCATCATATTATTATCAAATGAATTTAGTGAAATAAAATTTTTTATTTTTGTCGTAGTTCCAAGATATCGGGTGCGATCAATTTCAATTCCATTAATTTCGTATCGAATTTCATCAAACATGTATGCCACACAATTGTTTCTCAATCTGGCACTGGCAACATCTATTCCACTTGCATTTTTTAAGCTTCCTTCAATATAAATATAACTTTCCGATGGTAAAATATATAAGTCTTGGTTTTGAATAGTAATTCGTATTTCATCATTGTTTTTAAAGGATTGTATGTAAGGAACATAGCTGTGATAGTCTCTTTTTATAATATCCTCATCGGAAAATGGTTTTTCAGTTATATTTAAAATTTCAGACATGTTGATTCACCTGTAGATTGATTTCTTTTAAGAATGCTTTATTTTCCTTGGTTAAGCGTGGTCTTTCCCGCTTGACAGTTTGAATAATAGTGTGGGAAATATTTCGTTTATTTTTATATTTATTGTGTGGTTTGATGACGTTGTTTAAATTATCAGGTTTATATTTATATTTATTATAAATTATCATTTTCGTTTTGGACGCAAGTGAATTCGCAATGTAATTTCTTCTCCTCTAAAATTTATTAATCTATCTTCCTGATCTACAACTCGAATTTCAAGAGAACTTATTTCTTTGGCGTTTACTGGTAAATAAATGAGATTTTTAGGTCTTTCAACTATTTTATAGCCGGGAGGTACATCTGGTGAAAATTCATGAATAATATGCGAAGGATGATTATTCATGTAGGATCCCGTTACAATGTTACAATGTAATTGTATTGCATTTACTTTTAAAATATTTACTGGTAAGTTCGAAACATATTTCTTGGCGGGTTCTAATATGTTTCCGTTAAAACCAAAAAGTTTACCAATTGACCGCTTTCGGTTTAAAAATATAGAGTCATGTGAAGATAGTATCTCAATTTGTAGAGTATTGTTATTTGCTTCTATTTGTATAGTTTTATTTGGGTTTTTATCCTTATACTTTATTTTTAAAAAGTTAACTACATCTTGTAGTTCATAAGATCCAATCGGAACTTCAATGGTGTCATCTCCGATATGGAAGAGATTATTATCATTGTCCACGTTTGGAATCGAATTATATGATTGGAAATCAATTAGACAACATTCATACTCATTATCTGATAAGTCTATAGAAGGGGAATAAACTGAATGCAAAGTTGAAGTTTTTCCGCTCAAAGTTAGTGTTCTTAACATAATGAAGTTTGGAATACGAATAAATAAAAACACAAAAGGTACTTAATTTTAATAAATTTTATTGTTTATATAGTAAATTTAGAGTATATTATTTTTATTTATCCAGGAATTATGTTCTTTGGGAAAACCCAACCATTTGACAAAGACGTTATTATCCTTACTTTTTAATATTTTTTCTACAAGATATATATCAGAATACTTTGTTTTCAAAAGTTCTTCTTTATAGAATCCACCTTTTATTGGATTTCCCTTATAATCTTCCAAGAGATATGTAGTTGGATTTGTATTTTGAATAGAGCGTATTTTAAAAATCTCAGTGGTCCAGTTGGGTGTATATCCTTTTTCAAATATATGCTTATACTTGCTAATGCGAACGTGATCTCCAATATGAAATCGTGAGGGTTGAAAAATTTTCAAATGATTATACACTGTTTTTAGCAAATATTTTTCGTTTGAAGAGTTAACATTGGCAGGAATCATGTTTATGGTGCGATGTTTTTTCTCATTATACTGCTTAACCAAATTTTTGTAGATGTGTAACCATTTGTATGTTCCATTATGACTAAACTCCTTCCACATCATACCTTTTAAAGTTCTATTAAATCGTTCTACAATCGAAGCTTTCATTACGCTGTACGTTGAGTAGTGATTTATTGAGTAGTTTTTCATTAATACATCAAATTCTTTATTAAAAAATTCTTTTCCATCATCAGTTTGTAAGTTTTTAGGTTTTCTTCCAAACTCCAATACTTTTCGAAATTCTTCACACACATCAATAGATTTTTTTGATTTAATGGCTTCAGCCCATGCATACTTTGAAAATGTGTCGATAATAGTAAGCAGAAATCTATATCCATTATTTTGGTTCGAATAAGCACCCATTTCCACTAAATCAGCCTGCCATAGGTCATCAATTCCTTTCATTATAACCCTGCGTTTTTTTAAATTTCTACGAGCTTGTGTATGTAGTTCGTTTACTACATTCCTTTTCTCCATCATTGTATACATTCATACGATATTAAACTAAATTATATGTGTGCTGAGTTATCCCCAAATCTTAAGAATTCAAACAAATCTAAAATTGTGGGTTCAATTTGAGATATTTCTTCCCGAAGTTTTGTTATTTCATTATTTAAATCTCTCTGGAAATCTTCTCGTATGTACTACATTTGTGAATATAAATATGTTTAGTTGACTGCGTCTGTGGGTTCCGTTGGGGGAGCAAGGTTTTTAATTTTTTTATTTTTGACATTAAGGTTGTTATGTGAGTCCAGAGTGATCCCCAAAAATTGCGAAACATTTCGCCGTTGTTTATCCTGGAAAGGTTGCTGATAATGTCCAAATTTGTCAACGGTCATAGGTTTTAAAAAATGTTTTAATATGTTGTTTTCTTTTTCTACTTTATTATATTTGCTTCGCGCAATTCCTCAATAATTGATACAATTTCATTGGAATGATTATTATTACCAGCTTGTTGTGATGCTAACAAGAGCTTCAAACGATCTACTAACTCGTTAGGATCATCCCAATATATATAGGAGGGTTTTTGAAAATTTAATGTCATTAATCCTTTACCAATGTGGGTATCAATTATCTTTTTTATAATATTTTTGTACTTGTACCCTTTGTTTGATTTTATCCTACCATTCGGATCAAAATTTACTCTGTGAGCATTTGTGTTTTTTAATATAGTTTTATAAATATCCAGTTCTGTAGAATCATAGTTTTTAGGATGTTTTGAAAATAGCAAGTCAAATAATCCTGGTGTAAAATGCCACCGTTGAGTTCCAATAATAATTTTTTCATTATTTACATATAGATCTTGGTTACCAAACTTCCATTCTCCATTTTTATTTATATTAGGTCCAAACACTGTATCCAACTTATTATTTTTCTTCATAAAGGATAAATTCATACTACTCTCATCCTGTGAATAAAATGTTTCATCATCTCCTTGTTCCGAAATTTCTTGTGAGTTCATTTCACCATTATTAGGATAAATTGTACTTTCCATATTAGATTTTTCGCTTTTAATAATATTTCTATCAACAATCTCTTGGTTTTTCGTTTTATGTGGTGTGCTAGTAATAAGACGTTTTGCATATATATTTTTTATCTCCGTATCTTGTTCAGGTTTTATTAAAGAATTATTGTGAACATTTTCGTTTGTTAATGTTACAAGTTTGTTAAGAGGTTCAGTTAAGGGTTTAAATGTATTTTGTAACCCTTTAATTGTCTCTTCGTCACCCATTTTTAGGCTTTGGAACTTTTTCTTCAAAATGTTTCGCGATTTTACTAATTGTTTCAAAATTGATTCTTCCATTTTAACTTAGTTTGTGTTACTAGACATAAACTTCTGTAAGCAAAACCTTAACGTCCTCTATATATAAGAGTGTAATTATAACTAAAGTTGTATAAAAATATCAAAGCCTTTTCTATATCGTCCATTATGGAATTCGTCATCTTTACTAATTACAAGAAAGCCATATTTATCCTTCCAGCATTCACGACAAATATCTACAAATTTTTCCAGATTCATGTCACTCCCAACGTGATCGTTATATATATTTCTCAGATTGCGATCATCCTGTTTGAACATGATAATCATGTTTGCATTATCGCGAATTAGATGTTTCGGAATTCGTGTATAGGTTTGACATAAATAAAAAGAGTCTACATTTTTATGTCGACCCATACAAAAGTATGATCTAATGCTGTTTTGTTTTTCACATGCTACATCATCAAATATTATTATGGAATTTGGTTTTATATTATCTGGTTGAATAACATCAGCATTGTCTGAAAATGTAAAATAACCCATTCCTTTGACAGAAGTAATAAGTTTCTGTAAGTATTCATATTTTGGTTGATATAAAGATTTTGAATAAATATATAAATTTCTGAATTTTAATCCGTTTGCGCTCTCTATTAGACTTATCATAACATTGGTCTTGCCACAATTAGAGGGGCCTACTATCAGAGCTCTAATCGAATTTGGTAGAAGATCACTATGTCTTTTTTTGTGTGATTCTGTGAAATCCAAATTTCTCACCACGATATTTGATTGTTGCTTAACAAGATGCATTTTCATTACTAAACCTTTTATAGATGATTTTAATCTTTATATAAATTTATTATTCATATATTTAGGATAAAATTTAGTATAAAATGATTGTATATAAAAGGAAGGAAGGTATTTCAAAACGGTACGTTCATGGAAGAGGTCTTCTGAATACAATTATAAATAAACTACCCATTGAGCTTCACCTTCCTGGTTACCAATTCTGTGGACCAGGTACAAAACTAAAGACCCGTTTGGAAAGAGGGGATAAAGGTATTAACCCATTGGATGAGGCTTGTAAAGTACATGATATTGAATATTCAAAAAGCGAAAATTTAAATCATCGGAATCAGGCTGATAGAGAACTTGCAGAAAGAGCTTGGAATAGAGTCAAAGCTAAAAATAGTTCTATAGGGGAAAAAATTAGCGCCTACGTCGTAACTAACACAATGAAAGCAAAAGCAAAATTTGGTTTAGGAATTGAAACCAAAAAAAAGAAAAATGTTAAAAGTGGTGAAAGATTATTTCAT
This sequence comes from Haematobia irritans, assembly GCF_050003625.1. Classification (NCBI taxonomy): domain Eukaryota; kingdom Metazoa; phylum Arthropoda; class Insecta; order Diptera; family Muscidae; genus Haematobia; species Haematobia irritans. The sequence goes on along the minus strand of NC_134399.1, from coordinate 221,084,297 downwards.
AAAGCAATTAAAAATGCAACTATTGTTTTGAAGAACGAAAAACCATTAGATATAAATAGCGCTATCAAAATTGCCAGAAAAGTTTTTCAAAAATCACTTCATGGAAAAAAATCAAAAGCTCTAATACCAAGAGTTATAAACGTCCCAAAAATTGGTGGATTTCTTCCATTGATACCCATTCTGACAGGTCTTGGAGCATTGGGAGCACTATCGTCTGGAGGCTCTGCCATAGCAAGAGCTATAATTGCTACAAAAAATGCAAAAAAAGAACTTGAAGAGAGTGTTAGACACAATAAAGCCATGGAAGCAATAGCAGTTGGAAAAGGACTTTTCCTCAAACCTTATAAAACTGGATTTGGAATTTATACAAACAATGCTCAAAAAAACTTTTAGAAAAGCTGCCCAAACGAGCACTCACAAATTTTGATTTGAATTGTTTTGGTAAAAAATTTATACCATTTTTTAGAGGAGTTTACATGCGCGATAAGTTACCAAAAACAACCCATAACAGAGAATGTGGTATTATTAACTTGGATACTCAAAATGGTCCCGGTACACACTGGGTAGCTTACAGTAAAAATTATAAAGAAGTCGAATACTATGATAGTTTCGGAAATCTTCAACCACCGCTTGAAGTTGTAAAATATCTTGGGAACAACTTAACTTATAATTATAATAGAACTCAAAATTTTAATACATTCAATTGTGGTCATTTATGCTTGAAGTATCTGCTTCTAAAGAAATATAAACCACCTCCTTGAACATTATTAAAAATGTCAACTTTCAAAAGAGACGATATTGCGGTTGTGGATTTCCAATATTGCCACGGAAATGACAAATGTATATATATGAAGGAGTTATCGTTTATGTCTGGATCTTCTTCAACACCAAATAACTTTTTGTTTCGACCCCCTTTTGATAGCAGAGAGCTAAACAAAGATGGATATAAAAAGAATATTTATTGTAAAAAATTTATCAATGGATTGGATTGGCGAGATGGCTCTTTAGATTATTGCAGTGTTGGTGACGTTCTAGCCCCTCTCAACAAATACAAATATATTTTTCTTGTGGGAAGTGCAAAGAAAGATTTTTTGGAACGTTATATCAACACAACAATCATAGATTTAGAAAATAAAATAAATTTGAAAAAAATTAAAAATTATTTCACCACTTGCACTAATCACAGTGGTGCAATATATAAATGTTCACTCAATAACTTGTTTAAAATTGTTACCTTTGTAGAAAACAATTTTCCCTATATCAAATATTTAGTGGAAGAAAAATAAAATAATAAAACAAAAAACAAATATATTTTTTTTATTTTTTATTAATTTTCTATAGGTTATAATATTTTTTAAAATGACTTCCAATTACAACATACATCAAAAGAAGGAGGGGGAAGCAACGAATTTAATACTTCAGGATTTAAGGATATATTTGATGTTGGATATCGTCTTAACAATAAACAGCTTGGTGACCATCGCAAATGTTCCCTTAATGGACAGTCATCAGGCAACCATCCATAGATTTCAATTCCACAAAAATAGCATTTTGTTTTATCCAGATCTCCCATGTAAACATGCCTAACATGGCCAATTTTTTACAATCTATAATTTTTAATGGCCAATTTTGAAACGTTTTCAAACGTTCGTCTTCTCTTTCCAAATTTTTGTACTCTGATTGCATTGAATACATCTTTACAATTGAGCAACCTAAAAACGACTAACACCCTTTTCCATACATTTCATAACTCACCACATATTTTCAAAATAACAGAAAAAAGTTGTGATTTTCATTATTTTTATTTATTTTTTATTTATTTTCATTTTATTTTTTTTTAAATTCACATTTATGTTACTTATAGAAATTAGGAAAACGTGTTGGTGTATTGATGACTTCTTTCAGCTCTAGATTAAAATCAGAATTACCATCCTTATCCATAGAAGCCTTCTTATAAATAGCAAAGGATCCACCAGATATGCGATCAATCATTTCATTAGACAGAGAATTGTATCTTTTGGGCAAATATATGACGTGATTTTCAAGAATAAGCAGAATAGAGTCGCCATACTTTGTACAGGTTCTATAAGCCCCTTCAATATTATATATTTTATCCAACTCCATATCTTTGAGATGCAAAATTTTCTTATTACTCAGCGAGTTGAAAGTGCAAATGAGTCCAGCTTTGTTGCTTGTAATCCGTTGGAATAGGGAATCAATGTTATGTACAGCCATTGTAAAAAATTTAGACTTTTTTTGAGAATAAAATATATTTTTATATTTAATCAATTTTAAAAACACGACTTAAGGAAAACACGAACAGTTTTCGAGAACGTTGAAAGAAGACTAAAAAGTAGTTTCCAGGCAAATGTTTAAAAACGTATTTGAAAAAGACGACTCTCAAATAATTTGAGAGAAGAGAAATTTGTATATTTACAGAAAAGAGAATTTTTCAGTATTAAGTATCTTTTTTTCATTTAAGATTAACCGCATACGGAATTCGTAGACATGCAGTGTCTTGCAGTTTAAATCGCACAAGATGGTTTCGACTGTATGGCATAAAAATAAACAAATACTTATTCGTAGGCATGCAGTATCTTGCAGTTTAGACCACACAAGATGGTTTCGACTATATGGCATAAAAATAAACAAATAGTAAAATTTTACAATCTCGGTTTACACATGGACACGAAATTAACCCATTCAAAATTTTCCTGCACACGCATGCACAAAAATATTTATATAGTTTCCCTTATTCATTGATCTTGATAAAAGAGTTTCAATCGATAAATACTAGTTTCACATTCAATTTTCCAAATTTAACGCATCCACATATGTTAAAATGTCATAATTGTTAACCTTCATAGAAGAGTTCTGACTAAATCACAGGCGCACATATTTTTAAGGCAGCATACATTTCCAAAGACCAAGAAATACACAGGCGCATACTCGTTTATACCCTTATCAAAAAATGCTTAAATGCTGAATTCCACACAAGAAAGTGCAGTGTCCACGCAGTGTCTTGCAGTTTAAACCACACATGTTGGTCTCCACTATATAACATAACAAAGAAAGAAAAATAAACAAATTCTTAAAAATGTAAGATTTTACACACATGGACACGAAATAAACCCCTTCGAAATTTTCCTGCACACGCATGCACAAAAATATTTATATAGTTTCCCTTGTTCATTGATCTTGATAAAAGAGTTTCAATCGATAAATACTATTTTTACATTCAATTTTCCCAATTTAACGCATCCACATATGTTAAAATGTCATAATTGTTAACCTTCATAGAAGAGTTCTGACTAAATCACAGGCGCACATATTTTTAAGGCAGCATACATTTCCAAAGACCAAGAAATACACAGGCGCATACTCGTTTATACCCTTATCAAAAAATGCTTAAATGCTAATTTCCATGCTTAAACAGCAGTGTCCACGCAGTGTCTTGCAGTTTAAACCACACATGTTGGTCTCCACTATATAACATAACAAAGAAAGAAAAATAAACAAATTCTTAAAAATGTAAGATTTTACAATCTCGGTTTATACACATGCATCAAAATGTTTATAAAAAGCAGCAATATTCGTTGACCTTGACATATTTTTAAGGCAGCATGCACACCCTATTAAATGTAAACCTACACCCTCTTTAGGACACTTGTTCACACATAATTAAACACACCATTAACAAATTAACGATCTTTGTAATATGATATTTTTAATGGGGGCGGTAGCCCTTCTATTATACTACTGCGGATTTGTCTTATAAGCATCTGAAATTGCAAAGTTATACAAAATATAAGAAAAATATTATCAAATTCTATCGTTCATATTGATTTTTAACTTACGGTTTTCAAGAGTATTTCCTAGAGCCAATAAGGATATCAGCATAATTAGCATTAAACAGTAAGAATATTCAAAAAAAATTACCATTACAAGACCTGTTTACCTGCAAGTGAAAATAATAATTTTTAATAAATTGAAATTTTAGTTTTATTAAAAACGGACAAAATACCGTTTATAGAAAACTTACCACATTAAAAAATCCATCCAGTTGGTACATTATTGAAATCATATCCATGGACTAATGGGACGTTTTTGAAATTATTCTCAGAATATATTTGAAATAAAAATCAAAAAAAAATTAGACATAATTTCCAATTGTCAGTATAGCATTTAGTATTTAAGGTGGATATTAAGTTCGAGTTTAGAGGCTAAAATCGCAATTTTCATGATACGTTTTCTTTAATAATCCATTATAAAAAAAATAATCTTTATAAAAAACTTGGTTTGGGCTATTCTCCATCAAGTTATATTTAAATTTTTATCGGAAGACGTACAATTTTACACTTTTCTTAGTAATTTATTTTTATTTTTAGCGTCTAAACTCGAATTTAGTACTCACCTGTAGGAATTGCTGTAACATAAAAAATATAGATTCAAAAACATGGTTGCATCTCCAACCTGTGATCCAGATGTAGAATAAATATAGATCATCCTATTACCACTCATGTTGTATATTTTTTATGTAAATCAATTAAAAATCCGCACTAATTTTAAACTATTAACAGAAATATACAGTTCCTTAATCTGTTATTTGTTTTTTATCAATAAAAAGCGTTTTTGATTACTCTAACATCACATCATTCAATTCTCAGTTTATAAAATGTTTCGAAATAAATGTATTTTCATTAATAATCACCAATACCTCACGTACAATTTTGCAAAATTAAAACCACGTGTGCACTTCATAAATGCATCAACATAACTGAATGCAACAACAAAACTCAAAGACACAAATAGCCATAAAGAAAAACAACTCCGTAAAGAAAAACAACTCCACACACACACACGATCCCTTTCTGATCTCGCTATTGCAAGAAAACAACTCTCACCACAAAAGATACCAACAACACACAAGGAACATTCCATTGTCTCTAGAATCAAAACAACCAACAACAGCATAAATGACGCAATAACAAACACAAACAATCATACGAGATATACACAAAATGTCTCTAAAAACTCCCTCATATGATGCACTCACATTTTCCAGTAGCACGTTTATTGATTAGTTGGAATTCTATCTATAAGTTAAGGTAAAATATATACCAAATCTATGAGGAATCTATAAAAAATGATATACACCCGGCAAGGATTATATTAACTACTTTTTATTCTACTTTATCTACAATTTCCAATGTGAGGAAAAACACTCCAACTTATAATAAAAAGGGAAATAATCTGTAGGTAGCCATCATACGAATCGGTAATGTCGTTAAGTTAATTTTTACTACAAAAATTTTTTTCCATACAAAATTTTTTCTTAGTAAATTGTCCACATTTCGTAGTAAGATTTTTATATTGCCCATGTATTTTTATAATAGAATCAACGATGCATTAACTACTGTGTTGGAAATTTATTTAAGGAAAAATCCTTCCCATTTCGTAGTTAGTGAACTAAAAAACATTTACTGAATTTTTATAAGTTTTCCTTTAGCTAAGTTAATTTTCGTTGTGGTTACGAAAAATGAACTATATTACAGTAAATTTGTTGAACTATGTGGAAGTCAAAATGGTCCTTAAATTTACAAGACACTTTTTTTTCTGTGTACGCCATTTCTATTTGTAATTATCCCAAAGGGGAAATTAAATGATCTGTAGATTAATAATTTAGAAACTTTTGAAAATGTTGTTGGTTATTCTAAATTTTATTTTCTATTTTCCAGTGAATTTTTAAAGAGTTTTTTTTCCCCTAATTGACTACGAATGAAGTCACGAAATAATTAAATTAATTATATCGTAGAAAAAAAAAACACCGAGTAGAGCTGCCATTAGTATCTGCATGGAGAAGGTATTGTAAACATTGTGGCAAGTGCCACCACATCAAATAGGACTTAATTGACGTCGACTGGCAAAGGGGAAAAGCATCCACAAGAATGTCTATCATGTTCGTGGTTGTCATATCATAAAGTTTTCTTCTACTTCTCTTCTCTTTCCTTTTTTAATTTTTACACAATAAACAATATGTCGTATGGGACAAAAACAAAAAGAACATACTTTCATAACTTTTTACCCACGGATACTTGTAATTGCTAGGAATTACTTAAGAGATTTTTACTGGAGGTATGGAGATTTTTCATCCCATTTTATATTTTAGGTTTAAATATAAAAAAAAAAAAAAACAAAATTTGAAGCATTAGAATATATTTCAACGAATAGAATATATTAAATCGAAACATCGGGTACTCCGGGTAAGTTCGGAGAATGCTAGGCCAATTTTCCTGGCATTTTCAGACAACGTAGAGAGTGATCTTGTAGCGAAAATAGGGCACTACAATGTTTGATATCTGGTCGGAAAGAGGGACCTCCCACTTATGCACCGTTGATACTATAAACTTATTCGTACCATAATGCTCGTGTCCAACTATTCCCAGATATTGGCCACACCAGGGCTGTGGAGTCGAGCCAATTTTGCTTTGGGTAATATAACTAAATCTCATTTTAATACCACTAATTTGTAGTTATATTGTGGAAAAAAGTGGGGAGGGTTGGGTTGAGACCGCAAATGCGACCTATATAAAGGTTTATATTCCCATATGCATTCATTTGAACAAGTAAGGAAAGTCTAAAGTCGGGCGGAGCCGACTATGTTATACCCTTCACCACTATGTAGACAAACATTTGTGTTACCATCTCAACTACTTCAAATTTGCTTGGAGCTATATAAAGCTTTGCGTTTCCAGATACAAATACTTTTAATGGAGACAATTTTTTTTTACTTCTACAAAATCTCTAGAATTAAAATTTAAATCGCATAACGCCCTGGGATCAGCGTTACCGTTGTGCCACTTTAGTGGCAAATTTGCCACTTTTCTTGGGCGGTGCCACTTTTGCGCCACTTTTTGTTTGTGCCACTAAATGTGATACTTTTAAAGATTTTGTGCCACTTTTCCAATAATTCGTGCCACTTTTTCAAAAGTTTAAATATTATGGGTAGTTATCACCATAGATGTGTTATTAAGAAAATTTAATATTGTGCACCAACAGCCTTCGCTCGTTAGATCTTATTACGTGAATAGTTACGATTCAACTTATTTGGTAAACCGTACTTTGAATATGCCAAATTTATTGTGGCATGAAATATCAGGATAAATATGAAAATTTTTAAGGTTTGTATTGCGACCGCAGGAAATAATTGATGATGGATTCCATAAGGACCCAGTTAGAAAAAATTGCAATCGCCCTTTGAGGCAGATTGTTCCAATTCGACTATATTCCTCAAAATGAATGCTGGGACAGTGGACAGTATTGAAGCATTACCTCATTAGAGAAAAGTTGGAAGAGAAGTGTCCTAAGAAATTAGAGAAAGTATATGTTAAAGATCCAAAATGCACTTTCAAATACCAAAGATTTATCTTAAATTTTTAGTTTATATTATCAAAAGTATGAATACCGTTAACAAAACATTCCAAAACGAATCCTCCTAAACGTGAGTACTATGTTCGGTTTTCGAGTTGAAAATCACTTTATTTTTGCGATTACTTTTCCTGAAATAATCAAAATTATAAATGGTTGAGTTATTGAGTTAATTTATCTGCTTTATATTGAACTGTTTTAGTAATGTAACTGCGAAAATTTCAACTCGAAAATCGAACATAGTGCTTACCTTAAATTGTTTATTAATTATATTTAACAAAAATATTCTATTACAAATATAATAAATTTTGTAAGAAAGTTTGTAAAAACGTGATTTAGCAGATATCGAATGTAAAAATTCTTTGTATATTAAAAACATTAAAACAATATAGATAGGTCACACAACGACATCACAATCCGAAAGTTGTGGACAAATTTTACCATGAATTGACATAAATGACAAAAAAACTGAAGAAAAGGGGGTTCTTACTTACTTAAAAACCAATGATTATATAAATTATTTTGATATCGTAAATAAATTTAAAGATATAATTGAAAGGCCTGATTATTTTATAGACGCCTAAAAAATAATTTTAAATAGGATTTGTTCACCAATTTTTATGAATTCGCAAAATATATTTTAACTTGACCTCATAGCAGTATTTATTTCTTAAGTTTTTTTGTATAAGTTAATAAAAAGAATGTGCCACTTTTCAAAAATAATTGTGCCCCTTTTTTCGACGTTTGCCACTTTTTGAAAATTCCCAACGGTAACGCTGCCTGGGATGAAACACATTGTTAGTAAAAAACAAGTAAGTAAAGTCTAAAGTCGGGCGGAGCCGACTATATTATACCCTTCACCACTATGTGGACAAACATTTGTGTTACGATCTCAACTACTTCAAATTTGCTGGGAGCTATACAAAAGTTTGCATTTCCAGATACAAATACTTTTAATGGAAACAATTTTTTGTACTTCTACAAAAACTCTAGAATTAAAATTTAAATCGGCTAACGCCCTGGGATGAAACACAATGTTAGTAAAAAATATGGGAAATGAATCGAGAGAAATTTTAATGCAATTGTACAAAAGAGATTTATGATTTTTCAGACGATACTTATGTATTCGAGATATAAGACAATTAGAGTAATATTTACAATTTTTGCTACTCAGCAGTGGCGATTTTACAAGGATATTGGTTAGATCTCGCAAAAGATATGTGGTCAAGTGTGGGTTGTGATATATTATTTGGTCTAGTCGGGCGACATGGAGCCTTATTTAAAACTCATCCGTTCTGTGGAAATTTTGGCATTGCGGTGTGTAGGATATGGCTAAGATATGGGGAACTCATCACAGAATTTTGTGTAAAGTGTGAGAATTTTAGCCATATTTGTATTCTCTGAGGAAACTATCCAGTCAATTGAAGGAAAATCCCATTGAAAATGGGTCTAAAATATGAAACAGTCTACCATATTTCCCCAACTCTGGTGTACGTATAGCTATATATGGGAGCTATATACAATTTGAACCAATTTTGACTAAATTTGACATGCATAGTTAGAATAATAATTCTGCTATCTATGCGAAATTTCACGTAAATGGGAGTATAACTTTGGCCTCCCTGGTCACATGAGTGCAAATCGGACGGGAGATATATATGGGATCCACATCTAAATCTGAACCGATTTCAACCAAATTTGCCACAATTACCTATACTACTAAACGTACCCCTTGTGCAAAATTTGAAGCAAATCACGGCAAAACTCTGGCTTTTGTGGCCATATAAGTTCAAATCGGACGAAAGATATATATGGGAGCTATATCTAAATTTGAACCGATTTCAATCAAATTTACCAAGCATTGGTAGAATGTCAATCCTACCCTCAGTGCAAAATTTCACGAAGATCGGTAGTAAACTTTGGTCTCTGTGGATAAATATATATGGCAGCTATATCTAAATCTGAACCGATTTTTTCCAAAACCAATAGCGATTGTCTCTGTCTCAAGAAACGGCCCTATGCCAAATTTGAGGACGATTGCGAGCTGTACTTTATGCACAAAATTACATATACAGACGGACGGACGGACGGACAGACAGACAGACGGACATCGTTAAATCGACTCAGAATTTAATTCTAAGCCGATCGGTATACTAAAAGATGGGTCTATGACCACTATTTCTTGGCGTTACATACAAATGCACAAACTTATTATACCCTGTACCACAGTAGTGGTGAAGGGTATACTAAAATAGTTAATATTTTCCTAAAATGACAGAAGTTTGCTTAAATTGAGTTCATAGGTCTCTAATGAGTAAATTTTACTAAATTTGTACCTGTTATGAACTTCGTATAGCGCTAAAGACATTTTAACAATTTTTAAATCCAATTTTTTCTTTCAAGAGATGAAATTTTCTTAAATCAGAGAAAAAAGTTAATTATTTTTAATAAATTTTCTTCAATTTGACACAAAATATTAACTTATTTGTAACATGCTGCAATTAGAAAACTATTTTAGTTAAAATTTTCTAAAATAAACCTACATTTTCTTCCACGGTGGGTTCACTTTTTTTGGGTGTAGTAAGTTTGGCAGGGCCGAATCTTAAATACCCACCACCATGAATCAAACATAATAGTTTACTTTGAAAACTCTTCATCGTAGCGGGTTACTTGATAATATATAGAATTTCAGGGGGTTTGACAGAAATATTTTAGACAAGCAAAGCTTTCTTTTGACACAAATTTTAGAGACAATCGTTGAATCGCTTATCAAAAATTCCGATTAAAATATTATGTACTTAGTTTTGTTGACCTGTTGTTATAATTTATTTTATTATTATTTCGGCTTGAGGTCCTTTTAATAAAAAATCCTTTTTACGATTTTTGATTACTTGTTAAATTTATTATTATGTTTATATTTATTATAATAAATTTAACAAGTAACCAAAAATCGTAAAAAGGATTTTTTATTAAAAGAACCTCAAGCCGAAATAAGAATAAAATAAATTAAAATATTATTTCATTGGGTGTACACTCAACAAGTTAAATCGGTCTATATCGATGCTTTACCAAATGGATCGGTAAAAATAAATGCGATACACATTTTTGATTCGACACTCACCATATTCAGCTGACCGTTTTGAGGTCAGCCGGATTCTAGAAGTCCTAAAGATAAATCCGGGAGGTATACCAAAACATGGACCAATACTCACCATTTTCGACACACCTCTTAATGGTCCTCAAATATCTCTAAAATTCCAATTTCAGACAAATTGGATAAAAACTACGAATTCTAGAAGCCCAAGAAGTATAGTCGGTAGATCAGTCTATATGGGGGCTATACCAAAACAAAAACTACGGATTTTAGAAGCCCAAGAAATAAAGTAGGGAGATCGGTCTATATGGGGCTACACCAAAATAACGACCGATACACCCCATTTGCGACACACCCATTTATGGTCTTAAAATACCTCCAGATGTCCAATTTCAGGCAAATCGGATAGTAAATACAGTTTCTAGAAGCCCAAGAAGTAAAATCGGGAGATCGATCTATATGGGGGCTATACCAAAACATAGACCCATACACACCATTTTCGACACACCCATTTGTGGTCTAAATATACCTCTAAATTTCCAATTTCAGACAAATCGGTTAAAAACTACGGTTTCTAGAAGCTCAAGAAATAAAATCGGGAGATCGGTCTATATGGGGGCTACACCCAAACAATGACCGAAAGACACTTTTTCGACACACCTTTTTGTAGTTCTAAAATAGCTCTGGATTTTCAATTTCAGGCAAATCGGATAGTAAATACAGTTTCTAGAAGCCCAAGATGTAAAATCGGGAGATCGGTCTATATGGGGGCTATACCAAAAAATGGACCGACACGCCCCATTTTCGCCACACCTATTTGTGGTTCTAGAATACCTCTAGATTTTCAATTTCAGGAAAATTGGATAAAAACTACGGTTTTTATAAGCCCAAGACGAAAAATCGGGAGGTCAGTTTATATGGGGACTCTATCAAAACTTGGACCGATGTAGCCCATCTTCGAACTTGATCTGCCTGCAAACAAAAAACGAAGCTGTGCTAAAATTCAAGACGATGGCGCCATTATTGAAGGCTGTATCGTGATTACAACAGACAGACGTATAGACCGGCATGTTTATATGTTATCGTCTTTCGAATTTCTCCCTGATCAAGAATATATATACTTTATATAGCAGGAAATCGATATTTCGATGTGTTACAAACGCAATGACAAACTTATACCCCCATCACCACTCTATTGTGGTGGACATAATTAATCGATCAACATAATTGAATTAATGTTTCTTTTTATACCCACCACCATAGAATGGTGACGGGGGTATAATAAGTTTGTCATTCCGTTTGTAACACGTCGAAATATCGATTTCCGACTATATAAAGTATATATATCTTGATCAGGGAGAAATTCTAAGACGATATAAAGATGTCCGTCTGTCTGTCTGTCTGTTGTAATCACGCAACAGTCTTCAAATATGAAGCAATCGTGCTGAAATTTCGCACAAACTCGTCTTTTGTCTGCAGGCAGGTCAAGTTCGAAGATGGGCTATATCGGTCCAGGTTTTGATATAGTCCCCATATAAACCGACCTCTCGATTTTACTTCTTGGGCTTATAGAAATCGTAGTTTTTATCCAATTTCCATGAAATTTGAAACCTAGAGGTATTTTATGACCATAAAGAGGTGTGCCAAAAATGGTGAGTATCGGTCCATGTTTTGGTATAGCCCCCATATAGACCGATCTCCCAATTTTATTTCTTGGGCTTATAGAAACCGCAGTTTTTATTAAATTTACCTGAAATTGGAAATCTAGAGGTATTGTAGGACCAAAAATACGTGTTCCAAAAATTGTGAGTATCGGTCCATATTTTGGTATAGCCCCCATATAGACCGATCTCCCGATTTTACTTCTTGGGCTTATAGAAACCGCAGTTTTTATTCAATTTACCTGAAATTGGAAATCTAGAGGTATTGTAGGACCACAAATACGTGTGCCAAAAATTGTGAGTATCGGTCCATGTTTTGGTATGGTCCCCATATAAAACGACCTCCCGATTTGGGGTCTTGGGCTTATAGCAACCGTAGTTTTTATCCAATTTGTCTGAAATTGGAAATCTAGAGGTATTTTAGGACCGTAAAGAGGTGTGCCGAAAATGGTGAGTATCGGTCCATATTTTGGTATAGCCCCCATATAGACCGATTTCCCGATTTTACTTCTTGGGTTTCTAGAATCCGAAGTTTTTATCCCATTTGCCTGAAATTGGAAATCTAGAGGTATTTTCGGGTCATAAAGTGGGGTGCCGAAAACGGTGAGTATCGGTCCATATTTTAGTATAGTCCTCATAAGAACGATCTTCCGATTTAACTTCTTGGGTTTCTAGAAACCGTAGTTTTTGCCTGAAATTGTAAATATTTTGGTATTTTAGGCTCACAAAAACGTGTATCGGATTAAGTTTTTATCGGTCCATTTGGTAATGCCTCCATATAGACCGACTTCAATTCTTGAGCGTGTAAAAGGCGCACTGATCATGAAAATTGCTTGAAACTCAATGTAAAATTTCCAGATTTTACTTCTACAGATTTAAGATTTCAAATCAAGACGTTATTTTATAATTTTCTTGCACACTTACAAGAGATGTTAATGATTCCTCTAAAACTCAAACAAAAATGGTTCTTATAAATCCAGAATCGGATATAGTCCTCATAGGTGAAATATTTAAATTTATCTTGGGGAAGTGTCCTCAAGTCCTCAAGCCCTCCTGAAATTTCAAAGGAAACCCTAATATTTGGTTCATGGTGGTGGGTATTTAAGATTCGGCCCGGCCGAATTTAGTGCTGTATATACTTGTTTGTTTAAAAGTTAATTGAACCAATTAATTCTTTAATTAAAAATTTCGAAATGGTGAATTCTAATTGTTTATAGTTTGACTAAAAAGGTTACAGTATCAATTAACTTTTTAATGGAAAATGCAATTAACTTTTAATTTGGAAATATTTTGGTAATATTTTTCTGGGTGTATTTGGCGGGGAAACCACAAGTGCCCTTCAGAATTTAAAAGGAAATAAATGTGTTTTTTCTAGTCCCATAGCACGTGGAGATAAAAAAACGGTAACACCTCTAGAAATTATCCCAAAATTATCGAAATCCTCACCATAATGGTAGAAAACTTGTTCATGAGCTGCACGTATCGCGAGATGCAACATCGTGGGGTCAAAATTGATGCCGATAATTTTGGGGAAAAGGGTCTCAAGACAGTATTGAAGCCCGTATACCATGTACATTAGGTTAGGTTAGGTATAGTGGCAGCCCCATATTTCAGCCTCACTTAGACTATTCAGTCCATTGTGATACCACAGTGGTGAAATATTTACATTGACCTCAGTGCCACTTTCGTGCAGTGTGTGATGGCTTTGTCGGCCGTTTGAAGGCTATAATTTTTGCCAAATTTAGCCAATTTGAACAAATCAAAACTGATACTAAACTTTGTATATATTTTAGACATTTTTGCTTGTGGACAGTAAAATTAAAAATATATAACATTTTGCTGTAGACACGTTCCCATGAACCATCCTCAGACACCCCCTTAAGAATTGGTTTCGTTTAGAGCATGCAAACACCTACCAGAAAGGTGGAGCAAAATTAATTCGGTACAAGCCTTTTGATAGGACCGTTGTTGGCAATTCGCACCAATTTCCCTTAGAGAGTTTACTCCCTTCTTTAAATTTCATTACACTGCAAATTCAAATCAACAAATGTAAGACAACAGAAATATAGAAAACCAAAAAAACAAATAACCTTCGTTTGCAACTACATTTTAAACCCAAAGGATTGCAATAAATGGATACATAGTAATCCATTGGCATGGTGAATAGACAACATTTTGTGTTGTTATTAACAGCAATGGCAAATGTCCTCTGGGTGTCGCTCTCACTAATCCTGTAAGCTTCTCATCTTGAAGCCTTGCAAAGAATACCCATGTTGAAATATACACGCACACACACATACACATCTTTAGATGTGTCCTTGTTGTTTATTGTTCGAGGCGAACAACTGTAAAACACTGAACCCATGCATTGTCCACAACAGAAGAGGGATTTGAGTGTCACTAAAGTGTTTATTGACCAGTAGAAGTTGTTCAACTGCAGCTCTGGTTTTACAGAGACATCCACATTTAACCAAGAAAATTAAATTAATTAAAAATAAACTGACCAAAGGATGAGTTCAGATGAATATTGAACAATGGAGAATAGTAATTAAATTCGCCAAATAAAATTGGAATTTTATTTATCTGATAGAAAATCATTTTTGTTCTTGGTGTCCTAACCACGGTTGACACTCGAGCAACCAAACAAAAAAAAACCTTTTTTTCTGCAATATTTTATTTCTATAAAAAAGTTTGTCAAAATTTTATTTCTATAAAAAAGTTTGTCAAAATTTTATTTCTATAAAAAAGTTTGTCAAAATTGTATGTCTATAGAAAATTTTGTCAAAAGTTTATTTCCATAGAAAATTTTGTAAAAATTTTCTCCTATAGCAAATCTTATCAAAATTATATTTCTATAGAACATTTTTCAAAATTGTAATATCTTTAGAAAATTTTGTCAACATTTAATCCCTATAGAAAATTGTGTCAAAATTTGAATTTCTATAGAAAATTGTGTCAAAATTTGAATTTTTATAGAAAATTTTGTCAAAATTTGAATTCCTATAGAAAATTTTGCCAAAATTTTATTTCTATAGAAAACTTTGTCAATATTTTATTCCTATAGAACATTTTGTAAAAATTTATCTTCTTTAGATAGTTTTGTCAAAATTTTATTCCTATAGAAAATTTTGTCAAAATTTTATTTCTATAGGAAATTTTGACAAAATTTTATTTTTATATAAAATTTTGTCAAAATATTATTCCTATAAAAAATTTTGTCAAAATTTTATTTCTACAGAAAATTTTGCCAAAATTTTATTCCTATACAAAATTTCGTCAAAATTTTATTTCTTTGGAAAATTTTGTCACAATTTGAACTTCTACAGAAAATGTGTATTTCTGTATAAAATTTTGTCAAAATTTTATTTCTACAGAAAATTTTTTCAAAATTTTAATCTTTATATTTTGTCACAATTTGAACTTCTATAGATTTTATTTCTGTATAACATTTTGTTAAAATTTTATTTCTATAGGAAATTGTTTCGAAATTTTAATTTCCATAGAAAATTTTGACAAAAAATGTATTTCTATGGAAAATTTTGTCAAAATTTTATTTTTAATAGAAAACTTAGTAAAAATTTTATTTCTATAGGAAATTTTGACAAAATTTTATTTCTATATAAAATTTTGTCAAAATAATATTCCTATAAAAAATTTTGTTAAAATTTTATTCCTACAGAAAATGTTATTCCTATACAAAATTACGTCAAAATTGTATTTCTATAGAAAATTTTGTCACAATTTGAACTTCTATAGAAAAATGTTATTTTTGCAGAAAATTTTATTTTTGCAGAAAATTTTTTAAACATTTTATTACTATAGATTTTTTTTTTTCAAAAATTTAATTTCTATAGAAAATTTTGACAAAAATTAATTTCTATAGAAAATTTTGATAAAATTTTATTTCTATAGAAAATGTTGTCAAAATTTTATTTCTGTAGAAAATTTTGTAAAAATTTATTTTACTAGAAAATTTTGTCAAAGTTTTATCTCCATAGAAAATTTTGCCAAAATTTTATTTCTTTAGAAAATTTAGAAAAATTCGCAAAATCTACCGAAACATCAAGAATTCTACCAATCTACCAAGCAGAAACAATTCTACCACATTTGGTAGAATTCTACCAACTATGGCAACAGTGGTCCTAACCCATAGGACACTAGAGTATTTGGTTTGGCAAAAATACAAAAAAAACAAAAGTCTTGTCGTCTGATCATATATCTGGCAATCTGGAATAATCTATTCAAAAATAGACTTTTAATAGACTTTTTTCAAAATTTTAATTTCTATAGAATTTTTTTTCAAAATTTTAATTTCTATAGAAAATTTTTTCAAAATTTTAATTTTTATAGAAAATTTTGTTAACATTTTATTCCTATAGAAAATGTTGTCAAAATTTTATTCCTATAGAAAATTTTGTTAAAATTTTAATTTATATAGAAAATTTCGTCAAAATTTTATTTCTATAGAAAATTTTATCAAAACTTTATTTTTATAGACAATTTTGTCAAAATTTTGTTTCTATAGAAAAATTTTTCAAAATTTGAATTTTTATAGAAAATTTTGCCAAAATTTGAATTTCTATAGACCATTTTATCAAAATTTTATTTCTCTAGAAAATTTTTTCAACATTTTTTTCCTATAGCAAATGTTTCAAAATTTGATTCCTATAGAAAATTTTGTCAAAATTTTATTTTTATAAAAAAATTTGTCAAAATTTTAATTTTATTTTGTAAAAATTTTAATTCTATAGAAAATTTTGACAAAATTTTATTTCTATAGAAAATTTTGTAAAAATTTTATTTCTACAGAAAATTTTTTCAAAATTTTAATCTTTATATTTTGTCACAATTTGAACTTCTATAGATTTTATTTCTGTATAACATTTTGTTAAAATTTTATTTCTATAGGAAATTGTTTCGTAATTTTAATTTCCATAGAAAATTTTGACAAAAAATGTATTTCTATGGAAAATTTTGTCAATATTTTATTTTTAATAGAAAACTTAGTAAAAATTTTATTTCTATAGGAAATTTTGACAAAATTTTATTTCTATATAAAATTTTGTCAAAATAATATTCCTATAAAAAATTTTGTTAAAATTTTATTTCTACAGAAAATGTTATTCCTATACAAAATTACGTCAAAATTGTATTTCTATAGAAAATTTTGTCACAATTTGAACTTCTAAAGAAAAATGTTATTTTTGCAGAAAATTTTTTAAACATTTTATTACTATAGATTTTTTTTTTCAAAAATTTAATTTCTATAGAAAATTTTGACAAAAATTAATTTCTATAGAAAATTTTGATAAAATTTTATTTCTATAGAAAATGTTGTCAAAATTCTGTAGAAAATTTTGTAAAAATTTATTTTACTAGAAAATTTTGTCAAAGTTTTATCTCCATAGAAAATTTTGCCAAAATTTTATTTCTTTAGAAAATTTAGAAAAATTCGCAAAATCTACAGAAACATCAAGAATTCTACCAATCTACCAAGCAGAAACATTTCTACCACATTTGGTAGAATTCTACCAACTATGGCAACAGTGGTCCTAACCCATAGGACACTAGAGTATTTGGTTTGGCAAAAATACAAAAAAAAACAAAAGTCTTGTCGTCTGATCATATATCTGGCAATCTGGAATAATCTATTCAAAAATAGACTTTTAATAGATTTTTTTCAAAATTTTAATTTCTATAGAATTTTTTTTTTCAAAATTTTAATTTCTATAGAAAATTTTTTCAAAATTTTAATTTTTATAGAAAATTTTGTTAACATTTTATTCCTATAGAAAATGTTGTCAAAATTTTATTCCTATAGAAAATTTTGTCAAAATTTTAATTTATATAGAAAATTTCGTCAAAATTTTATTTCTATAGAAAATTTTATCAAAACTTTATTTTTATAGACAATTTTGTCAAAATTTTGTTTCTATAGAAACATTTTTCAAAATTTGAATTTTTATAGAAAATTTTGCCAAAATTTGAATTTCTATAGACCATTTTATCAAAATTTTATTTCTATAGAAAATTTTTTCAACATTTTGTTCCTATAGCAAATGTTTCAAAATTTGATTCCTATAGAAAATTTTGTCAAAATTTTATTTTTATAAAAAATTTTGTCAAAATTTTAATTTTATTTTGTAAAAATTTTATTTCTACAGAAAATTTTTTCAAAATTTTAATCTTTATATTTTGTCACAATTTGAACTTCTATAGATTTTATTTCTGTATAACATTTTGTTAAAATTTTATTTCTATAGGAAATTGTTTCGAAATTTTAATTTCCATAGAAAATTTTGACAAAAAATGTATTTCTATAGAAACTTTTGTCAAAATTTTAATTTTTAATAGAAAACTTAGTAAAAATTTTATTTCTATAGGAAATTTTGACAAAATTTTATTTCTATATAAAATTTTGTCAAAATAATATTCCTATAAAATTTTTTGTTAAAATTTTATTTCTACAGAAAATTTTATTCCTATACAAAATTACGTCAAAATTGTATTTCTATAGAAAATTTTGTCACAATTTGAACTTCAATAGAAAAATTTTATTTTTGCAGAAAATTTTTTCAACATTTTATTGCTATAGAATTTTTTTCAAAAATTTAATTTCTATAGAAAATTTTGACAAAAAATTAATTTCTATAGAAAATTTTGATAAAATTTTATTTCTATAGAAAATGTTGTCAAAATTTTATTTCTGTAGAAAATTTTGTAAAAATTTATTTTATTAGAAAATTTTGTCAAAATTTTATTTAGAAAAATTCGCAAAATCAAAAAAAAAAAAAAAACAATAGTATTATCGTATGATCAAATATCAAATCATTTTGTTACAATTTGAACTTCTATAGAAAAATTTGAATTTCTATTGGAAATTTCTTTAAAATTTTATTTCTATATAAATATTCCTCAGCAGCATCCTCTAACATTCCTCAGCAGCATCCTCTACTTGCAGCAAAACTATCAAACAATTATCAGAATAAATTCAGGCAGTTCATTAAACCCAACAATGAACCACATTTGAACCTTCCGAAAAAAGATTTGTATGATAGCCGGCTTATGCCGTAATAAATTCGAAACAAACATATCTCTTTTCCTATTGTTTCGAATTTATTTCGGCATAAGCCGGCTATCATACAAAACCTTTTTTCGGAAGGTTCAAGTGTGGTTCATTGTTGGGTTTAATGAACTGCCTGAATTTATTCTGATAATTGTTTGATAGATTTGCTGCAAGTAGAGGATGCTGCTGAGGAATGTGGTAATTCCGAAACATGCGTCCATCCAACCATCTTGCAGTCTATAGGGCTTTGCCCAAATAAATTTGACAAAAATTCTTTTCCTCTGTTGGTTAAGCTACACTTGTAGTTTCAATGTAGGGTTTTAAACTGAAATAAAAAAACAACAACAAAAATTTTATTTTTATAGAAAATTTTGTCAAAACTTTATTTTTAAGAAAATTTTGTCACAATTTTATTTCTATAGAAAATTTTGTTAAAATTTGAATTCCTATAGACAATTTTATCAAAATTTTTTTTCTATAGAAAATTTTTTCAACATTTTATTCCTATAGCAAATGTTTCAAAATTTGATTCCTATAGAAAATTTTGTCAAAATTTTATTCCTATAGAAAATTTTGTCAAAATTTGTCAAAATTTTGACAAAATGTTCTATAGGAATAAAATTTTGGCAAAATTTTCTATAGAAATAAAATTTTATTTCTATAGAATATTTTGTCAACATTTTATTTCTATAGAACATTTCGTCAAAATTTTAATTTCTATAGAAATTTTTTCTATAGAAAATTTTGTCAAAAATCGAATTTCTATAGACAATTTTGACAAAACTTTATTCTTATAACTAGAATTTTTTTTTAGTTTTGCCAACATTTTTTTAGTTTTGCCAAAATTTTATTTCTTCAGAAAATTTGTGAAGGAATAATTGGAGTGGTATCAATCTATCAAGATCAATAATCAAGAATTCTACCAATCTTCCGAACTGTAAAAAATCTACGATTTTTTGTAGAATTCTACCAACTGTGACAATCGTGGTACTAGCCCATGTTGGAGATTATTTGTTTTGGAAAAAATACAAAAAAAAAACAAATCTTAAATCGTAAACATGCCTAACCATAAGGTCGCTAACAATTCAAGTTTATTTAATTCTAAGGAAGATAGTTCAATAGTCTGGTCGTTTGATCAAATATCTGACAATCTGGAGTAATCTATTCGCAAATAGACTTTTAATATCTTTGGAATACGGCACCAGCTGACTACACGATGTTTGGCAAAATCAATTTTCGAAGTCCATTAAAATCACTATTAAAACTCTTGTTGTCGGCTATCATCAGCAGTATATTGTTATTTGAAATTTCAATCTTAGATATTTCTATTCAAATTAAATAAGACGTGCTCGGGAGGAGAATAATTTGATTTCGTACCTAATTCAATACACTCACTGATATTTCATTCACCTTCATAGACGTATTTAACATTTATTCATAAATTACCAGTACGGAGTAGAGGCATGTGTTGTGTCAATTGCACCAAATTGGAATGTAATTTCACTGCGTGAGTCACAACTCAGACTGATAGCATATCTTTCATAACGTTGACCTTTAATGTATGAAAAAATTGTGAAAAATAATCAATTCTGAAGAATTTATCGTTCAAAGAAAGAATTTTAAGGCAAATGTAATAAACAAAAATTTTCAAAAACAGTTATAATAACTTTTCCGAGAATAAGTGAATGATCGATAATCAATTGAATATCTTGTGTATTTGCAAAATTCACTTTAATCATTATTAATAAATTAAATATGGAATTTGTTATACAGAATTATAATCGGTTTAAACTTTTATAACTGCTATTGTAAGTAGGAAAGACTAAAGTCGAGAGGGGTCGACTGTAATATACACAGACAAACATATTAATATAATATGGAAGATTATGCAACTTATGTTAAACTGTATGACAAGCAATTTACACAATATTAAGGACAAATTTTGTTAAAATAGTGAAATTTATTTAACAGAAAGTTTATAAACTTTCTTTGAAAATTTTTCATCTTTGGTTTAAAGTGTTTTTTTTTTTTGTATTAAGTAAGAAAAAATTTCTTACTTTGAGGCAACCATTATCTATTATATTAAGGCAAAATTTCTTTAAAATAATGAAATTTTATTTATCAGAAAGTTTATAAACATTCTTTCAAAAATTTGTTTTCGTTAGATTTAGGACACAAATCTTGAAAATTTGCGTCTCTTCGTCGGAGGTCTTCGAATGAAGGCATTTTTTCCTAAAAAAAGGGAAAAATCTTTAAATTAAAGAAATCGTCTTTAAATTAACTGATATATTGAATCTTTAGATTAAAGATAAAACCGCTTCAAATATAGAATAAAAGAATCTTTGGTTTACATTTTCTTTAATAAAGATTTTTTTCTTTAATGCTAATAATAAAATGTTAATCATAATAAAATTTATGATCTTCGCTTCAAAAATGGTTTTTATTAAATTTAGAACACAAATCTTGAAAATTTGCGTCTCTTCGTCGGTGGTCTTTGAACTAAGTCAATTTTTCCTTAAAATAAAGAAAAAATCTTTAAATTAAAGAAATCGCCTTTAAATTAACTGATATATTGAATCTATTGGATCAATAAAATTAAAATTAGGACTCAGATCTCGCTAATATACCGCGAGATCTGAATAAAGCTATTCACGTAATGCCAGTTTAAAAATCTAAATTATAGCGGATACCTGAAAGTAAAAATATTTTCTTAATTCCAAAAAAATTTAAACCAAAGATGCTAAATCCTCAAAATAAGTCTTGGACTATATCTGAAGCTTTTTATACCCTCCACCATAGGATGGGGGTATATTAACTTTGTCATTCCGTTTGTAACACATCGAAATATTGCTCTAAGACCCCATAAAGTATATATATTCTGGGTCGTGGTGAAATTCTGAGTCGATCTAAGCATGTCCGTCCGTCCGTCCGTCTGTCCGTCTGTCCGGCTGTCCGTCCGTCTGTGGAAATCACGCCAACTTCCGAACGAAACAAGCTATCGACTTCAAACTTGGCACAAGTAGTTGTTATTGATGTAGGTCGGATGGTATTGAAAATCGGCCATATCGGCCCACGTTTACGTATAGCCCCCATATAAACCGATCCCCAAATTTGGCTTGGGGAGCCTCCCGGAGCAGCAAAATTCATCCGATCCGGTTGAAATTTGGTACCTGATGTTAGAATACGGCCTCTAACAACCATGCAAAAATTGGTCCATATCGGTTCATAATTATATATAGCTCCCATATAAACCGATCCCCAGATTTGACCTCAGGAGCCTCTTGGAGGAGCAAAATTCATCCGATCCGGTTGAAATTTAGTACGTGGTCTTAGTATACGGTCTCTAACAACCATGCAAAAATTGGTCCATATCGGTCCATAATTATATATAGCCCCCATATAAACCGATCCCCAGATTTGACCTCCGGAGCCTCTTGGAGGGGAAAAATTCATCCGATCCGGTTGAAATGTGGTACCTGATGTTAGTATACGGCCTCTAACAACCATGCAAAAATTGGTCCATATCGGTTCATAATTATATATAGCCCCCATATAAACCGATCCCCAGATTTGACCTCCGGAGCCTCTTGGAGGGGAAAAATTCATCCGATCCGGTTGAAATGTGGTACCTGATGTTAGTATACGGCCTCTAACAACCATGCAAAAATTGGTCCATATCGGTTCATAATTATATATAGCTCCCATATAAACCGATCCCCAGATTTGACCTCAGGAGCCTCTTGGAGGAGCGAAATTCATCCGATCCAGTTGAAATTTGGTACATGGTGTTAGTATATGGTATCTAACAACCATGCAAAAATTGGTCCATATCGGTCCATAATTATATATAGCAAAAGTCATCCGATGCGGTTGAAATTTGGTACATTTTGTCAATATATGGCCTCTAACAGCCATGTAAAAATTGGTCAATATCGGTCTTTAGTTATATATAGCCGATGACTTATTACACAAAAATTGGTCCATATCGCCAAAAATAATCTACCAAAACTTTATTTCCATAGAAAATTTTGTCATATTTTATTACTATAGAAAGTTGTGTCAAAATTTCATTTCTATAGAAAGTTTTGTCAAACGGCTATTTCTATAGAAAGTTTTGTCAAACGGCTATTTCTATAGAAATGTTTGTCAAAATTTTATTTCCATAGAAAGTTTTGTCAAAATTTTATTTTTATAGAAAATTTTGTAAAAAATTTATTTCTGTAGAAAATTTTGTCAACATTTTATTTCTATACAAAATTTTGTCAACATTTTACTTCCATAGAAAATTCTGTCAACATTTTATTTCTATAGAAAATTTTGTCAAGTTTTTATTTCTATAGAAAATTTTGTCAAGTTTTCATTTCTGTAGAAAATTTTGTCAAACTATATTATATACGTATTTAATCGGCCTTTTTTTGTTTAATATATACCCCGTATGGGCTAACTTACAATTTAGAAGACAGTGTTAAAAAGTTTTACGATACCTTGCCATCGGCAAGTGTTATCGCAACCCAAGTAATTCGATTGTGGATGACAGCCTTTAGTAGAAGTTCCTACGCAATCCATGGTGGAGGGTACATAAGATTCGGCCTGGCCGAACTTACGGCCGTATATACTTGTTTTATCTTAAATCTAAAGATTCAATATTTCAGTTAATTTAAGGGCGACTTTTTTTTAAATCATAAATAATCTTTAATATCAAGTAAATATTTGTTTCAGTATATAGTCTGACATGGCACCGAATAACTTCTTTTTATTCTCGTACTCGAAAAAAGGAAAATTAGAGTTCAACTTTTTTCACACCAAAAGAAGCGGTTGATGCGTTCAGAATGCCAATCAGAGTGGCAAAAGTGTTCCGATAATTGGTTCAAGTGCATGCAAAAGTGGATGTGATTTATAAAATTTTGTAATATTTTGTCAATTAAATAATTTTCATATGTTTTTATGATTTTTAATGCATTCTAACGCTTGTCGAAAACGTTGAATCTCAAATATTTTCAAAAAATTTAATTTTTTCTAGAATGGATTTAGAATTTTTTTCGATAAAATTTAAATAATTTATACCATTTTATTACTTCTTACTCTCTTTTTATCCCATTTTTAAAAATAAATATGAAAAAAGTGAGTTTTAAACTAGTATATACGGCCGTAAGTTCGGCTAGGACAAAGCTTATGTACCCTCCACCATGGATTGCGTAGAAACTTCAACTGAAGACTGTCATCCACAATCGAATTACTTGAGTTGCGGTAACACTTGCCGATGGCAAGGTATTTTAAAACTTCCTAACACCGTCTTCTAAATTACAAGGTAGTCCATACGTAGTATATATTAAACTAAAAAAGGCCGATCAAATACGTATATAATTAAGTTTAAAGTTTCTATAGAAATAAAATTTTGACAAAATAAAATTTTGACAACATTTTCTATAGAAGTAAAATTTGGAAAAAATTTTCTATAGAAATAAAATTTGAAAAAAATTTTCTATAGAAATAAAATTTTGACAAAATTTTCTATAGAAATAAAATTTGAAAAAAAATTTCTATAGAAATAAAATTTTTACAAAATTTTCTATAGAAATAAAATTTTTACAAAATTTTCTATAGAAATAAAATTTTTATAAAATTGTCTATAGAAATAAAATTTTGGCAAAATTTTGTATAGAAATAACATTTTGACAATGTTTTCCATAAAAATAAAATTTTGGTAGGTTATTTGTGGCTCGAGTGGAAACCATGAATATAAACCGATATGGACCAATTTTGGTGTGATTAGGGATCGGCTATATATAACTATAGACCGATATGGACTAATTTTGGCATGGTTGTTAGAGGCCTTATACTAACACCACGTTGCAAATTTCAACCGAATCGAATGAATTTTGCTCCTCCAAGAGGCTCCGGAGATCAAATCTGGGGAACGGTTTATATAGGGGCTATATATAATTATGGACCGATATGGACCAATCCTTGCGTGTTTATTAGAGACGACATTCTAACACCATGTTCCAAATTTCAACCGGATCGGATGAATTTTGCTCCTCCAAAAGGCTCCGGAGGACAAATCTGGAAATGGATTTATATGGGGGCTATATATAATTATGGACCGATATGGACCAATTTTTGCATGGTCATTAGAGAACATATACCAACACCATGTACCTAATTTCAGCCGGATCGGATGAAATTTTTGTTTCTTAGAGGCTCCGCAGGTCAAATCTGGTGATCGATTTATATGGGGGCTATATATAATTATGCATCGATGTGGACCAATTTTTGCATGGTTGTTAGAGACCATATACTAACACCATCTTCCAAATTTCAACCGGATCGGATGAAATTTGGTTCTCTTAGAAGCTCCGCAAGCCAAACCGGGGGATCGGTTTAAATGGGGGCTACATGTAATTATGGACGGTATGGACCAATTTTTGCACGGTTGTTAGAGACCATATACCAACACCATGTACCAAATTTCAGCCGGATCGGATGAAATTTGGTTCTCTTAGAGGCTCCGCAAGCCAAAGCGGGGGATCGGTTTATATGGGGGCTATATGTAATTATAGACCGATATGGACCAATTTTTGCATGGTCATCAGAGAACATATACCAACACCATGTACCTAATTTCAGCCGGATCGGATGAAATTTTCGTTTCTTAGAGGCTCCGTAAGCCAAATCGGGGGATCGGTTTATATGGGGGCTATATATAATTATGGACCGATGTGGACCAATTTTTGCATGGTTGTTAGAGACCATATACTAACACCATCTTCCAAATTTCAACCGGATCGGATGAAATTTGGTTCTCTTAGAAGCTCCGCAAGACAAACCGGGGGATCGGTTTATATGGGGTCTACATGTAATTATGGACCGGTATGGACCAATTTTTGCACGGTTGTTAGAGACCATATACCAACACCATCTTCCAAATTTCAACCGGATCGGATGAAATTTGGTTCTCTTAGAGGCTCCGCAAGCCAAAGCGGGGGATCGGTTTATATGGGGGCTATATGTAATTATAGACCGATATGTACCAATTTTTGCATGGTTGTTAGAGACCATATACTAACACGGACGGACGGATGGACATGCTCAGATCGACTCAGAATTTCACCACGACCCAGAATATATATACTTTATGGGGTCTTAGAGCGATGTGTTACAAACGGAATGAATGAAGTTAATATACCCCCATCCTATGGTGGAGGGTATAATAAAATTAGAGTTCAACTTTTTTCACACCAGAAGAAGCGGTTGATGTGTTCAGAATGCCAATCAGAGTGGCAAAAGTGCTCCGATAATTGGTTCAAGCGCATGCAAAAGTGTATAGCTCTTAACCCTTTGACTACCGATGACGAAAATGACACCAAACTCTATTTCATCATTTAGTTTCGATTTATTTCTAGATGTTATTTTAAAGTAAAGACCTTATTCTAAATACGCTAAAAACATTTTCCATATTGGTTTTCACATTTTTATAAATTTCTTCAACAATAAACGAAAAATACGAAATTTTAAGACCATTTTATGTCGCTAGTAAATTGACATTCATACAAAAACTATAGCAGATATTTTTTCCTCTTTTGTATTTTTTCTCACACTTCGAAAGATATTATAGGGCAAATAGCGCTTAGCTCTTGAAATAATTGAGCCAGATCCTCAAACTTAAAAATTTTGTTCTACATCCCAGCAAAAAAACGCGTGGCCAAAAAAGTAGTGGTAATGTTCTTTTTGGTTTCGGAAATGGTGCAATATTGGCGCAAATTGTCATATGACAGATATCCACCATTTCAACCGCCGTTGCACAGAATTTGCAACACTTCTTAAGGTGTGGTCCGAATTCAATGTTTTGGATGTGATTTATAAAATTTTGTAATATTTTGCCAATTAAATAATTTTCATATTTTTTATGATTTTTTAATGCATTCTAACGCTTGTCGAAAACGTTTGATCTCAAATATTTTCAAAAAATCAGAATTTTTTCTAGAATGGATTTAGAATTTTTTTCGATAAAATTTAAATAACTTGTACCATTTTATTACTTCTTACTCTCT